>NC_137663.1:9917569-10035069 GCF_963422515.1 Blennius ocellaris
AAACGTCAAGATTGGATGATTTCTGTTTCTTTCCATTGCCTCAAAAACATTAACTGATATACAAAGAAAATGAACTTGTGGACTCAAAGAAAGCCTTACCATAAATCAAAATAGGAATTTATGATAAAATGATTGAAATTAGGGATGCTATATAACTTTCACTCTTCTCAAATGTGCTGCTGACATGCTGTCTGTGAAATGTATTTACGGAGACTTATGCAACATGTATACAGTTACAAACAGAGACAGTTACCAGATCAAAAATCACCAGTTTGCGACCCTCACATAAAAATGTAAAAGAAGAAAGAATACTGTATTGTGGGCACAGCCAGTGCATTTCTTTACGTTCACTAAAACCATTGCAATATTTGGTTACCTGCTCCTGGGAAGTGCTTCAAAACCTCCCACTTTTCCAGTGGGAAACTCTCAGTTCAACGGATGTATTTTTCCAAGTGGGAAATGGGACCTTTCCCACCTCACACTGATTCATAAATGCAGAATCGAACAGGACTTTAAAATTAAACTAGACTTAACAATAACATTCATACAAACCTGTTATGAACTGGTGATTAAATAATGGTATTGAAAATCAGTGAACTTTCATGGCAAGACACTATCTAACATGACCCTTCAATGGATAATCCATGGTTTGTGGAAAAGAGGAAAATATTTCAGTCCTCTAATGTAATGACAATCCCTGATATGACTCAGAGCTCCAGGCCTCCTCTCCATAACAGGAAATGTAAGAGAATATATGACCTTCCCTTTATGCCGAGCTGCCACTGACGCTCATGGGATGTTAAAAACACACCGAGATGCAGAGCGAGTGACAGTGACAGAGAGAAACATGCTGACAGTGACAGTGGAGGGGAAAACCAGCCCTCCGAAATACAATGTGAAAGACACGGGGGGAGACAGAGTGTTGTAGCTTGTAGCGGATGTGAACACAAGATGAATTCAATGTCACTTCAACAAAAACAGTGGACAAACAACACAGGTTCCATCATAATGCCATCAGCTTGCAAATAAATCCCATTCCAATGTTCTTGAAAGATGAACTCATGTAATTCAACTGTAGAGACTGACTGGTGCGTCATAAAACAGTTACAACACAAGACAAGAAAAGTTAGTGTTACTTTTCCTTGAACTATACACGGTGAAACCCGAAGCCTTTCCGGTACGTTACAAATCAAACCAATATGGTCACAGCACCAATACGTGAAAGAAGAAAAGGGTGGAAACCACACTAACCAGATTAGTGCCAGGCTCCAAATAGCCTTTCTCCACTTCCTCCCTTATGCCAGCACAAACCTGACCTCCATCCCAGACGGCAACACCAACACAAAGCAAAAGCAGCCTCTCCAAGACCGAACCTGTGACCTTGTGAACTCAATTCGATTGACGGTACTGTTCACTGCTGGTTACGTCAAGGCTGCGCTGCTGCAGCACTGAAACTTTACAGTGTGGTACTGAGCAGACTACTACCGTGTGGCAGCTCGTGCAAGTCTTACGTAAGCTCAACCACTTAAGCTGGAAGAAGTTAAAAAATGTTGGGTTTTTTTCGGTATGTAGGTTATTCACATCAAGAACCATAGTAACGAAGTAAATGTGAAATAACTGCGAACAAAATTCATATTTGCAGTTGAAGCTGCCTCACTAATCTATGTGTTTTCCTATTTTATGTTTACCTGGAGTGAAACTGGTATTTAAGTATCTCCATTTAAACGTTGGCCGCCATTCTTGTTCATAGTACTTCTTAGCCCATATGGAAGGTCACTTAGGGGACAAATGCTGTATTTTGCATTGCTACCTGCAGTGCCATGGTAACATAAATGTCACAAATATTTGGCTGTCATTGCTTCAGTTAGCTTCGGATCATTATACGATAATGGGACATGCTATGAAATAAACATGTAATTTAGTTCGAATTTATCAGTGGTGCTATACAGTACAATACAGTATATATAATATTTATCACAGAACAGCTACTGCTTCATGTCGTTGTCACTTATTTCCTATACTACTCCTATTGCCATTCGACCTCAATGTGTTTTGTTCTCTACGGTTTAGAGTCTCACTGAACAACTCCGCAGGGAAACTCAAGGAAATTAAAATGCCAAATTAGGTTAAGTCTAGTGACAACTTCAACTCTTTACAAATGTGTTCCAGAACTTGTGCTTACTGGTCAATAAATAGGGCAAAGTCTCACAATTGTTTAGTTTAATGTTTAGACCAAGTCACTGGGAGCGATGGATGCAGATCAGAGAAATAGCTATGGTTGAATAATGAGGAGATAAAGCTTAAGAAGAAAGGTTGAACTGGTTTGAATATCCACTGAGAGGAGACAACACATATATCAGAATGCAGATCTTGGACATTTAGTTGTCACGAGGAGATGATAAAGACCTTGGAGATTAATCGTGGATGTGGTGAAGGAGGACATGGGGATAGTTGGTGTCACAGCAAAGGAAGCAGGGGACGAGGTGAGACGGAGATCGATGTTTCTCCGAGGAGACGCCCAAAGAGAGCAGCAGAAAGACGAAAGAAAAAAGGACAAAGACTTTCTCGTAAAGTGCCGTAGATGATGTACCATTTCTACATAACTGAATCAACTGCCGCAATTACATCGGCCATGTCGCTCCTAAACGCATTACATGGGTAATGGAGCAACCTGTAGATGCCAACTTGTCTTCTGTGCAATGCCAGACTCTGGGCTGAACACTCCAGTGAAATGCCAGTGAATCAGCCTGCCAACATGCCGCTCAAGTGCCTCTGCCGACTGTGGTGAAGATGTTTGTAAGAATGCCAGTGTTCTCGTTTTGGGACAGGATACGGGACAGCGGTACTGAGAACACACTCTGTGTGTGTGTGTGTGTATGTGTGTGACATTAACTAGGAAATAAATCAGCAGCCTCTAAAAGGCTTGGCTGGAATCCTCCCTGACCTCGTTCCATCGGCTCTTATGAGACAGAGATGAAGGAGGAGATTAAAAGGGAAATTGAAAGAGTGAAACTCATAAATGAGGAGAAGGTTTGAAAAAATACATTATTGTCATAGTTGTGGCTTTGTTAAGACGGAAAAAAAAGAGACAGAAATCAATATTTGTGCTTTTGTTAAGAGTTAGCATCTGGCATAACTCTGTAAATTCCAACATATAATGGGGTGGCCAAATATTTCAGTCTGGCAATTGGGTGAAGAATTTACAAGGCGGTTTGTGGTGACAAAAGAAGTTTCCTCCTCTTGATAAGTTACCCGATGCACAGAATCAAAGTGGAATAAAATGCGAAACCTGAGGAAATGATAGCAACCGGCCCACTTTAATGAAAAGTGAACAGTAGTCTTTCAGAAGAAAGAAGATCATGAGAGGGTACTGAACTCAAAATGGATTCTCAAGTTAGAACAAGTTTAAGAGAAAGAGTAAGAAAGAATATTTTATTCTTGAATAATTTTTTTTTGGTTTGTTTGCTTTGTGAGGGATCATTTGTCATCTTCATGTGAAAGCAAAGCTTTCAAAAATGGATCAATTGGTGACAAAGAAAGATACCAAGCGAAAGACTAACAACATACTGTACCCTCTGAATATATTGTGTCATTTTGACAGAAACGTTCTCAGACTTACAGTGGACACCCTCCCTGCTTTCTTTGTTGTGGCTCTGGGAAGTATGAAATGCGGAGGGCCAAACAAGTCCAGGAAGAGGAAGCGGGTTCTCCATCCAGCCAGAAAAACTCAGAGTCCAAACGCTGACATGGGAACATTCAGTTATATCGTGGTACAGGAAATATGTCGCTTAGCTTGGTGCCAACAGCTTTATTCAGGGTTTATTACTTGTTCTTATCTAGCAATGAACTTTGAATGTGTTGTTGGATTTTTTTTACTTTATAAAGCCATCACTCTTTTATTATATAAATAAGTAGTTTGAGCTCAAACAAACAACAAGCAAATGAAACTGATGAGTGGACGTTATCAGCATTAGACATCTTTCTGACGTCAGGTCACTGTTGAATCGAGCGAAAACATTCTTGCATAAAACAGAAAAATGACAATCATGATTTGTAGAAATACTGTATTTATATCATTTAAAAAAAAAACTTTCCTGAAGTTAATGATTCTCTGATAATCATCTCATCGGTTTGTTGCTGCAATAATTACATTTAAAAAGTGCAAACTAACTAACCGTATCATTTACAAATCATTTCTTGTATGTTATTATTTAAGATTGCAATAATTCCATCAAAGAATTAAGCTGATATAAACTGTGAATCCCCTCAATTCGCATTTTTTTCTGAGCATACTCTACTTTCTCCTGCCAACGCTCAATGATTTTTGAGTCTACCAACACGCAACACTCGGCTTGTAATTTGACGTCAGCCTCACTTTCAGTTGATCGTTGACCCGGCTGCTACTTGACTAGATAATTTCTGCTCAAAGGCATTACTGTTACTGCAATGAATGCCACAATTGATGATATTGACTGTATGTATGTGTGAAATCCCACCCAAAAATATTTTTCATGTAAAATCAATGAGAATATGGCAATACATCTTCTATCGCAAACTCAAAACAACAAAGCGAGACCGAGTGTGTCATGCTGAAGTAATTCAGTCTTCACTGTAAACTTGCTTGGGGAAAAAAAGTGGGATCCCATTTCATTTTTCTGAGCCAGAAAGCACACACACACACACACACACACACACACACACACACACACACACACACACACACACACACACACACACACACACACACACACACACACACACACACACACACACACACAAAGAAAGCCTGAATGGCCACCACATGGCCACCGTTTGGCCAGGAACCAGCGACTCACTGAGCAGACACAAGAGAAGCCATCTCCTTGTGGATCCGATGCTGCCTGAGGTTTACCAGTCAGCCTTGTAGGAACCCTGCCCCCCCCCCCCCCTCAAACCTCGCTACCATTCATGTGCAGCCACATCAAGAGTTTTCAGGAGGCATCATAGGGATTTACAAAAATTGAGCTTCAAACAGAATCTGGGAGAAGGAATGGAAATGATGATTTGCTTTCATCTTCCCCATGATGGGGAATCGAGCCTTCAAGTCGAGTCTACCTCTGAACGTATTCCAATAAACCACTCTCATTGGTTCACCCTCCCCCCCCAGGGCAGGAAAGGATGCATTTAAATTAATATTTTTTTGGCTGACTGAGTATTCCTCGCCAACCACCCAACCGACCCCCATCTTAAACCCAATCTTAAACCTCAGGATTCCCACACAAACCAGCCACCTCCGAGCTGCAATCTCCATCCCCTCTCCTCCCCGCAACTTCCCTCATTAATCCTCGGCTGTCCCGCGCGCTCCATTCCTGTCAAGATGTAACAAGGTTATCAGGGCAATCCTATTAATTCACCAAGATTTAAGTGTGGAATTTGACCGGCTGAGCACCCGTGAGAGGAGAGCCGAGGGTGTCATTTGTAAATGAGCTGAATTTTGTACATCCATAGCTACAAGGCAAACAAACGCTGCCACTAATGGGGTTTGTGTCCACGGTGCACATGAGTTCATGCCGCTGTGCGTGCGCATGCATGTGTGAGCAGGCTGTCTCCGACACCTGCTGCAGCCCTGAGCAAGCTGCTGCGAGGTTATGGAAGGCCGACAGCCAAGTCACAATTCCTGACGTGTTAATTACACGATGAAATGGAGGAAAAGTGGGGCTTTTCTTGTAATAGTGCAAAAGTAAGTAAGTCAATGTGGAGAGAGAGATTTCTTTAACCTGAATGACAATGGCTGTATTTCAGATTTTCTTCGAAGGTAATAAGTAATAATTAAAAGTAAAGAATCTTTATCCAAGCTCATCAAAAGGAGAATGAACTGTATGTTGTTCTTGAGTCAGAGTGAGTCGAGAGGGTATGTATTGGGGCTTCCCCACCATGGAAACATACACAGCACTTAACATACCACTGCTGCTTTTGAGTAGCTCATTATACCACTTTAAGTCATCTTCAGATTTTAACTTCGCTTGAATGATAAGTGGCCCTTGGGTGTAAAAGTCTGTTTCAGACTTCACAAACACAAAGGCTTTGCTTTCGGGACTGCAGCTCATCTGGACCACCTTGAAAGGACGTGCCGATTTCAAAAGGGACGACAACCTTCAATTCAGCTCCCCATACACTGCACTTCAGCAGCAACAACAACTGCAGGCAAATATTTTTCCCGAAGGAGTTCAATAAAAACTAACGTAACTTCGCGAAACCTAATAAGATAACCTGGAACATTTGATTTACCTTCTTCATTTCAAGTCCTCAAAACCTGCCATGACACAGATTAGACATCATTCTGTTTAAAAACATTAAGTAAACATGAAAGTACAAATCTGACCAACGAATATAGGTTTATTATCCTTGAATACATAGAATAATCAAATCCAAGGAAAAAAAATACCTTTATCTGTGCAAATAACATAAAGAATAAAATAGCATGAATAAAATAACAGTCAACCCATTAGTCAATGGGTTGAGTGTTAGCTACGCCAGGGGTCACTAAGCTCAGGCACGGGAACCACAATTGGCAAACACATTTACTGTTTTTAACGAACCACAGGTATTTTTGCTTTGGGGCAAGAGTGGGAACCACTACATCACTGTACAGTCCTGCATGTCACACAGTAATTCTGAAACTGACACACCAAGGTCAGAACAGCAATACTGCTTTTCTTGTTTTATGGATCATAAAATCTGTACATGTGTGAGTTAATAATTAAGCCATATTTATAGTGCCACGTGTCTTTCCCAGTGTGAGACTAAAAGCAGCCCTTAAGGAACAACCATATGTTATATCATTCCATATTCATTGTGTATTACTGTGCCTACAGAGAACATGAAGACAAATTGATGTGGATAATATGCAAAAATCTACCCCCCTCCATCCTGTTATCGTCTGTTCCTCTCTCTCTTTCTCTTTCTGTCAGTACGGATCACAGCAGCCTGGAGGATGTGCAGCCGAGTAGCTTGTCAGTTTATGTTCTTCCTCAGAGGCCAATGTGCCCGAGACACAGAGAGACAAACTAACTAATGCAACACGAACACAACAGAAGATGGGCTTGGAGGTTAAAAACGACAAATGAAACATCATTCTACTAATGCACTCACACAACAATTCCAAGAGACAACAATTCAGAGACCAAACCCCAAAAGTCTATTTCTTAAAGACATGAAGTGAAGCCTTTTGTCTCAAGGCAGCAAGTAGTGTATTCCATCATTCTGTCTGTCGCTTCAGCTGGTTCCTGACCTGAAAACATTTATTTCATCCTCATGAGCTGACACATTCATTCTGACATAATCAGAGTAAACGTAAACTATGACAACGTGCCTGGTAATCATTTAGTATTTGCCATAAGGATGATATGTCACACAATACTTAGGATGTCCACTATGTCAGATTGAAATGAAGTTTCATGGAATTGTTATAACACAAAATGTCGAGGGATAAGGGGAAAGAAAATACATTTAGTAAGTAGAATATGTCAATTATTAGTTTAGAAATGCCGTTTCAAAAAATGTGCTTCTCAAAATGTAATCCAGCTACTCTGTTGTACATACATCCTCAAGAAACATAAATAACTCTGTTCTATGAAGACTGACAAAACCCGCAAGCCCCTCAGGTTTACAGATCAAACAAACAACAGCTAAATGAATAACAGAAGAGTTGTATAGCTGGCTCAATGTCAACAAGTTTATCATAAATAATGGGGAAATCAACCGACGTTGAACGCGACGGCCACTGAAAACAATCCCAGCCAAGAGGCACTTTGGAAAACTGCTGTAAAATAAACATGGTGGACAGAAACAAGTTCAAATAAGTTTGGCGGAAACGCATTGTGTTTACGTTTTCGTTTCAGAAAACGTTCATATTTACACGGCAATGTTTTGAAAACGGTATCTGGCATCCTGTTTTTGCAATGAAACAGCACACTAACATGCGCAGATAACAATACTCTAGGAACAAGAACAACAGCAAGTACACGGCTGGAGTGTGTTCTGGGCATAAGATGTAATTTAGCAAAGGATAAAACCAGAATGAAAGAATGAGCCCATCAGAGTGATGTCACTATAGTCTGCAAATATAAAATGCAGATAAGACCATCTTGTCATAAGCTGCAGGGACACAGGACAAGCTACACAGACTAACCTGTTTTAAACATGAACTGAAAGGGTAATTTCACTAAATTCACCATTTCAGCCTGTTACTCATTCGATTTCAAACCATCATAATCAAAAGCCAATGAAAGGAAAGTATCTGGACATCAGAGAACATCAACATGTGATGGTCTGCTGACAGTAAATAAGAAATAGACTTTACGGGATCGACAACATACATTTAGATTAATTAACTGTACATTGATGTGGTTTTTCAGTTTTTTTCAGTTCTGGAGTTTTTCTCACATCTGATCGAAGGCCGTTTTCCTCTAATCAGCTTGTAAGTTTCACAGTTCAGTGACTTTTTATGTTTGAGAGGATGATTGTTAATGCTTCTCAGATCCATGACGCAAATGATCCTTGTATAAATCTACATAAAAACTGCATTATCAAATTAGATCATAACAACATGTAATCATTACATAAACACAGCAGTTTTGTTTTTACAAGTATTTATTTACAATTTGTGAGAGAGGCATTTGACACTCGCCCTAACTTCCTCTACATAAAGAGACAGAAAAACTAATCACATTTGGAAGAACTATGTTATGTAAGGGTCTAAATTTAGGTGAGAACAATTTCGTCCGTGCAACGTCTAAATTCAATAAGAATTAAGTGTCTCTGGATGATGTAACCGCACTTATAGAACAATGGAAAACAAACTAATGGGACGAGGAGATCAGTGTCAGGACAGTCAAAGTAAAATATATTTGTACAATAAAACAGCACTATCTACCAAAAAGACACAAAACTGACCTTGTCAGTGATTATTAAATATAAATGCAAGACGCTGATATATATGAGGATAACAACAAACTTTTCTGTTCAGACGAACAGTGGAGAAAACATAAACTGACTGAAGCTTTATGTGATAATCTGCAAATCTTTACTGTATCTCCAATCTTTTAGAAATAGAGATGAGTTACAGTCTCATTTATTCAGATTGGGACTGAGGGACGTTGTCCATTCAGCTCAATCATCTATTACATCTCAGACGATACTAAGAGACTGAGCACCCTGAGCTGAGTTTATTTGACCTCATTTGCAACCTGGAAGTCAGGGACGGCCTTGGATGCTGCACACAGATCTCGCTATATATGTTGATTTATGTACATTTTACTTTTGGTTGTTTGTTTTAAGAAAACACCAGTTCTGGAGGGGGGGGGGGGCTGCCCTGCACGGTTTAGATGCCTCCCTGATTCAGCAGCTGCTGGGTTAAGGAATAACCCTGAGAAACCCTGTCCAAAGAATAGCCTGAGGAAGTGAAGAAAGTAGATGGACGTGTTGCATAAAAGTTTCAAATTTTTTTAATAAAAACTTTGGAATAATATGCTATCGTCTAATATTTTGGTATGACTGCTGTCCTGATATCGTTCAGCAGAGCAAACAGTGCAGACGTGCATATTGATCGCCGCTTCAAGTTGCAGGTCAAAGACGACCTTGAACGTTGCATCGCAGCACCCAACCAGCTGACCATCTCAGCTCCCCAGACGTATGCTGAATGTTTACACCTAAAATTAATTAAAAAGAAATCCCCCATTCCATTAATTAGGTGGAAAATTGTACAAAACAGTTGAAATGGTCAAGCGTAAACTTGAGCCTATACAGTTCTGAGGGAAATGTTTTCCATGCAAGAGAAATGCTCCAGCTCCGTGCTCCAGCCTCCACCACAAACAATCAATCACAATCTGCCCAAAAAATGGCTGTGGTTTCCCATAAATGCCAAACTGACTCCTCTCCTACCTACGCCACCCTAACCCACTGGTGTTGGAGAATTAACCTTGACCGTCTGACCCCGAGTCCCTACGGCCACACAAGCTGACTTTATTGACTGTGACTAGGCCCAAAAGGCAGATGATGACGAAATGTGACTTATAGCCCAACGGTAATCTCCTTCCCACAGGCCAAAAGCCAGAGATGTAGCCAGATCCAAATCCTAGCCAATACCATTCCCCCCCTGATAACAACATAAACATGAAAACACAGACAGTAGAGTAACAGAAACCAACCAGATTACCGCTGTAAAGCCAGCTTTCGCTGGTATAGCACCAGAAGATTTCACATCCTCTCGTCAAAATGTGTGTGGGTGTGTGTGCATGTGTGCATGTGTGCGTGGGATATGCTTATTAAATGTGTGAGAATGTGATAAAGACCAAGCCACTGAAGCAAAAGAAGCAACCTGAGGATTAAATATTCTTAGCGGGGGGTTATTTTTGGAGCAGGCGGGACAAAACAGACGGGAGCTGAACACAGACACACACACAGCTGAACACAGACACACACACACCGCCTCGCTCCCCATGCCACTGAACTGTGGTTTGTTTGGGTTGGCTCCAGGAGCAGTGGAGACGAGCCTTCCCCTCAGCACACACCCGGCACATGCTCCGTGTTTCATGCTCATGCACACAAAATGAACTACAATGTAAGCTTTTTGTTTAATGACGCATATCAAGCCATATCATTTATGCAATGAGACAGTCAGATAATAAACCAAGTGACAGAATAAAGACATTTCAACAGAGAAACTGAAAGACGCCCACCAATGTAGTCACACATCTTCATTGTGAGACTGTTGACAGAAAAGTATAAAAGGATCTGAAAGGTTGAAGTGGGTCATGTGTGTGAGCATTCCTGTACAAGACCATGAATGATTCAAAACAAAACCTAAAATGACTTTGAAATCAACCCGTAAGCTCACGAGTAGCCATTGTAAAGTTATTAAAGAGGTGTAAGATGTTTCTTCCATCTCTTCCAGGTGAAAAGTCAAGCAGGAGAACTTTGAATTACAGGTCATTATTTCGTAGTGGACCACAAAGGCAGCAGTCCAGTTGGTCTGATATAAAAGCATGTATTAAACTTTATCTAGTGAAGACAAATCAATGTACCTTGATAATATATAAAAGATATAAATACTGGAGAGTCTTCTTGTTGGTGCATTTCATCGCTGTGCCTTGAAAACCAGTAGTGATGGTTGCAGAAGGCCACACCTCGGACGGGGTCACAGTAAACTGTTCAATAATTCAATGCATCCGGTGATTTTGCATTCATGTCAGGGATGGATGTCAGGCGTTCACGAGACACGCACTCTGTGGTTCCATGTCCATCTCTTCCCGCCAGCATGTCAAAGTGTCCTCGGCCATGACTCTGAAAACAAAAGTTCACCACTGCTCCGTAGTTCACATACGTGCGTGTGTTTGTACACAAATCGAAATTAGGTCATATTTACATTGGGCCACTAGTGGGTGCGGTTGTTTCAATGCAGACATGCATGTGAAGAACAATACGCTATAAACATTAGCAATGATGATTGTATGATTACTGGAGCACAGTGGGAGCTGTCTCATGTCACTGCCACTTTCCACTGCCGGTCCTCACCTCTGGAATGCCCTCCCCCTCCCTGTTAGACAAGCCCCCTCACTGTCCATTTTTAAAACTCGTCTTAAAACACATTTTTATTCTTTGGCTTTTACCTCAGCGTGAGACTCTGGTCTGGTTTTAGTGCCTTCGTTTTTTTTGTTGTTTTAACCTCTTATGTTTTGTTTATTGTTTTAACCTCTTATTGTTTTTATTGTTTTAATGCTTTTATTTTGCGACTTATATTTTTATTTATTTACAATGTACAGCACTTTGTTTCAGCTGCGGCTGCTTAAAAGCGCTTTATAAATAAAGTTGATGATGATGATGATGTCACGTTTTTAGAAAAATAAATAAAATAACACAACCTCAGGCAAAAGACATCGCAATGCCCAGCATTGCAAGGAGTTACAGCACATCTGCTGTTGGTGAAAATGAAACAAGAGTAATAAAGTCTCCTGTTCTTCATTTGATACACACTCCGTCGCTCACCCCGCCCGTCATTTCCAATAATGGAGAAATCAGGTTCCTCTGCAAGTACTTATCTCTTTTTTAAAAACACAAACCAGAGAAACCACCTGTCGACACAAGAACGTGTGTGAGAATGAGAGTGAGAGATCATGAAACACAGAAAAAGGAAAATGTGTGATTCCACTTTAGATCAACAAAAGAAAATGAGGAGGGGCAAACAGATGGGAAGGAGGTGAGGGAGGATTCAATTAATATGTTTGGAATAAACGGAGCGCAACCACAGCAAAGGAAAGAAGGGGAAGCCAGAGGAAGAGGAAGAGGAGGAGAAGAGGAAAGCAAAAATCATTGTTTTGGAAGGTCAACTGTCTCCCTGAATGCCTTCCTGACTGGAAACAACAATCGCCCAGAGAACATCTTCACTCTTCCTTCATAACCCATCCTATAGATATCGTCATATGAAGCAGTGAGCCAGGGGCAGGGGACATATTACATGTTTGGTAATTACTGTCAATGTTCCATTTATGTGTCCAAAGTATGAGAAAGGGAACCTCGTCAAGTCATTTTGGTTCTGAAAGTTTTTTATCGGCAACTCTTTAGGGAAATCCTGTCAACGAAGACGAAGTGAAAAAGAAGGGTGTTTAATTTGTGCCAATGCAAGATATCAGAGTGCAAAGTTGAAAAGTCCAGAATTAAAATCAAACGTATAGTCCAGTGTAGTAATGGAAGCCCAAGAGGTAAAAGACATACTCCCACACAATTAATCAGGATGAAATAAACTCTTGAAAATCTTTAAACTATTGGTCTATGGAGTTTTCTGAGGTATTTAAAATGTTCATACTGTGAGCCCAACCCTCCTCCTATTTGTGTTGGGGAATCTTTTAAGCACATTTATTTACATTAATTCAATTCAATTTTAATTTATTTAAAAGGGACAATGTACAGTTAAAACATAAATGTTGCCATTTGATGCACTATACCAGATTGTAGCTTTAAGCTAATTTGCATCTGTAGTCCCTTGGCAGGTCACAAAAATACAACACAGTAACAAGACAGATTAAACAGTATACAGGGATAAAGCACCACAACAACATGGCTACACACGTCTGCGTGCAACTCAGTGATGTGAAAAACCACGGAAGGTATCTCATGTTGGCCATTTGCAGCTAATCTTTTTTGGCTTACTCCTCAAAGCATTTTGGCCACTTTCGAGTATATTCCCCTGAAGAAGCCTCTTCTCATCTTCACAGCAACATGCCTAAGCTACAACAGCACAGGAAAGTACAAACTAGTATATATCAATAAAAGTACCTCAATGGAGTCAAAGAAAAAATACAAATCCTGAAGAAAAGTTCAGTGTTCACATCTGTAAATCCATCTGCAAATTTCAGCTAAATGCCTCGTGCTTGAAATTGGGCCTGCTTCTGCTTGAACACAAACAAAGACGACTTGTTCCCATCTGTATTACAAAACGAATCGTTGCTCTTGGACTCGACAACCTGCTTTTTACCTCACAACCTTCAGACAGAACAGCAGATCCCTGAATAGATGGGTGGACACAAATGTTGTGCCAGCTGCTTTTTTTTTGTTCTGACTCATTTTCAGGGCTTTGATGTGAAAAAAAAAAAGATTTTTTTTATCAGCAACATGTGTCAGCATGTGAGTATGACAGTGTGTGTTGCTTTTTGCTATTCATCCCTGATCCATGCCACACCTGTGCTCTCACCTCTGCAACATTTCGCGATACCAATAGGCAAAAGTTGTCTCCGGAATCAAACACCTGCTGCAAGTTCAGGCAGCCGGTTTGCGAAATGGCCTCGGGTTTATTGTTTTGAGGAAAGCAATGTTGAGCCACTCCCTTTCTCCACCGTGAGCTCCAAGTTTCTTACCCATTATCACTCACGTCTCAGGTTTAGGTCTGACAGCTCGACACTGCAGGCGAGAGTGGCAAAGATAACCTGAAGATTCATTTTCAACAAGTTCAGATGGTCAAATAAATCTCAAGACTTCTTCTGATGTTCATTTTCCTGACGGGCAGTGAAGGAAAAAAAAAAAAAAAAAGGCCTTGTTATTTTCCATGGATTTCAAATATTAACCAACTGTTTAAGGAAACGTGTGAAGATTTCCAATAAAATCATCATAAAATGTCACAAGCAGTCATTCAAGTCTTGTGACATGTTATGAGCAGGGACAGTAGTTACAACACAAGAAAAAAAGGCCTGGAGCTCCAGAATCAACACACCCATAGAGACAACAGTAACCTTTCACCATTTTCCGAGAGTGAATAAAGCACATCTTGAAAGAAATCCAGAGCCAGGAGAGACGAGGTCATGGCTCCCCAGTGGAAAAGATAAGTATTAAACCTCCGTTTGCTTCATTGAAATTCCCAGCCCAAGTTGTGTTGCCATTAGGAAAGAATCTCTCTATTATTATTTATTTTTTTCTATTTTTTTTTTTATCAAAACCTTGGGCTTCTGTTCAAATGTGCAATTCCTGCACAAGTTGGATCGCAAGCATAAAACCTGATTCTTTGAAGCCGACTCAGCAGCAGCCTCACATGACACGATGAGGTGTCAGGTAAAGTAATCCCCCCCTCCTCCCTCCATCTGCTGGTAAAACAGTAGCAATTAAACAATTTGCTCTCATAACTACCAGCAGTAAAAGTTTTCTTCTAAACATCTGTGAAAGGCGCAGCTGTCTCTTTTATAGCAGAGATCAGGTGTCTGGTGGAGAAAACGAACAAGCACTCACATTCTTTCCCCCCTGCTCCATTTCTGGTCTTTATTGTTCGTTTGTGTATCGATTTGTAAATACAGCTAAACCACATCATGTTTTTTTTTTTTTCTCTCCAATGCAGAACAACAAACATAACTGCAGGTTGAAGAACCTGAAGCAGAATATTTAGTTAAATTGTGACCTAATTAGGTCATAATGGCAGGTGGGTTATTTTGGTCAGAGAAAAGTAAGCTTGTTAACCGATTCCATGTCGATAGAAATGTACGAAACGTGGGAATAAATGGGAATGAGGACAAAGCTGCGAGTGTCTTTTTGTTTCGTTTCAGGTCTTAATGTTCCAGGGAAGTCGTTTTCGGATTATGTTTCTCTTTCTAAATCCAGTTTGTATCATCTATTTCTGGTGAGGATTAATTTATAAACTGTTGGGTTTTTTTATTTAACAAGGGGACAAATTGTCACATCTTTTTCTTTTTTTTTCTCTTTTCTATGGTACCAGAGTTGATGTTGTGACGTTAGGAAAAGACTGGATAAGCTTTCTTTTTTTACGGACTACCGGTAATTGCCATTTATTTCATTGTTGTGCTAATCTAATGGGGTGTTTGATTATGTTCACGACAAATAAAACTCAACGCGTTGTGTATCCTCAGCTGCAGACTAACTTGGAAAAGTCAAAAAACTATTTCTTCAACGCAGTCACAGCCTAATGCTCACTGTCGAGAGACTAAAATGATCTCAGTGCTCCGCATTAACAGAAGTGCAACTTTATGGTCAAAGTAGGGTTTCCTATACTTCATGTTCGTTTTGAACGTGACATATACTGCAAGTCTATCTATAATTACAACATGGGATGGCAAACCTGTCACATCAGGACTTCCTCTTTCAGTTCCTCAGATGATATTTTTACCCAAGTTGGTAAATCACAAAATACGTTTTATCTTGAAAGCCCATCTGTTTTTTCCTCTCTCTCTTATATACCTACATATTGCACGTCTTACACTTTGGAAACTATCTGAAGATGCACATTATAAAACTATTGTTATATATATGGGGGGGTTATACCGGAGACGACAGACCTGCAAATAAACCTCAACTCATCATGCAAGAAGTCACCGGAGCACCAACACACCGTAACTAAAGCCCCCCCCCCCAGCTGATCTATTTAATTGAGACTCATTTGGCGGCATAGAGGTAAGGAATGAAAGCTTGTGACCAGACGTTCACTGGTTTCGGATCAGACTGCCGAAGGAGGCCCTTCACCTCAGCTGCTCCGGTCGCATCAAGAGGAGCATCCGAGTTGAAACGTGTGCCAAGTCAAACTGTAAAACTGTTAAAAGTCTCAGGAGAACCATGTCACTCTGTATAATACACTACAAACAATACTTATTATTAACAGCTAAAGAGAAGTATAAACAGCCAAAAGAATGATTCAAAGTTGCATTTAAACGCCAAATTATTCTGCTCCCATCTCAAACAAATATCAACTCGTTTCCAAAAAAATGATGATTTACGATGACAGATGTTGCGCGAGTGAACAAATGTCAGTGTGAGAGTGTGTGCCAGCGTCTTTTGTGACAAAAGCGAGGCAACAATAGCAAAAGGGCTGAGCTTAGTCGTGCCCTAATTTCCCTCTCCTCCACACGACGTCACAAACTGGAGGAAGACCCCCAACCCCCACCGTACTGCACTGCAGCGGCAACACACACACACACATGCGTCCACATGTTCGCCACACACCCAAATGTGTTGGCGTGGAAAACGCACATGATGTACATTTGCAAAAAAAAATATATCATGCGTGGATTCAAAAAGACACACAGACACACACACATTTCTCCTCTTTGCCTCTGTATGAAGAGGAATGCCCTCAGACTGGAGGACACCTCCCTTTTCTGTCCCAAATTCCTCCTTCTTTACCATCCTCCCCTACACTTTCACAACCTAGATCGCTCCGCTCCGAGCTCTGCGTTTCGAAAATAGGGCCATGTCAGCTTTTAACAGCTATTGTTAAAGGCAACACCCCCACCTCTTCTGTCTCATGCACACTGTAGTCCCCCCCCTCGGCACAATTGAAAAGAGGGTTCACTCGTGCCATAATTGAGAATTAGTTATGGTGCGTTGTGCGCTTGTGTGCCTCTGACCCTCATCTATCAGCACGGTTGACAGCCGAGCTGCCGAGTGGCTGCTATTACCCTTAATGTTGCTCACCGACAACACAGTGGGTGGCTACAGAAGGCCAGAGAGGGGATAAAGAGAGGAGGCTGGGAGGGGGGTGGGGGGGGGGGGGGGTGCATTGAGACAGTGCGTCGTCGCAGGGAATTCCCACCGTCTTCTTTTCGTGCACAAGCCTCCACTTAGCCTGCAGCTGCCTGGTTGTGAAGTTGCTGGAGGGCAGTTCAAGGTTCAATTTGAAGTTGGGGTAAAAAAAAAAAAAAAAAAACGCCTGAGAACAAAGCCATCGTCAACATGACTGTAATGGGTGGAGGGCTGTTTTTTAACCCAAGCCAGCAACAGAGTGCACATGCCTGAACAATGTGTGGGCTTTTGGGTCAAGCCTTTGATGCACTGTCGCCGATTCAGCCTCGCCAAGTCATTTCTCAACAGCTACACATCTTCGCGACAGGCCACGTTGAGAAAACTTCAATCAATTCACAAAAAGTGTTCTTTTTATTGGCTATATCGGTTCTATCCATCATAACCATGACGATGTAACCCACACGATGTAGACAACTACTGATCAACCAGCTAAAACCTGAAGAGATGATGTCGGGGTTTTTTTTTTTTCAGATTTCAACAGCAGGTACTTCTTTGTCCTTGTGTCACTGTACAGCGGATCAGTGTTGCCCTACTGACACGCTAATCCTCCATCTGGTGGCATCATCCCATCAGCTCATTAAAGGTAACGGCACACTCTCACGCACTCAGGTTGCACACTTTAAACCGCATGCAGAGTGAACGCACGTCCTGAATATTTCAAAAGCAATGCGATACTGTGTCCAATAAAAACAACTTCACGGTTTAGGAGTATCGTCTCGACGGATAGAGTAAAAACAAAACACATTTTATGAAAGCCAGGGGTGCACCAAGCACTTAAAAAAAGAAAAAAAAACACCAAATCAATTGTTAAATGAACTGCGTCGTCTGACCGTGGTAATTTTTTAAAGCAACAAGGGCCAGAAAACTCAGACTGCCATTTGTGTGCAAGATGCAGGAATTCCTGTCGCTCCTTTCACACCTTCAGACGTTTCATAAGCTGTTGACGAGTCCTGGGCTGGTCAATAATAGCCCGTCTGTGTCGCATTTAACCCAGAACATGACATAGTTATGAGAGATGTGACAGAAGAATAAACATCACAATAGTAGTAAAAAAAAAGAAAAAGTGTATGATTGCATAAGAACATTGCTCTTTTAATTAGACTAGAATATCTAAGTGGCGTTAACAACATTTCATGCTACAAAAGGCTGATTCAAAATGATACAGTATGGAAGTAGTAAAAAGTAAAAGTTTGATATATATATAAATTTAATTTATTTGACTGAACCATATCATGACAGTACTGAAGCCAAAAACCAAAGATCTTTACACATTCAATAATGACAATCTGCCCTTTAAATGACACACTTAAACACACATTTCTGCCTGCGTGTGAAAGACTTTGTTAAAGTGTCTCCATCTGCATCTTGAATCAGTCTGACACCCTCAAACAGGATGTAGCTGCTGCATATCTCCTGCTCCAGAGGTGATGGCTTCTTCTGCTTCTTCTGACAAAAAAAAAAAAAAAATCACACTGACGAGCAAACGCATGTCAAAACATGCATTCAAAAGGAGATGGGAAGTGAAATCCTCCTGCAGCTGCAGCTTGTGACTGACTAACTTTCAGGGGCTTCCCGGACACCAACACATCCCGTCCACACCTCAAAGCAGGAGAAATTAAGGTGGACTGAAAGACGCAGCGGTAAAGAAAAACAAAAACAAATTAAAAAAAATAATAAAAACCTGCTGCGACTGATTCACTCAGCTCTGCACAGTAAAGGTTTTTTTTTTGTTTTTTGTTCCAAACAAACAAAGATTTGCTGACTTCTGCTTTGCTGGGTAGCTCACATTCAGCACGAGCTCCCCGCTCTCACCCAGACCTCACTTTGATTTCTGGATCCGACGACGGGACAAAAGAAGAATTGTGTTTGCGGCTGAGCGTCAGCTGACAGGAGCTTTCTGCTGCGGCCGGGGGAAATGAGCTGCTTTGATTTTAATGGTGCAGCTGATAAGTTACAGAGGTGGAAAGTTCAGGTTATTTGCGAGGGCGGCCTCTCCTAAACTATTTATCTGAATGTAAACACTACCAGCAAGAAATACCTTCTGTCCAACCGGTACTTCCTCTTAAACCTCATTTGTGACATTTTTGATGAATGATCACTTTAAAGTAGTAGATTATTATCATGGGGAAGATAAATCTGAGCTGGTTGGTGTTTTTTATTCATGTACTTTTATTCATGTATAGGGGCCACATATCGTTCCATCTTAAGTTTGCCTGGCCGGTAAAATACTTGAAATTTAAACATCATAGAGCTTGTCTTTATTGTGGCGCGGAGTATAAGTTTAAATAAAAGTCTTTGTTTTCACAAAACCAAACAGTAAGACCGAAAATTGCCACAATTTCTACATAAAAATGGTGAAATATCCTAAAACTTCTCCTATCACTGTTTAATTTTGGTTTGCAGAGACAGTATGGCTCTGAGGCTAAATGCTAGTTTGTTGGCGACGCTTTCATGACAGCATAGCTGATATCTCAGCTCAGGTCCGCTAGACAACTGTGTTAAAAATTCCTATGGTTTTAATTGCAAATCTTGGTGATTTGCTTGATTGTTTCCTGGCTGGAGTCTCTTGCAGGCCTATTTTGACCCACAGGCCTTATGGTTGACAGGCCCGGCCTATAAAATGAAAAAGGGAGCACGTGGGCAGACAGAGTGCAAAAAAACAAGAGAGACAAAATCCCACGTTCACGTTCGGGCTTCATATCACTTACAGGTGGAGCGGCAGTTTCAGACACATGTCCTCCAGACTTTTATCAGCAAGCAAGACAAAACAAGAAGAAACACTGGAGTGTGTGAGACCTCCTCACGTCTCGGGATACGTCCCTTTTTTTTTTTTATTTTGCAGTTAACACTACTAAATTGAGTTGAAGTTACATTGTTTTTGATTGTTGTTTGGTGTTGGATTACCATCATAGTCTCATAATAAAGCGTTTGTAATTTTCGACACCGATCACGTATATCGATTCTGTAGAGTGGCTGCCAAATTATTAGAAACAACTCCAAATAGTACTACAAACTACAAATACTTGACAGACATTCAAATTTGAAATTTCTTACATTTAAAGCAGCTGTGTCAAACTCATCTGACCTCTACTATAATGACAGTATATTAGCTTATAAACACAGAAAAATCCCTTCCTTTGGAGTTGTGGGAGTTCATTTTGAAAACATCCACATTCTATTAATGAATTACCTAATATTTTGTTTGAAAACAGTGGAATCTAGTATCACTCATATTATTGCAGGCTTTAGAGTGTTTATCAAGTCGCATTCCCAGTATCGATGTAGTTCAGTCAGCGACGCCGTCCTTTAGTTTTAGGTGTCAATGTTGTGTTGTGATTGCCACGATTGACATCCCTGACCTGACGCCAAACTGAACACAATTTCCTTTGTAAAAGCAGAATTTATGAGAAATCTGTTGTGGATGATCACGTTCAATTGCACACCTTTTGAATTGGTGAAGTGGATTTTTGCAACGTGAACCAGTCGTCAGGCAAGTGACCATGTTTGGTAACTTCTTCTTTTGCCTCTCAAATTCACACTGTTGAGTTATCGACACTCACAGGTTACAGTCGGGGGGTAAATGTGTTGAACAGAGGTGGCAGCTACTGGAAAATGTTGAACGTGTTCAAGGTTTAAAGCCATGGAATGTGAACAACAGTGAGGGTGGGAATGTTCAATTACACATAGGGTACATGATACTGACCAGTGATGAGGAAACATGAACACACACACACACACACACACACACACACACACACACACACACACACACACACACACACACACACACACATACACACACACACACACACACCGCCACCTGTAAATACCACAAATGTGCTGACAGTTGAAGAGGACACTGTGCACTGCTTGGTGAAATATACCCTCCTTACCTCTCAGCATATGTTACACACAGTCTTATCACACACACACACACACACACACACACACACACACACACACACACACACACACACACACACACACACACACACACACACACACACACACACACACACACACCCTGATGGAGACCTGTCGGCTCTGCAGCCCACCTGCACCACGTGACACCCCCACACATTAGTTTACATGCAGATCACACCAGGACTTACTTTTCAGAGCCTGGATCAGCGCCTTGCCGTCTTTAATCAGCTCCTTGATGAACTTGTTGGTCTTGTCCAGCTCCAGCTCATGAGACTTAAGTCGATCCCTGAACTGTGGGCTGTCCAGGTAGCAGTCACTGAACTCCAGGGCAGGTAGACCCATCTTCAGCAGCAGGAGGCTGAGGAGCAGTGGGTAACAGGATGAAGAGGAAGAAGAGGAGGAAGAGAAGACCTGCTGCTGCTGCTGCTGCTGCTGCTGCTGCTGGAAGTGATGGGAAATCCAATTACAACACCAGTTATCCTCCCTACATAACCACACTCTTCCTCGAGTTGACACAAGCAGCAATCCGACCCAGCATCCAAATGAATAGATGCAATGATATAAAAATAAGTCAGAAGTGTTTCAAGAGGAGAAGCTGTCCACTTGCTCAGGTAAGCCGGTGCTGCACTCCTCCAAACCGGGGCATTGTGGACCGGACAGAGTGGAAACAGAGGAGGGAGGGAGGGAGACGAGCAAGAAAAGAAAAAATAAAAGAAATCAAACAAAACTAGATGTGGTGTCTTCCCTGGGCGGTTTTAAATGCGATGCTTTCTCTCTGAGTCCTGCCCAGCTCGGCTCAGCTCAGCGCCGCAGACCAGACCGCCCGCTACCAACCTACCCAGACACGGATAATCCCTGACTGACAGCTCGCTGGACCAATCAGGTGTCCGGATTGCAGAGTTGACTGAAGGTGGGAGGAGCTTGGGGTCGGTTACGCTCCAGCAAAGATTTCTATTGCAAGAAGAGGGCTCACTCCGGTGAGGTTTTTTTTTCTTCTTTTTTGCAAACTGCAAAAGTTCTGATTCAAGCTACTGGATTTAGCTCTTTAAAGGACATTCACATCATTATTTTAATGATGTGAAATGGATTTCACTTGTTTACTTTCCCACCACTTAAGCAGCCCCCAAAGCACTGTTAATCACTGTTAATTACACTGTTAATCACATTCACACACATTCAATGGAGGCAGCTGCCATGCAAAGTGCTCAAATCATTCATTTGGAGCAATATGGGGGTTCAATGCCTTGCTCAAAGACACTTCAACATGTGGACATGTGAGGGATTGAGCCAGAAATATTCCGATTGAGAGACAATCACTCAACCAACGGAGCCACAGGCATTGTAGTAATGATATATAACAGTCTGCAGTCAAGTCTGATGCTTTTAAGTGAAATGAATCGGCCAAGCATTGGAAATGATCTGAGCATCACCATCGGATCATATTATATATGATTCAGTCAGACAGTAGTTTGTATGAAAAAAGGGGCAGATAAAAGGTTAACTCGTAACTGGGTAAGAAACTGGGAAGTGGGAATGGCCTCAGTACTTCTAATCCAGTGGGTACTTACTTTGGTTACTTCCCAAAGCAACATTGTGACTCGACACAAAAGTATTTGTACACCTACATGGAAATGCATATTTGTTTACGATGAGCTCAATGACTAACAAGTGACGTGTATAAATCAGTAGTGTCTTCTTCTTCCTATTCTAATACCAGGTATTCAACTAATTATACACATATGTTTACGTTCAAAGCATATTTCTAAGATGAACAATGAAGTATAATAAGATTCCAACTTGCCAATTGATTTTGTGAACTACTATTAGTTTAGAACGAGTGTTTTTCTCAAGTTATTGGCATCAAAACTCAAAAAGGTTTAAAGTTTACTCAGTGGCAACTTATGATTTTAAAAGTAGCCAAGAAAGTGAAATGGTTAAAATTGCACTTCAGTAGGAATATAATTAGATTATTCAAAAGGATTTTCAAGTATAAATAAAAGTCTGAAAATAATGCTTTATTACACCCGTTTGAGTATTCATAATTTGTTTCCTACAACCACTGGATATGAATATGTATATAAATATAAGTAAATTGAATACAAATGTAATGAAACATGAACTCATGCAAACAGTATACGGTATACATCGAATACAAATGGGTGACATATCACTTGACTACAGATCATTGTTACTGTGCAACATAAAAGTGAACAATGCAAAGCAAATGTGTGTACTTTATGGTCATTGTATACATGTATGAAATAAGAATAACGATTATAACACCATTAATTAATACTAATCTTAAAAGATGATATCGATCGTCAATGATTGATGAGAAAATACCCCAAAAAATTATAATATGCAATATCTCAAGCAAGTAAACTGTACAAATACATGCATTAAATCAATCTGGCACAATCCCCCATGGTAGGTCGTAATTTACATATTTAAAACAGATGTGGCGTATTGGTGAAGTGTTAAATAAATCCATCACAATTCTGCTCATGTCCAGCTCGGCTCTTGGTGAAGGTGTGGATCTTTACTTGATCATAGACGATCTTTGCCGGGTTCTTATTGGTTGGAGAAGACAATGAGGTCATTTCCAGCGTCACCTCTGCTGCCCCCTGGGGACAGGACGTAACATCCACTAGACCAACGAGCAGTCCAATTAGAACTAATGGAACACATTAGACTGGAATAAGCTGCTTTATTTTACTATCTTAGTCGATAAGAACATTTTCATAGTGCAAATGTTACTTGTAATAAATGCTTTATTTTCTTGCTGTGAACCAACTTGATCGTTACATTGATTTAATGACCAAACTTTGGATTAACTCCAAGGCTCCAGAACTATCTGCTTTCAATTTTTAACTTAGGAGAAATTAAAATTTGGGATAATTTACTTCATAAAAGAAACAATGATATAATTTTGTAAGTAGATTTCAGGACTATATGGAGTTATTTGCACGTGGAATATGGCTGCACACGAGCTTAGTGGTAAGCGTTCTCAAATCACTGTGAGAATATTGTGGGTGTGAATACAGAATTGTACCATTTTGCATCAGTTTTTCTTGTGTGGGGATTTCCTCTCAGTCAAATCATGTGTCTGAGACTATAACTAATATTTATAATAATAATAATGATGAACTAGGAAGTTATAAAAGCATCCGCTTATATTTGTCTGTCTGTCTGCTACAAGATATCTCAACAACTAATGAAAGGAAAGGAAGAACCCATTAAATTTTGGTTGTAATTAGGATTAAAATACTTGTTACAATAGAGAATTTTCATTTTTGCAATATATTGTCTGATCTTGTGTGCTTTCTAATTATAAAATAAAATCACTTGATGCAATTCAATTCAATTCAACTTTATTTATAGAGCACCAAATACTATTGATGGAATGAGCACCAAAATTTTAAATAAGAAAGAAAAATAAAGGTAGTTGACCTGGTCATGCAATATGTGTCATTTCCCCGTATCCACGTCGACCCTTGGTGGAGGTCAGAAATCTTTCATCGCTATTTTATTTTAAGCTTTTATTTGTTCCACATTTGAGCAATTTCAGCTTTTCTTTCCAGCATTTTTTTTTTTCTATTTTAGACAATTTGGACATTTCAAAATAAAGTTCATGGCAGCAACATCCCATTTCTTTCTGCTCCAGGATAATCCAGCTCACCAACCCATGGGCTCTGACTCTCCCTCATTCTCTTCATGGTCTTTTTGCTCTACTTCTGCTTGACCTGCTCCGTTTGCTTCCTCCATATCTTCCTCTCTTGTTTGACCCTCGCAGCAGTTTCTCAGTCAGCTTCTCCTCCAGAGCTCTGACCTTCTCCATCAAGGTCTCTCCAGGTCCCGGCCTGTTCCCTCAGCCACATCTTTGGTTTTGAGGTGGAGAGTTTCTGAGAGAGAGTCCTTGTTCTTCCTCAAGTTGAAACATGGCAGCCTCGTTCTGACGGAGTTGCTTCCTCAACCGCCTTGCTTCCTGCTGGACAACTTCCATGGTGTTCCGGTGTTCCTGTGTTCCTGTCTGTCTGAGGAGGCGGTGGTGTTTTTCTTTCCTCTCCTCCTCCAACAGTCTGCTCATCCTCCTCAGCTCCTCCTCCAGTGAGTTCACTTTAGTGCGATGCACGTCCTTCACACTGTGGTGCTCGGTCTCCATGAAGACCATGGGCTCCATGAGATTGTTACAAATATGTGTGTTTATAGACTATTAGTCTATAAACATTATTACACTCCACTTTGTGAATGGTGCAGCAGTGTGACTTTTTTTAAAAACCTGGGATAATTGGTAGTGTCTCGCTTTCTTTCATTTTTTTAAATATTTTGAATGGTAGGAATGGTATGGATTAGCTGGAACTAGCAGATGGCGGTAGTGCAGAAGAAGAAGAAGAAGGAGGAGGAAAAGGAGGAGGGAAAACGTCATCAGGGACGAAAAAGCTGCTGATGAGAGAGAGGGAAACAGTCATCATGGACGACGACAGCGCTGGGAAACAATGTCGATAGACAACTTAATGGATGTAAACTGCTGTTAAACCCAAAAGAAGAAGAAGATTAGTAGTGTCCGTTTTGTTTTTTGGATCACATTCTATTGTTTTTATCCACAGAGAAAAAAACACACACAGAAACAAAGCCTCCCACTCCAACCCACAACACAGCAAGTGATCCATTTAAACAAGAAAGGCAAAATATAGTCCAATTCACCCCCTTGAATAACATAGAGCAGTATCGAAGATGGAAGGATGTATTTCTGATGACTACTGCTGAACACTAATCAGTGAACTGACTCATTTAAAGTCCT
Source organism: Blennius ocellaris (assembly GCF_963422515.1). Classification (NCBI taxonomy): domain Eukaryota; kingdom Metazoa; phylum Chordata; class Actinopteri; order Blenniiformes; family Blenniidae; genus Blennius; species Blennius ocellaris. The sequence goes on from NC_137663.1 coordinate 9,943,344, forward strand.
CTTTCTATTAATATGAGCTCTGTGACTGCCAGACTCAGATTAATTACAATAAACGATACTGCTGCATCTCCATAATCGTATACTGTACAAGTCACTGACACATGCACAGTCTCTGTTTATGGTTCATGTGTGAAAACAGCTCAGATATAGAAGCATCGCTGCCGCTGCCAAAAAGGCAGCATCTCTGTCTTTGCTCATTTTTCCATCTGCTGCAGTCAGATGGCCATTTGGAGGAAGTCGCCTGTCATTACTGGAGCATTCATTTAAAGGCTGCCGTAAAGAGAGTACGGTGGGAGGATAATTCAACAACCAGAATCAACCAGTTTATTCTGTATGCATGAGCTGCACAATAATACAGCACTGACAGCTGATCTTTGAAAAAAGGAGGTGGTTAAACTCAAATTTACGTCATGTCTGAAATGTAGGATTTTATTTTATTTTATCACAGAGTGAGAGACAACCCAGAACTCAAACTATATCAACTGTTGTTTTTCTATATATAGAAATCCAATTTGGGAAATTGGATTGAATTGTTTACAATGTCATTGCAAAAAGTGAATTTTTTTTGTTTTGTATAATCCTTTTTTTTTTTTTACAGCAGTTGGAAACAAAAAAGTCACCATGTCCCTTTTTTACCTAATTCTTCTTCTTTTTTTAATCTTCTTACTTTTATTGTATTTCATGTATTTCGTGTATTTGTCTTTTTGCTATTTATTAATTTCTAAGAATATTTTAGTATTACTGACACTATACATTTATGTCATGTACCAGGACCTTGCAAAAGAGATTATTAATGTCAATGTGTTTATCCTGAATAAATAAAGGCTAATGAATGAATGAAATGAAACACTTTTATAATATAATTTTTCTTTTCACCTAGTGCAATGTTCAGTTCGCTGCCTCCAATCTTTACAATAGTTATAGCCAAATTCTCGTTTCCTGGAGATTCAAGGTGATTTTTACTGGCTCAAACATCCAAAGTCAATCAGTGATAACAACAAAGAGGCACAAACACACAATGGTCAAACCAAGCCTGATATTCTGATCATAAAAGTTTTTGCTCTGCGGTTTTAAGCAGTATCGGTCCAAAGTGACCAGTCTGAGACACCAGGCTTCATTTTGTTCCTGTGGGAAGTGTTGCATTATTCTGCCATCTCCTGGTAAGTGAAGGTAAAGAATCCTGAAAAAGCAGATAAGCGGCTGATTGGAAGGACTGGGTTCATTTCTCGACAGGATGTTGCACATTTTAAGCAGGGTGTTTCATCTTATGATTGTTTGACTAGACTGGAAATTATTTCAAAATGTACACATGCTGTCAAGGTTAAATTATAGAGATGCTTTTTGCTTTTTTTGTTTTTGTTTTTGTTTTGTTTTTTGGGGGGGGGGTTTGGGGGGGGGGGGGGGGGGGGACATATCCATTAAAAAGAAAGAGTCTGAATTAACCAGGCAGCATGGGCGACACCAACTACATTTTATTGTCGTAGAAGTAAAAGACAGACAATGAGAAGGAGCAAAAATAGACCTACTGACATTCTTGGAGGCCATTTCTACCATTTTGACAAAATGTCAACACCCTGCAGTACACAGCCAAATAAAGATTATGAATAGAAACACATTTACAACGTCGATGGCAGGTCTTAGGAAAATGATTTAAATGTATCCTGCACAATTAAACCCCTGTCAGGACCCTCCCCTTCTTACAAGAGCTAAATATATTCTGTAATTTAACCATACTTCATGTCATCAGGAGGCTGAAATTCAATAATTAAGTGAAATAATAAATTAAATGTTTCATTGGCGGTGGGACAACGATGGTATTCCATATTTACTAGATGAGTAAATGCAATTCAAGGAGAAAAACTACTCCATGCGGGTATTTTTTATCTGATGAACCAGTCAGATAGACATTGCATTGATCCCAGTGGAAATTCAATTTGTAGGTTGACAGAGAAAAAACACCAATCACCCAAAGCAGTGACAGTGAATCACACCAATAATCTCTTTACTATGGCATGGGTTGGGTATATTAGCAAGAGAACATGTTGTAATCGATGCTGACATTAAAAACAGGAAAATAGGCAAATTAAATATATGAGGAAGTTTGACGACGGTCAGATTGTGACAGTGGAGTCAGAGAATCTCCAAATCTGAAGCTCCTCTGGGTTGTTCCAAGTCTCCAAGTGGTCAGTGTCCAACAAAAATCATCTGTCTTACTGATGCAGGTGGTCCTTTTGAGAGCCCACCTCACGACTTCAGTTATATTTAGATTATATAATATCAAATTGCTACTATATTTGGGCGATGCAATATTTAAGATCCAACACCGTCGCGGTCATAGGACACGTTCATGTTGCTGAATGTACACTTCCTGTGTGTGGGACTATTTTAAATTCCAGTTGGGTCGTGACGGAAGATGTTTGCAGGAATGTAAAGCAAGTCCGGTATGTCGTGTAATGTTATATGTGTGAGTGTGTGTGTGTGTGTGTGTGAGAGCCTTTGAGCAGTAACCCCGGTCCAGACTGAGGGAGAGCTACAATTATGTAACATTATTTCTAAAAGCTGAAGTCACTCCTTTTGTGGCTCTCTCTCATGTTTATATTGTGTTGCTCACCAGTGTTTCCAGGACGCCACTGCTGTAAGAATGTATCAGTGCTCAGTCAGACTGCTGGTTTCCCATAGCCTGGACACTTGCGTCACTCTGTCTCAACCTTTCTCTCTCTCTCTCTCTCTCTGCCTCTAGTAGGGGGGGTGGTAATTTTAGTCCTGACGTTGGCCTGTTAAAATGAGCCCTCCGACGCTGTTCGAAGGGTGGTGAGGTGAAGGGAGTACAAATACACTTTAAGCCTCTTTAGTCCGGTCACTTCCGTGCTGAAGGAGAGAGGAGGGGGAAACGTTTGGCACGAAAGAACCAACACAAGCTTGTTTCATCCAAACCTCTGTGAAGAAGAGAAAGAAAAAGGGGCATGCTGTCTCATCAGGGGCAAAGTCACATGACCTTGTCACAGGTAGGTGAGCGACTCGTGACACTGAAGTTGTTGATGTGAGAAGCAGAGCAGTGCTGTCTTGACTTCATGGGAATCTGTGCTGATGCATTTGTGAGAGAATTATCTGGAAACCCCCCCCCCCAGAAATTATCCAGCGAGTCACAGTAATCTGGGTGAAAATACCGGCGGTTTGAGGAGAATGGGGTTGAGATGATCGAAAAGTCTCAAAGCTCAAATCCTCTTAAACTGGTTTCTTGAACATAACGATGGTTTCTGTGTACACAGCGCAACACATTCAACAACCTCGCTTTTGTTTTAAGCCTGGAAATCATATAAACGCAGGATAAAAACTCATTTCATCCTTAAATTTTAAATATCAGCGGCTTCAAGCACACTCAGGATGTTTTAAATGTCCTATACAACTTTGCTACGCCGTTGCCTTTAACATCACTCTGCAGCTGAACTCTATCAAAATATACACACAGGTTCAGTGTCTACTCCCACGCATGACTCTGACTTGGTCATCGGCTGGTCTTTTGACGTCATTACCACCTGCCAGTCTGTCCAAAGGTCCCTGGACCAGTCTGCACCAACTACACTCTCACACACTGTAGTGGCTCCTCTCCAGGTCTTGTTCTCAGGGAAAAACCGAGCCGGGTAGGCCTCGCAGTCCACTTCTCTTTTCACACGTATGAGAGCAAACCAAACGGGGCAGTGTGGGTGCCGCGGTCCAAAGATTTCAAGTTCATGGCTTCTCGTGATGTGTGTGGCTGATAAAATGTAATCTCTGTTAATACAAAATGCTTACTGGCAGTTGCAACATTTCCGGCCGGGAAGTAAAGAAACCACAACAGATTTCGCTATCGTTTGTTGTGGCCACGTGTTATTTATCTTGTTGTCTGGCGGTGCGCCGGTCTCAGGTGCAAAGTTACATCACCACCATCTGGAAATCATTTTCCAAAGAGAGGATCTAAGTGATGTTCGCTCAGAAAACAAGTTGGGTCATGTTGCTGCTCTGCCTGGCCGCCGTCCAGATCTCATCCCAGTCTGGTTTTTGTCCCTTTGTTAAAAATGTGTGTCTTTCAAGTATGTAAGAGGGAGACCGATCTAGAGTGCTTGTGGGAGGCAAGGAATGAGAGAATTTCCTGTTATCATGTAATGATGGTAGCGGCGTCCTCCCCCGTCCTCTTCTTCTTCTCTATCTCTCCCTCTCTCTCTCTCTCTCTCTATCTATCTATCTCTCCCTCTCTCTGAGGTCTCAGACAAAGTTCAGGTGACATGAAGTGTGAAGACATGGGATCTTCTCTGTCATTGCAGACACCGGGACGCCACTCTTCATCCTCCCCTCAGACCGGCTGCAGGATGTCCGAGGGAGATGTGACGGTGCTGCCCTTTGGACGAGGCTCCCTGGACATGTCCAAACAGGAGCAACGCACACTGACCAGGCTCTACAGTCAGAATGGAGGATATCACCTCAGAGTTTTACCAGATGGCACCGTGGGTGGCGGGAGGCAGGAAAATGACTCCTACGGTGAGAGATAAACAATTTATTTATTTCAATGTCTATCTGCGCTTGTGTTTTAAGACATAGAGGGGAGGTAGAGTGCATGAGGTATAAAGTAGAATCTCATTTTTGCCATAAAAGTGAGCAGATTAATACTTTAATATTTGGGTCTCGCAGTTTGATTAAAACTGTTCATTGACAACAGCAAAAATGACAATTTGTCATGCATGGATGAGTTTATAGTAGAAAATCTGCCTGTGATTACTTAAACGTGTGCAATCCTGCTCACTCATCTGAAAACACACTTTAAGTTCCGACAGCTGAACGTTAGTTTGGGTGTTTTATGCAAAAAATGTGCATCTTTTCCAGAGATCGAGTGCAGAAGACTTGTTGAACTAAACACTTCAGCTGAAGCTGCTAAAGAACCTATTTTAACTGAAATATGTATTTTGAGTGTCAATTGAGATATATTGATTTGTATTTGAACTGTATTTCTTTCACCCATGTGATGCTTTATTTTAGGGCATGTGACACATATTATTGCATCAGTCCTGTCATTTTTCTCATATTCTCATATTAGTATTCGTACGTTCAATTATTTTAAAGTAGTTTTTTCCCCCTTTTATTTTATTGTCTTATTATGACTGATCTTTTTCCCCAGTGAGATGGTTGTTTCCTCACACGGTATTATCGTCTATTTTGTTTGAAAAGTGTTGTACAAATTGAGTTTGACCTTGTAATGGTGACACAGGTGTTTCGTTTGCAGACGTGCTGAGGCTGAAGGCTGTGAGCGCCGGAATCGTGGTCATCAGAGGGGAGACGACAGGCAGATATCTGGCCATGGACAAAAACGGAAGCCTTTACGGATCGGTGAGCTTCTACATTTTTGTGGTTCAAAACTTAAACTCGACAAAACTGAATATCCACCTGCAGCATCAAAAATGTGTTTCCCATTCAAACGAACAGCACGTCCAATAATTCCCCCTTTCGTCCTTGACCAAATCGCAACATACTATTTACCTAATTTGTCGTCTTTACTTTTGACACTTTCGTTCTCGTCCCAGCAAACGCTGAATGACGAATGCTACTTCCTGGAGAAGTATGAGGAGAATCACTACAACACGTACCGCTCTCAGAAGTACAGCTGGTATGTGGCTCTGAAGAGGAACGGCCAGCCCAAAGCGGGACCAGACACCCACCACGGCCAGAAGGCCATCTTCTTCCTGCCGCGGTCTGCAGGCGGCGTGTAAACCAAGACAGTGGCAGGAACCTCCCCCTCCCCCTCCCCCAAGGTTGTCTTCATGCACATTATCGGTCCAAACGACGTCACTTCGAATCAATACATGCTGGTAAAGCAAACATAAAATGCTGTTTCGCAGTTTTAAACCAACGGGTACAGCCTAAAAATTTTTGATTTGTTTAGCGAGGTTTAGGTGAAACTGTAATTACAGTGGCTTGCAAAAGTATTCAAACCCCTTTACTCGGATACTTCAAAGTAACATCCAGTGCAACCGAGAGCCTTCAGAAGTCACCCATTAGGAAACAGTCTACCTGTGTGCAATTTAATCTCTAACTGCTCTGTGAAGGCCTCAGACCTTCATTAGAGAACACATGTGAGCAAATAACATCAAGAAAAACAATGAACACACCAGACATTGTTGAAACAAAGCCTTGAGAACTCCTGTTTGCAATTTGCCACAAGCCACATTGGGAATGTGTGTGGGAAGGTACTCTGGTCAGATGAGACCTAAATTGAACTTTGTGGATTTTGTGTGGCAGCAAACTAGCACTGCACATCTCCCTGAACACACCACCCCCACTGTGGAACATGGTGGTGGCATCATCATGCTGCGAGGATACTTTCCTTCATTGGGGGGGGTACAAGGGAGGCTGGTTACAGTTGATTGGAAGATGGATGGTGACAAAAACAGGGCAATGTTGGAGGAAAACCTCATGGAATCCGCAAAGGAGTTGTCACTTTAGCGGAGGTTCACTTTCCAGCTGGACAACGACACTAAACATACAGCCACGATGACCTGGACAGAAGTCAAGGTCCAAGTCATCCAAATAAAATCTCTGGCATAACTTAAAAATTGGTGTTTTACAGATACTCTCCATCAAATCTGATGGAACTTGAGCTATATTACAGAAGAAGAATGGACAAACATTTCAGTGTCTACATGTGCAAAGCTGGTACAGACAAAGGAGGTTGAACTTCTGCACTTCTGCACACCAAACCTTTAAGTGTTTTATTTGAAAAAAAACAACAACAAACATGTATCATTTGTCTTCCACTTCACAATTATGAGTCACGTTGCATTGGTCTATCACATCAAAGCTAATTACATTTTTTGGCTGTAATGTGCTAAAATGTGGAAAAGTTCAAGGCGTATGAATATTCATGCAAGGCCACTGTATGTGATCGGCCAATACCCAGAATGCTCTCTGCTTCTAAGAACATGTGCTCCTTGAGAAGAAAAAAAAAAGTGAGGCCTCAGTGGACGTCAGTCTTGATATATGTGTGTTCACTTTGAGCCCTGGCTTGAAATACCACTGCAGTGAGGAAGCAAAGGGAGCTTTTATGCAGATATAGTCCAGCAGTCGGACATGTCGAGCACAGGCGATTCTCAGCGTAGTGGAAGACAAACCACCATGTCACAGGACTACAACCCCCTCGAACACATGTTCAGGTTTAGGGAAGATTACAAGAGATAATGTTTAATGTTTGTTCATATCAATCCTTTGCACTAAAAGTGGATAATTTGACCAAGTTACATCCAAACTGAAACTTGCTAACCTTTTGGAAGGTTTGCAGTGCAGATAAAGTGGTACTATTCTACCATTTAATTGCAGCAGATTATGCAAGCTACATGGTGTTGTTATTATCTTATATTGTTTATAATGCTTTTGTTCACCTGTGTTTTGAGAAAGAGAATGTCAGGGCATGTGTAGATGGACCCAAACGCAGACTCACAGAGTTCCATAATTTATCCATAGTTCCATAGTTTATTTATGAAAAAGTGGAACACAAGGAAATGGAAGCAACAAGAGGGTTTTTAATACACAGATGGAAGTCATAACGACAGAGAAGGAGAAAACCATTGGTTAATAGGAAACATGAGGTGAGACACACAGGCGCAGACAGACACAGAGACCTGACAGAGAGAAACCAAATGTTTTCTCGAGAAAAAGGTGAATAAACAGATTGTATTTATCAGGAAGCAGCGACGGACCAAGTGTGATTTCATGGCTTACTTTGACGAGAGAAAACAATGCAGATTTTGATCCGTCTGTCACATTAAGCCTAGTAAAATTAACCTTTGGATATTTATTTTGAAAGTTTTATCAACAATAAGATTTTATTTTACTCAATATTGTGATACAGTTTAACAATAATTTATCAGCACACTGAAGGAGAAAAAAGGCAACAAGTTGCCTTTTCATGGAGTAATACATATTGTATATTTTTTTAATTGGTCATATAATATGTACTGAATGTAAAATGAATATGTGTTGTAATGAATCAATAAAAGAATATATGTGATGCAAGTTTCACTGTAATTTTCAATATTTTTTAACTACTTTTATTTTGTAGTTCAGCATGTTAACATGTCTTCATGCATCAGGCTTCTTATCTATCTATCTATCTATCTATCTATCTATCTATCTATCTATCTATCTATCTATCTATCTATCTATCTATCTATCTATCTATCTATCTATCTATCTATCTATCTATCTATCTATCTATCTATCTGTCTGTCTATCTATCTATCTATCTATCTATCTATCTATCTATCTATCTATCTATCTATCTATCTATCTATCTATCTATCTATCTATATAATAGCGTGGCATATTCATATTGAACAGACTTACATACTACTTATGTTACCTTTCAGTGTTAATAATATAGTCAGACTATATGGAAATGTAATTACCCGAGAATTGAAAGCTTTATTTTTTTTATTTTCTGCTGAGCCATTTCAGTGGTTTTGACTCTTTCAGACATTTGGCCTATTTTACCTTTTAAGCTATTTGTGATGGGCGACATCTTGTTTTTAAGCCATTTCAAGAATCTTAGGTTTGTTTTAGCTGTTTGACTATTTTTCAAACCTTTCTTATTCATTTGTTTTAGCATCGTGACTCCAAAACATTTGTATTATAGTGACTGTTTCTGCATTTTACTGGTATTTATTATCTTTCAGAGTGGCTTTGTGTTTTAGCCAATTCAGCAGCTTCACTTTTTTGGTGATTTTTAGGTGTCTCGCCTTCATTTTTAAAAAGCTATAATACTTTTTTTTTTTTTTTTTTTTTTTTTTTTTTTACTTTTAACATGTTTTCTGCTTTTTCGATTCATTTTTGGTCTATGAGGGGATGCATTTGAAAACGCAACATTTGTCACCTGCAGAAAAGAAGAGCAGGACTATTCTTTTACTTATATGTTGAATTTGGAAAAAGCGCTATTTTGAAAGATACATCTATGTGCATATTTTACACAAGGGAAAGATTCAGGAAGCGAAATGTTTCATGTGGCCCGTTTTAGATAACAATACCGTTGAAAACATAGAACTGACCACAAGATGGCAGCATTGTTTTAGTTTGAGTGATCAGACAGCAGGCATCAATAGCACCTTCTGTTATAAACTGGTGTTTATTATGCTTACACATTCAGGTTTCACCAAATCCCAGTGAACATAAATCACGGCGATAATAGGTAAATGTAAGAAACCACAAAGCTACAGTCAATAGCACGTGATAGCCAGCTGACATTAGCGGCTCCACAGCATGAAAGAGCAAATCCATGTAATGAAACATCTGAAAAAGCAATCCCCGAGACACAGTGCCGGGGTAAGATCACATGCATTAGCAAGTAGTTAATCTTTCAAGACAGATATTTGACACCTTAATGTTCTAACAGACCCCCCCCCCCCTTTCTGTCTTGTTATCTCAACATGAATTTTGCATGTTTAGCAGTCGATGGAGTCTTTAAGTTTCTTGTCTTTAATCATAGACTGCAAGTAATTGCATATTGATATCCACTATGTTAAAAGTACAATATGGGATATACACTATAACACTAGATAAAAGCTTATTTTCAGAATATTTTGTGCTTAGTTGAAATCTTTGTCCCAATAAAAGTGTAGCAGCAGCACAACACACTGCAGGACCTCCGGTAACCCAGATCAAGTGTTTTCACCACATTTTTGGAAGCAATTGCATTTTTCTTCCAATCCACACTTTAATATGTAACGGCTGAGACAGAACAAGGCCTGAAATGCTGTTTCAGAGGCCGCAGCGCCAGGAAAAAGATCCTGGAGGAAACGCTGGAACGTGATTTTTGAGAAGACTGGAGCTGATTCCCGTCTCCAGCTACTTCCATATTACTGTGGAATTGAAACAGAGTTGGCGGGGAACACTACAGAGGGATCATTAGTGAAGCCCCATGAGTATGACATACTACTTTCACAAACTGAGAGCGCTACACATTCCTATTGTAACAATTAATGTTTGTAAATGTCACATCATTTCCGAATTAATGTTCTCTTAACCCTATTTTTCCACCAGATGTAGTGCTGATTTATTAAAACTCTGTGTCAGATTTTATCTCATCATACAAGTTGTGTCCACTCTACTGAAGTACTGAATGCATTTGACCGCAACTGTTACCAGTTATCCTGTGGTATAATTTAGAAGGATTTGTAGAGAATCTATATTTAGTTTGCCAAAATCAAATTGTGTTGCAAATTTCAAAGCTGTGTATAAGCAATAGAAAAGTTGGGAAAGCGATGGAGAAAAATGGATTGTGGCTGGTAAAGTTACATTAGGTTTATCGATTTTTCTTTCAGGTATTGAAGAACTTGTTCTCTAATGAACATGCTTTTGTCTTTTTCTCTTCAGTTTGCGCCTCGGACTATCCAATCCAATAAAAGACAAGCCACCTAATCAACCAAAGTGTGACTGAAGTAACTGAGAGATAATGGAAAACTTCTTTTTTTTTATTAAATCACAAAACATTATTTGTTTTTTTCTCGTAAAAGTCTTATAAGAACATCTGGTGTGCAAAGATCAACACAACATGAGTCGGCCTGCTTCACTGGAAAACAATGAGCAGACACACTGCTGCTGCTGCTGGACAAACTTTGCACAATCACGCAACCTGTGACCTCTCATTGACTTAACAGGACATAAAGTCCTTCTTTCCACCAGGCCACCCTATGAACACACACACACACACACACACACACACACACACACACACACACACACACACACACACACACACACACACACACACACACACACACACACACACACACACACACACACACACGTGCACGCACGCACACACACAAACCTGGTTGGCCATTGGCCTGCAGGGCTGAGCAGGGCAGGAAGGGAATCATTCACTGTAAACTGAACAAGGACTGGCTTCCTCTGGGAGTCCCCCTAGCCTGACAGCAGCCAAGATCCCTGCAACACAAACCACTCCAGCAGACACACACACACACACACACACACACACACACACACACACACACACACACACACACACACACACACACACACACACACACACACACACACACACACACACACACACACACAGAGCAACACGTACACACCCTGGAACTGGGACACATTCTCTCATCTGTTACTCGTCTCTTTGCCTGATTCCTTCTTTCTTCACTCTCCCTTCCTGCATATCTTTTTCTACTCAAGTATTGATTCTTCCTTGTTTTTGTTTTTTTGTTTGTTTTTTTCCCCCCAATGACATTGCTTTTGTTTATTTCGGCACATCTGCGCATCTTTTCCATGTTGGGCTTCGTCTCTTCCGTCAACAGTTGCTTTTCTGCACTCTTCCCACCAGAGAAGCCCCCTAATTACAGGCCTCCAAAACGATGAAGAATGCTTGTTGGTAAACTAACCGTTTTGTGTCAAGCAGACTCTCGGGATAGTGAATGCATAATCAAAATGTTTTTATTTGATAATCTATGAAGTAACAAAGCCTCTGCGGTTGCTCGTCCTCCACTCTCATCCTGTCCTGGTGGGGACGCCTTGTTAACATTACTGTATGCATGCTAATCCATTCACCTTTCTCCGTCACACAAACAGGAACGGAAGCAGAAGATGCACATCTGTCAGCTGATCCAACTGGAAATGCTGACACGGGTCCTTCCATCTGCTATTGCTCTCGGAGGCATAAAGTGTGGGGGGGGGGGGGAGGCAAAAAGGAGGAGACAGGGTAACTAAGGGGGACAGCAAAAGCAAGAAGGAGCATTTTGACAGCCCAGAGAATCGCCCAGATGTTTGTGGTCTGCCCTACAGCAACAGTTTCCCTAAGAGGAAGATTTGTGCTGGATGGACACATTCTGAGGGTCTTCAACGATGCAGCCTCATTACACTGGAGGAACAGAGTCAAAAGTAACTTATTCTATGCAGCTTTACATTTCCAACATGACCAAAATCCAAACGTCATGCATATTAACACCAATTTTAAAGGTATGCAAGTGTGCAGACTAAAATGCAGAAGAAGCCAGCAACATGCGAGAGTTATTACTCAGCAGCAGTAATTAACTTCATGCAAGAATGCATGACTTTTGGATGCACAGCTGCTGAATCATGCTGCTTCTGCTTCATGGAACAGTTTAAGATGTTTTTCACCTTTAAAGAGAATAAATGCTTCTTTCCTGTAACATCATTTTTAACTTACAAGTTTTTTTTCATTATAGGTGTTACAGAATCAAATGAAAAAATATGCTTCAATCAGTAATAACAGTTGCAGACTACATATAAGCATTACATTAACACAATAATTCTTTTTATTGCTGCTGTATGAAGGGAGGCTTTGAAATGAACTGTTTTAAAAAAGAAAATCCATCAAATTTCATAACACAATAGTAAATAAAAGTAGCAAGATAAGAGCCAAGTGTCATATCAGTGTGATGTGGGCAAATGCACACAAACACACACACACACACAGAACAGATTAAAAGTGTGACTGTCTAAATCACTGTCATGGGAGAACTGCCATCCATTGTTATAGCTGAGAAAGTGCACATACGTACACGCACACACACACACACACACACACACATGCCTCATGGAGACCGGAAGCAGGCTTGTGTCCTCAGCTGTGGCGTCTCTCATACACAAATACACACTCGCACATAGACCAACTGCTGCGATGACGCCTGCAACGGTCCAAAATATCCTGAATGGAACCGTTAACAATGAAGTCATATTGCTTTCTGTTTTCTTTATTCCTTTTGACATGCTGGGAATTTACACTGCTGACACTCAAGAGTCTGACACCGAAGATGAATTAAAACTCACTCACGCATTCACACACACATTGTGTGGTGGGAATCAGAACGCTAGGCTCTGACCATGATGGCGACAGCTGTCTTGCGCCACAGAACTTAATAGGAAACTAATGATGGGTTCCTTCCTTTAAAAACACCTTGTACAAGTATGTATTTTCAACGATGTGTGACGTCTAAGACTTCCTGATGACGTTAAGAACAAAGGAAGAGGCATAAAATTCAATTGTTTAAGTATTAGTCACATTTCTACTGAAATGAAAGGGATGAAATTATGACGTATATTGGAAGGAAATTTGAGATTATCCAGGCAATGAAGCAAATGAGTAGGATGACCAATACTTGTTTGTACTTGAAATCAAAGTCCCCCATTAAAACACACTGTACCACTGTATCTTTCAATCCATGATTTTTGATAACACAGGCCAAGAAAACAATGTGTACGTTTAAATATATGACTGATTTCTATTACTATAAACCACATAAAGAAACTTCTTTTAGTAGCAGGAATAATAATTTCTGAAATCAAGTATTCAGTTGATAAAATTGAAATTCTGTCAAAATTACAATTTCAGAAATCTTAAAAATACACCCATAATCACACGCAATACCCTTGAGTCCACTGAAAAACCCAATAATGGTGGTAAAGGAATATTTTTTCAACAAAGTGATGATGGGGGGGGGGGGGGGGTGTAAAGATAAATACATCACAAATTCCTAAGCATGATGTTTAATGTAATTTAATATAGTTCCACACTGAAATTTTTTTTATATAAAACACATTTTGGTAAAACGTAAAGATTCAACTTCTTAAAAGTAAAGAAATGTATAGACTCTAAAATGTAAAAAGATGGAAACATGATAAATCAAAGGGCAATTAAAACAAGTCAAAAGTCATGACTTTGATAAACCACTTAATTTACTTAACAAAGTGTTGATCCTTTATTACATAGCACGTCTGATGTTTAGTATGTCATTTTTATGGGATGGTGGTCATTTAAGAGGCAGTTTGGCTCCAACATAAACACCAAAGACCTGCTTATATGACATTTCAACAGTATTTCTGTAGTTAAACGGGAGTTTAAAATCACACTATCAGCTTTTTTTTTTCTTTGAATCTTTGAATCACAAACTCGTGTTCAGAAAGTGTAAGAAGCAAAAACGGATACTTACATTGTTTTTTTCATCATTTTATTTTACCATGAAAATATAAACTATTCTTATTCCATAACATAAAGGCATGACCTTACTTGTCACAAGAACATGCTGAAATAAGTATTACAATATCCTCTTTTCATTTCCTTGGAAGTCATCATGGAATAATTCTTATTTTGGCAGTAAATGCGTAAGCAAAGCCATGACTCCCACTCTTTTTTCTTCTTTTTTTTGCGTCTTTGCCCAGTCTCCTTTCTGGGAAAGAAACGTCCAAGTTTAACTTCTTATCTCCTTCCTCTTCCCTTTTCCCCTTCCTGTCATTCAGAACATGAAAAAAAAAAAAAAGGGGGGGGGGGGGGTCAGACTGGAGGAAAAATAGATCTCTGGACAAACAGCTGAAGCCTATTTATGGAAAATATCTTAGATTCCGCACATCCCAGATATCACATCGTGTTTGGTTGTGGCTGTGACCATGTCATTGCAGGATACTGTGGCTTCCTCCGTCTTTCTTTCTGCCTTACTCACTCCCCGTTTCATTCTGTAGCCACTTCCTCTGCTTTCTGTTTTTAGGCAACATCCTTTCTGTGTGTTCCCAGACCAGAGGAGGAGCTATAATTGTCCTCCCGTTCTCCAAACGGAATGTCTAAAGCAAACCTTTTGAAGTGGCCGATTGTGTGCCGACCTCAGAGGGTGAAAAGGTGATGAAGAGAGGGAGAGAGCTGGAAAGTGCAGGCTTGATGGAAGGTGTGTGCACAGAGGAGAAGAGGAGGGATGAGACGACATGCAAAACAAAGCTGGGCGACGAAAGCGGCTACTCCTACTGTCTCCTGGAGACGGTGTCAGAAAACTACACATTATTTAAGTTCAGATACTCGTGTGAAGAACGATTCAACCTGTTCAATCCTAAAACTGAAACAGTGCGTGCTCTGAAATATACTGTACTTTTCAATGACAATTTCGCAGTACTTTGAGTGAACATCTTTAAAGACATCTCTTAAGAAAAAAATGTTAAAAAAGGATGTGTTTTAATCTGGTTTAATTTCACCATGTTGGTCTTCCTCTCATCTGAGGCTGCTTCTTATGTGTTTAAAGTTGTTCTGATTTGTCTCACAACAATACTAAATACCAGACTTCCAAATGATATGCTCCTCCACAAAATATACTTCCATTTAAGGTTGTTGGAATTCCTGAGTACTAAAAAGCATTTGCTTGTCTATATAGATAAATATATAACCTGTAACTGTTGCGCCTGTTACACTCTGGTTTTGTTTTGAATTGCAACTTAATTATATCATTTTAAATGATAAATGATGTGGAATAGGAAGCATAAGAAATAAGGTGTGATCCATTTCACGGTGTTGGTGATGCGTCACACCACTCTGCTCTCATTTGCGGTTGAAAGATCCACGTGACGACTATTCAAAGTGCTTTTGTGGGCCAAGACGGAGAGCACAGCCAGCATGGGTTTATGTTTGATTTATAAGGGAACTGCTTGAGGCGCACTCTCAATGTTATTTTACAGCTTCACGCTGCTGTCCAGTGTGCCTGCCTCGGGCTTGGGGTACATGCAGGTCTTACAGGTACAGCAGGAGTAAAGAAATCTTGTTGTTTTTTTTCTGGTCCTTTAGTTGTCAGATTCCATCTGTTTTACCCTGGGTTTTCTTACTCCACTGCCAGAGATTTTAAACAGTGCAATTATACTAAAAGCGGCTACTGTTTTAGAGTAACATATTACATGTTAGAATAATACAACAATGGATGTTTGTTTAGCTGTGTAACAATTCGAGACATTTATCAGCTGTATTTCAGGAAAGACTTCTCACAACTGTGGCAAAATGAATCTATCTGACTCACCTGTAAGACCCAAAGAGGGCGTTTTCCCCCCCTGTGGAGAGCTAAAGACTTGTACTTGTACACTATTGTGGATATTTCCTGAATTTCATTGCTAAAAACTAGAAGCAACAGAACATGACTATGATGTTTCAGTTGGTTTGTGCCCTTTAGGGGCTTTAGCAGTGGGAGCGAAGGAGGAAGCGAGGTGACGTAGACGTAGAGCCACAAAGTCTGCGTGGGGAGTAGGCTGGGGTTACTTTTAAACCATGAAAGTTCCATAACCTTTACTACATCTTTATGTTTGTTACCACTGAAAGTCTGCTATTTTGATCCAAGAACTGTTTTTTCTTGAACAAAGTCTATCATGGGCCTAAACGTAACCCCAACAGAAGAGCTGTGCTGCACCTACAAGGGACGTATTCTAGCCATATTGTCCACTGTCACTTTGCTCAGGTGTACCAATTAACAAACCCACCCATTTGACTTGATCCACCTGTCGACGCTGGCTGAGTTTTTGTTTTGAGTTGGTTTTCTTGCATTTTTCAAGCGTGTATTTGCAAGGACTGTAGACCAGGTCTTCACCAACGCATGTTATGTTTAAATGGACCCTATAGAGACTGGAGAGTAATCCAGGTCATATTCACAGGTTAAGGACTTGTGGCTTTTAAGTTAAAAAAAAAAAAAAGAAAAAAAGAAACTTGGAGATAATTGGCTATGGAGGCAGATTGTGTGTATGTGTGTGCTGCCACCCAGTAAACAACATTTAGGAACATGTTGTCCAACCAGCTTTTGCTGTGCTTCCACCACCAACTCTCTCTTCCTCTTCTTCTTTCCATTTGTCTCGCTCATTTAAAACCCCCCCCCCCCCCCCCACACACACACACACACACACACACACACAGACACACACTTGCCATGGCCCGCAGCACACAGTGTACAGTTACTCACATCGCCAGGAAGCGGAGGTATGACATCACCTTATCATCTCCTGTGGGCCCATGGGAGGACCAGAGGGGGAATAAAAAGAAAGGGTAGGGGGGGCAGTAAAAACAACAGACACAGAAAAAAGATAAGAAGAAAAATAGGAGAGCAATAAAAGAAGGCAAAAACGGTGAATTGTTTTTGAATATGAAAAAGCTCACAATAGAGCAAAATGTGCTGACTGAGCTGTTTTTCAGTACAGTACACAGCAATAAAGATGTGTTTGCAAATCACATACACACACACACACACACACACACACACACACACACACACACACACACACACACACACACACACACACACACACACACACACACACAAACACCCTGTTCAAGATTTGCTTCATATTGCATCCATTAAAACCGAGAAAACTGAAAACAATCTGTGTAATAATCCCACTTATTCATGCTCCGAAAGGAGGTCAAGTCAAGGAAATAAACAGGGTCCTGATTGGATTTTATTACTCACACATGACCAAGAATCACTCATTATCAGGGCTGACAGTATCCCGGGACACACTGATTTCTTCTTGGATAAAATTAAGAATTACTCAAACTCGATTTGTTAATGTACTGCTAAAAAATTCATCTGTCTTATTGAGCCAGAAAATAGATGTTTTCCCCCATTATAATGGGTTCAACAAGTTTCTATGATGCACAGCCTGTTTATAAATTTAATGACTGACCCATAGGAGGTGAGGTAATATTTGTTGTGTGTCTTTTATGATGGTTTGTGTAGCTCGAGCTGGATGTCATTATGTTTTACATTCTGACACATAAATGCAAGCAATTAAAGAGTTTTAAATGGTCTCATCAAACACACTCACCGATGAGAGAATAAGCATAAAACTGGGAGTTCAGTTACTCATTAAACCCTCAATGGGAAGCTTCAGTCAATCCCAAAGCAGATAAGTCAGATGTTCATTTACCAAAACAGCTGTACAATCTTCATTCCTGAAGTGTTTTCTCCAGTAAAACTTGAATTCTACAAACACTTAAAAAATCTCACCCAGCATACGGTGCAACAAGATGTAGCTAAGTGTAATACTGCTCCTGGTGGCTGGAGGGGAAACAATATCAACTGGATACTGGATCCTACACTCTGTTTGTGATTCAGAAAGTCGAGTGTGATATATTTCCCATTCGTTTATATAGTTGAAACATTGAAAAATGGCACAATTACCGAAATAAATGTTGAAACACATCATTTTCAAGTGTAATGGTCACTTGTCAATGGCATTAGCCTAATACTAATACTATTAGGTATCTGAATACCTTCTACACCAGATATCCATTCATAAACGTACCCTAGCCACCCATGGACAAAGCCTGATTAAGGTTGGCATTAACCTTCATTGCACTGTGCTTCAAATACCAACTGCCTTACTCATGTGCATATTTTCAAATCCCCCAAAACACAGATTTCTTGTATTTCCTTTTACCTTGAAGCCATTCAAGGAGGTCACATTTTATCAAAGCAAAGATGGAATGTTGTACATATACTTACCTTTGGGTTTTTTAAACTTTTTTTTCTGAAGACATACCTATGCTGAAATAAAATGTACGGTAATAGAAAAAATATTTGACATAATCTTCATAGAAAAATACAGATAAATCTGCAAGTCCAGTGGAAAGATCATCACTTATAGCCAAATTTGTGCATAAATGGACTTTTTATTTTTAATTCTTTCTTCGGCAATGTGGACCTGCTTTGATAGCTATTCAATGCCTATAAAGAACCTATGAATCAGGTTTAAAAACCCTATAATATACTTACAAAACATCTATAAGGTTTATATAAGAGATTTAAAGTACCTCACAAGAAACTATAAAGAACCTATGCATAGTTTAAACAGTGCCTCGACATTGCCTTTAAAGTGTGTTCAAAGAGCCTGTAACGAATGTATAAAAATAGTAAACGTGACCTATAATGTGCCCATTACAAGTGTATAACGCACTTATATAATGCCAATAATGACATATATAAAATGCATAGAAAGATTTTAGAAAGAGTTAAAAAAAAAAAAAAAAAACCTTCAGTAGTGTTCTAATTATTGCCTATAAAAAAACGTATAAATATCTTTTTAAATGCCAATAAGATGCATATGAAGTGTTGGTCTTGGTTGAGATCCAGGTCCAGGTCAATTCCTAGGCCTGGACACAAGCCCGTCAATTCAGATTTAGGCTGGAGTCCAGGTCCAGGTCAAGGTCTAGACTCAGGTCCCAAACCCGGATGTGTTTGAATCAGGCACAATAAGAGGAAATAACAGTTTCAACAGTGAGTCATTGCTGCTTTCTTAGCAGTCTGGTTGGGAAATAGCTCAAGATTGCACTATATCACTGAAAAAAAAGAAAGAAAATCTAAATTGCTGCCTGTTTTTTTCAATATTATTTGTCAAAATACATTTTTATGCTCTGTCATTGTCCCACACATAGTTTTATAAATAGACACTCTGGGAAAACAGGTAAACTTCAGAGTG
The DNA here is from genome assembly GCF_963422515.1 of Blennius ocellaris. Taxonomy (NCBI): domain Eukaryota; kingdom Metazoa; phylum Chordata; class Actinopteri; order Blenniiformes; family Blenniidae; genus Blennius; species Blennius ocellaris. The sequence continues at coordinate 9,962,607 of NC_137663.1, forward strand.
AGAGGCCAATAACATGTGGCCTTCCACGTTAAACATGCAGATCAGAGGGTTTAAATACTAATTGAAATTGTGAACATACTCAGTAACAACTTGTGGTTTTGAAAGTAATGACACTGATAACATGGTGTAAATTGTAGTTAAGTGTGAGTATAATTGTACTTGAGGAGTGATCGACATCAGCATTGACAACATCCATTCATTCATTCATATGAAAGACAGCTTTCCAAAGCTTATGGTGTTTAAATGCTCATGTGCACATATGTAGGGGTTTTGTATTCTGACCAGGATTTCCATCTTATAGTATAAACTTGTAAATGTGTGGTTTTCCAATTAAGAGTGCTTTAAGGCCATTTCCAGTCATTGTTTTAGTTAAAGAGAGGTAAACCTTACATTTTGAACTAACTCAAAGGAAACATGAACTATGATGCCATCAGTTATGAACTCAAAAGACCAAAAGGAAATGAAAACAACAATAGCAGCTACTGAATATAGCTCGTGTTCAAATTTTTCCATTCATTTTTTTGGGAGGTTTTTGCATGGCAGTGGGGAAAAAAAGAGAAAGAACTGAGACATAATCCTCTTGTAAAAAGGCTGCACTCAAGCTGCACAATGTGGCATTGGTCTATAAATGGCTCCAGATCTATTTATAGACTAATGGATGGGATGGATAGCTGTAACTCGCCTCAATGTCACCGAAGCCCAATTACATAACTGGAGCGAGTGTGCTTCTGTCATTGTATTATATCAAGGATAATATCTTCCAAACAGCTCTTCTGTTCATAAAATTGCTTCTGGTGGCATATTTTTAGGGAAAATCGATCGCACACATCTAGCTTTTCTAATCCACATTTCTTCCTGGAAGTAATTGAATCATGGAGCAGTGGGCTTATCAGTGATGAATCACTTGTTTATCTTCATTAGCGCTCACTAACTGCTGACAGTAATCGACATCACGGTTCAAGTCAAGCAAGCAGGGTGACAGCATCATGTTCAATAAGATGTGGTTCTTTTCATGTTGGTGTGGGAGTTTGTGTCCACACTCACACTCGCAATGCATTCCGAGTGTGTCTGTTTTACTAAATATAGCTTTGTGTCCTTGGTAACACCTGAGGATCACACTAATACCTTTTGCACATCAACTCCCGAGAACATTTTGGTCAACGAAATGTAACACATCTAAAACCATCAGCTCACCTGCATCAAAGACTGTCCTTTGCACAGTTAAACAGTCACACTGCTCTTCTGAATGATCACACACACGCACACACACACACACACACACACACACACACACACACACACACACACACACACACCACACACACGCACGTTCTATCTCTCAACATGCATCTGTGATCACATAAGGTCAGATATGCTCCGGAGGGGGCGTGTGGGAAAAGAGATCCATTATTTTAGCTTCTGCCTGCCGCTTTTGTTTGCAGCTCAGCAGCTCAAAGAGAGCGATCAGCCAACCATAACAATCTATAATGGCTTTTCTGCCTCATCCACAAGTCTAGAAGCGTGCCTCCGGTCGGGGCTATCCCCATGTGCTCCCCGCCCCACCCCACCCTCTGGCTCCGGCTGCACCTCTACCACCCTGATGTCTATGACTATGTGTGTGTGTGTGTGTGTGTGTGTGTGTGTGTGTGTGTGTGTGTGTGTGTGTGTGTGTGTGTGTATGTGTGTGTGTGTGTGTGTGTGTGGTGTGTGTGGTGGTGTGTGGTGTGTGTGTGTGGTGTGTGTGTGTGTGTGTGTGTGTGTGCGTGAAGTTGCAGAAGGCCTGTTTGTGTGTCGGGGAATTCAGGGCCATGGCTGTGACTATGACAGCGGAAGACCCCATTGAAAAGGAGTGGAGTCAGCCAGTGCGACCGGGGGCCCCTGAGACTGTCTGATCACGCAACAACCCAGGGGCACCAGGCTTGGGTTTGGAGCAGAGCTGGATCAGCACGAAGTTTGTCTTGCGAAGTTTTCAAAAGTCTCTTTATGGATCCATCAACAGTGGGCTGAATGTATAAAGCAGCAGAAGAACCGGTGTAAACTTGATATTGCACTGACACACGAGGATGCTGATCTATGGGGTGCAGTAAGGTTTAGGTCGGACCCATGCAAAACAACCCACACTGTGAATATGGAATATTGGGCGTGCACAAAATACCATGAGTTCATACTCAGATTAATTTACGATGCAATGCTATTTCTGCAAAAAGCGTTTGTGTTGTTTATGACACAGAGAGAGTATAAACAATCTAATGCACAGTCATTTGAATCCTCCTGTTAGTAAATGATGACACTCTTGTGTATATTCTGAGGGCCTGTTCACATGACATTTTCAAGTGAAACCACAAAACTGTTGCATTTTGGGTGTCCGTTTACACAACAATGATACTCAGAGCCGCTGAAAAGGCAACTTATTTAGAATGTCACCCATAACAAAAATCAACTTCATTATCTGTCTGTAAGAATGTCTGTGTACTTGTGATTGTTAAAGTTAATAGCGTATTGTCTGCTCAGATGAGTGTGAGATTTTCAGTACAAAACCGACCAACAGCACCCACTAGTGGCCCAACATGAAAATGGCATAATTTTCAACATTGCTACCTTTGCTATGTAAATGGACATTGTTTTCAAAATGTTGCTTTGTGAACGCAAAACCTTTCTGAAGTTTTATCACAAAAGCAATGCTTTTTCACTTGACAAACGTGTGAACGTGGTCTTAGTTGATCACCTACAAAAGACATTCAAACTAAGAGAGCATTCTAATAACATGGGCATATAATAGTTCATGTTGTCTTGCCTTGTTCTTCACAAAATCTATTTCCATATATGCTGCTAATTTTAGTCGACTGATCAGAATGTATTAGTTTTTAGAACTACAGAAGGGAAGAGTTAAAATGTTGAAAATATACAAGAGAAACATTTATTTTTATCTTATTGACTGTTGCAGCTTCAGCTCAGATGATGCTCATTCTCAGAAGCCGCAAGGCATCATCTGCCCACACAGGTCAGTATGCAGCCTAAAATTTGGCATGTTTAAGTGTGCAGACAGCCAGGAAATGGATATACTTGTTGTGGATCCACTTGGTTCCTGTAAGTTCACACTTTTCTGTCACCCTGAGCAGAAAGTAAATAATTAAAGACAGCCGTCCATGTTAAAGTTAGTTTTATTACTATTCCACCTTTGAATGGAGAAAAAAAAAAAGTTTACAGCATCACATCTCTGCAGATTTTAATGCTAGGAGGGGTTTACCATTAACACAAGGTGAGTTTTGCTCTTTACACTGTGAGTATTGGAGACAAACTCTGGTTATTGTAGACATGAATTATAGAAGGTGCACTTCCTTCCATAAACCTCTGCCTGACTGCAGTCAAAAACCACAAACTGGCTTCCATTAAAAGCCTTCTCCGATCAGTTCAGATGCCAAAATTCCTTCTCTTTACAACTGGGCCAATCACATACAAAGGCCTGCAGGGCTTTATAGGTATCACTTTTATTAGGCCTTTTGGATCTGCGAGGATACGTTCCAGTCGTTTCAAAACCTTGTACAGAAATGCAGATAATCACCAGAATTTGAGATTTTTTTGGGGAAATCAGCAACATGATGATGAGATCAACTATAGCCAAGGGTCATGGGCGTCTTGATTTTATAAAGATTAGATGTATTAAAAGTAAATCCTCAAAAATGCTTAGCGTAAACAGTACATGGTCTTCCATCAAACCTAAAACAGACCAAATCAAGCGGCTGCAAATAAGTGAAGATTAAAAAAAAGAAAAAAAAATGATGATGAAAAGAAAAAGAAAGCATGCAAACTATCTTTAATAGTCTACGGTTGAACTTTAATCATGGCGTTAATCAGTTTTAATTAGGAGGCAGGAAATCATTTTAGTGCCCGTCTCGTCATTCTTAACAGCCGACACCTAAAACCTCCACGAATTAACAGGCTTTATTTAAGGAGCAGCAGCTCTACAGTAAGTGCCTCCTCCTTCCTCTGCTCTCCGCTGACCACTCCCTGGGGAACAGCATCCATTTTAGGGAGGAAAAGAGCAACGGAAGACAGGCGCAATGATGGAGGAGAAGGAGGAGTGAAAGAATTAAGGTTATGAGTGGTGGAGCGAAGGGACCAGCAGGGAAAGTGAAAATAGGAGGAGAGGAGAGAAGATGAGAGGGAGGGAGGAAAGGAGAGTAGACAGAGAAAAAGAGAGGGAAATCAAATAGCCATCCGGTGATCATTTTACAGGCTGAGGGGAAGTGTTCCTGGGGAGGGGAAGGAGCCAGACAAATGACTGAATGGGAGCTAAGTGGGTGGCAATGCCGGCCTATAGCTGAACATCGGCCCAACAGGTAGACCAGGAGGAATAAGTACTAACAGACAACTTTATGTGAGATTAATTGATATGTTATGGTCCTGCAAAATAAAATAGGGGAGTGAAATATTTATAAAAGTTCAAACTGGTAAGAGAACCCTGAAAATGATGCCTATTTAGATATACTGCAGTGCCAAACAAGCAAACATGTCTGGCTTTCTACATATACAAGATTCCTTCAACTTTTGTTTTAGAAAAGCACGATGACCTTCTATAGGCAATTATTTCAAAACGTTTTATTCATATACAAAATTGTATTGATTTGTACAATTTAGTAAAAGTCCACTGGTTATTCAATACTCAAGTACTGTAACTTAAATGTGTTACTGGAAAGACCAAAATATACATTTACACATTTATAGTTTTGGCGGTATCGACTTCACAACAAATCACAATCTAGCAACACATTTACAATTAATATATATTTTAGTGGGCTTGTTGCTTTTGTCTCTGTTAGCTTCAGCCTAAGCATTGAAGATCTGAAGCTGAAACTGTTACCATTTTGCTGAACTCCTGTTTGCCTTAAGCTCAACTTCTTGTGATGAATGAGCAAAATCTATAGATTATGTCTGACAACATATCAGAGTTGCCGTTGCTGCCTTATTGTAAGTAGATTTTATCAGATTGATAAATCTTTTTTTTGAGGGGGGTGAATAACAAGATATGCATTGAACATCTCTGTCCATGTGGCTTCAGCTGAAGTTAATTAGTGAATAAGTCACAGACACTCCGCTGATTTGTCACAGTTGCATTACGATAGGCTAAGTGTACATTACTACTGTGGGAAAAAGAAGTGTGAGATCATGTAAAGTAGCACAATAGATAAGATGAACTTGATACTTTAAAGAAGTAACTGTTAAATCTCAAGGTTTGTGGGAAAAGTGAATGTTGTGAAGCAAAACAATGCACGCAGATGTTACTGTATGCAAAGAAGGCAGATGGTGAGGCAAAGGAGGCAGGTTTACATATGCAGCAGAAGAAGAATATGAGACAGCTGGTCATTTGTTGATCAATATCTCTCAGAGCACCTCACGCGCATTTACATTCTTGTCCAGACACAGCCGACTAATGATTTCAACTTTTCTGCCTCTTTTCACATGGATGTGCTTTCACACATCTGTTTTAACATGCTTTTCTAATTCAATGTGACACATAACAATATTTCTTTTCCAATCAACAGGTTTCATGCCTCCCAAAGGCATTATAAATGCTGGGTCCTTCTGAGTGAAGTCAATTTCTCCAGCTCTCCCCGAAAGTTCAAAATCGAATAAAATCATGAGGTGTGGACGATGATGAGAAAAACTGAGCGCCAGGTGTCCCTGTCTCTCCTCTGTCTGCCCTCACAAAAAAAAAGACACATCACCTCAACCCCCCCTCACCCCCACCTGGCTTGTTTGGCTGTCTCACTGTCCTGGGAAGTGAGTAAAAGATGCAGGGAGCATTTGGTTTCACTGCTAACAGATACCCAAAACCCCTGGTTAGAATCTAACAAGGCAAGTGAGCTCAAGAAGACAGAATAATGTAGGAAGTTATCCACAATTATTATTGCCTGTCTACCTGCCTGTGTCTGTGGAAACTCTTGGTTTATGACCAAAGTTATGACTTTTAGAAGTAAAAGTAGATGAAAAAAACAAAATCACAAATCAAGAGAGTATCGAGTTATATCTCTGCTATCAGCAGGACAAAGGTTGTTTGTATCTATATATTTTGCTGTGTGTGTGTGTGTGTGTGTGTGTGTGTGTGTGTGTGTGTGTGTGTGTGTGTGTGTGTGTGTGTGTGTGTGTGTGTGTGTGTGTGTGTGTGTGTGTGTGTGTGTGTGTGTGTGTGTGTGTGTGTGTGTGTGTGTGTTCTGGAGTCCTGTAAGGCCCCTGGTATCCAGTGGAGGAATGCAGCAGTCTTCTTGAAAAGTAGTTATCAGCTAATGAGAATTCCACTCGGAGCAGGAAGGAAGGGCTTAGAATGCGTGTCCCTCAGCGAATTGGGGCGAATGTTAATCACGATGCCTTAAGTGCGCGCACACACACACACACACACACACACACACACACACACACACACACACACACACACACACACACACACACACACACACACACACACACAACACACACACACACACACACACACACACACACGAGTCTAGACCCAGCAGAGAGCTGCAGAGCCTGACACATGAATGGACAGGAGGGGGAAGATGAGGAAAGAGAGAGGGAGAGAGAGGGAGAGAGAGAGAGAGGAGAGAGGAGAGAGAGAGAAGAGAGAGAGAGAGAGAGAGGAGAGAGAGAGAGAGAGAGAGAGAGAGAGAGAGGATGTATTTTAAAAACTAGGCTTGGTGTTGTCTTTCGTGGTTTGGAACTAATTGGTTACAGATGAAAATCAGTGCACACAAACTTGAGAAGGCCCTAATGTTCTTTGTGTTGCACTTCATCTTAAAAAAAAAAGAAGAAAAAAACTTCTGTCTTTCCTTCAAATTTTCTCTCTTCCTGGCTCTTTTTTCTTCCTGCCTCGCTGATTGGTGAATTAATCAAACTTCATCTTGCTTCAGTGCAACAATTCATTGATTTAGACAGATTGCCCTGGAGTACTTACCAAATAAAAAGCTTCTGCTGCATGCACCATAAAAAGTGTTGGTTTTTCTGATTTCCAGCTGCTGTTTCTTTGATTTTGCCAATGTTCACAATTTCTTCAACCTACACTGACAACTTCCCTTAGTCAAACTTTACACTTTCTCCCCGTCTATCTGTATCTGTCTTCTCCTCACTCTGTCTCACTTTCTCCCCGTCTTTGCCGTGAAGGACACCAGGCCTCTAGAGATCCCGTCCCTCAGGAAGAAAGCAAGCGTCCCCCCCTCCCTCCTTCTGTTTTTTCATAACCTATTATTTATGTCTGACAGACCTCCTCCAGACAAATGGCTGCCATATGGAGAAAGAAAGACACAGAGGCAGAGGAGAAGGAAAGGAGGAGGAAAAAAAAAAAAGAAACTTTCTCTGCATCTTCTTTCTCTCTGGCCTCGCAAGGTTTTTCTTCGGAGCGTTTGAAATTTCGATCAGTTTTACGCGCGTGGGCTGTTGTTAATATTTCCTGTTGGATAGCTTCGCATGAACGGCCTGAGCTGGTTGCTGTCTCATCCAGCTGATGGAGATATCAACACCAGTGGCTTTCTATAAAGAAATATGCAGTCTGTGAGAGATAAACCATGACCACACTCACAATATGTCTGTGCTCCACCGGGACACATTTTTTCACCACATCGCGCTGAAACTTTAAATACACTGAAACCAGGTTCAAAGGTTTTAGAGGTCTGTAAAACTTTTCTTTTGAATAGTGTTATGTTAATTATAATTCAGGTGGTTAAACTTCCATGATACACCACTTTGCTTGCAGTATTATATATCTAATAATAACCCATGTACTACTAAAAACAAGCCCAATTTGATATATTTTGCCAGATTCTTCTAATCCTATGTTGCGGCTCCTTCTGCACTTATCTCGCACACAGTTGCCGTGCATTTAAAAGAAGCAAGAGTTGGCAAAGGACATTGGAAGGGATGCGGAGCGACACATGAGGTGAGTTTCCAGACAAGAATGAGCATCAAATATTCGAGGATGAGCTCACAGCAATATTTTAAGACAGAAATATGCTAACTGGGTCACTGATCATTCAGTCACAAGTACCGACAGCACTGAAGTGTCAGGCAAAAATAAGCAGCGATGAATGGTAAAGTCGTCTTAGATCACATGCGTGCAGTTTTTAATGTAGAAAATATTTGTATCCTCGCTGGATTTTGGGGTTTTTTGTTTTGAGTGACGTTTGATTAAGAAATGTATAAACTACTGTATAGCAGAAGTTCCTGACTTCTTTCATCTTTATTCCTTTCTTGCAGTCATTTTTCTATTTCCTTCTTCTGACCTGCTGTTTTTTTTTTTTTTTTTCCCCCTCCGTTCTCTGTTTTGATACGGTTTTGGTTCCCCCTCAGTTTTTCTTCCTGTGTCTTCTTCTGGCCTCTCTGGACTCACTCTTCCTGTCAGAAAAAAAATGTCGCTCATGTCTGCTCCCCGAGGGAGCAGCTGGCCTGCTAATCCCTGACAGGGCCTTCTCCTCCGCCTCTTCCTCCACCTCCTCCTCCTCCTCCCTCTCTCCCACCCTGCCCCCCTTCCTGATTTTCCCTTCCTTCCTTCCTTCCTCTCAGCATCTCTCGTGTAATAGCTCCCTTGTTCCCGCCGGACAACACGGCACCTTTGTGTCCTCTACGCCTCACTCTCTCCATCCCTCTAATTCCCCCCCACCTCACCCCACCCACCACCACCACCACCACTACCACCACACCCTTCTCTCTCTCTCTCTCTCTCTCTCTCTCTCTCTCTCTCTCTCTCTCTCTCTCTCTCTCTCTCTCTCTCGCTCACAGTGAAGCAATATTTAAAGCAGGAGAGGGGAAATTGTAAACAGCAGGTTTTGGGGCCTGGAGGACCAGGCAGAGTCCAGCAGGGCTCAGGATCCAGCAGAGCAGAGAAGCAGGCCTTTGTTATTGGGTTGATTAGTTAGGGAGGTGGAGGTAGGGTTGCCACCTCCAACACCATACACCCACACCTCCACCTCTAATCACCCAGACCAGAATAACACACACACACACACACGTCAGTTTTAGCTATGACAAACTATAGAAAATGATTAAAGAGACTTATGTGTATTGACTTATAGTGAGTTTGTTGCGTCATATGCAACTATGCTTTCTCTTGATAAGAACACATTCATAAGTTGTACTTTAAACACTTTTTGCAAAAGTGAAACATTGAGCTGTGCCGCTCCACAAATTTTTCATCCTGAATGATTTCACATTTAACTTAAACCTTCCTTAACAACTTCAAATCCATATATGAGTTTTAAATAACACAAAAACTAAATCTGTTATTTAAGATATTGCAGGATAAAAAATACCTTCTTTTTTTCATTTTTGAAATGAACTGCAACTTTACAATGATTATGCACAACAAAACAAAAAAAATGAAGTGCACTACTTCTAATATGTTTATATTGTACTGCACACTCACATATATTGTAATAGGAAATTAGATTGAAATTAGCCCCGATAGGTTCAGTATTAATATTATTCAAAGTCAATTTACCATTTATGAGTGCTGCTGCTCCCGAAACCTTCACACCAGTTGTAATCTCGTAAACTCTACTTCCCTTCAGGGAACACGTGAGCAGAGAAAAAGTTTCCACATTCAGTCCAAGATTCTTAACAGTCTTCCAGAGTCACTCTGCACATACAATATATGAGTGGATAAATGAAAATATTGTATTAAAGACATTGGTCACAATGTTTCTGAGTCACAGTGAAAATCAAAACAAAAGAAAAAACTTTAACTGATGTTACATATATGTAAAATATTTTTGCTTCCCTTGCATTCTTCATCTAATATTTTTTAAAGTGTCAATCTCATTGTCATCTTACAGTACTAAATAAAAATCTTACTTGGCATATCATATGTGGGCTAATCAAAAAACTTGCACTAAATCCTACAAAGGGCTGCCAGGTGTTGTGAACACATAATCCACAAATACAGAACAAATACACTCACAGGAGAACTTAAAAACATTTTGTCTGTCATCTTTAAATATCCAGGCACTATATAATGTAGTGTATATTTTATGGGTTGAGAGCATTTTGGAAAGAAAGGCCACTTTGATTTGCAGCCATTAATTAAAAACACCGTAGGTGTCTGCCTTCACACCAGATGATTCAGCTGAGGCTTTAAATCTCTTCAAAATGGCGAATAAGCGTTGTAAAGGGCAGTCCATCAGCAATGACCATTGTTCCCATTTCAGCCAAGCACCAATACCCCACTGTAAATCACAGAATGACATTTCCTGTCTTCTGAAGAAATCCTCTGGCATATGGCTGGAAGGTGTGCGCCCTAAAATCGCACGTGCGAAATGGTGAGTATCGATCAAACGCCGTGGCTGGGCTTGATGTGCCGTGGAGAGAATGACAACCTCATGTTGGAGATTTAGCGTCGAGTTGGAAATGCAAAGTGTGGCAGGTTAGTATCGCTCTTTGATGAGAGATATCAAATGGCTTTTTGAGGGTTTTCCTATCTTTTATGTCCCCCACCCCCCACCTCCCCACCCCCCACCTCCACCCCAACACCCCCCCTCACTCGCTCTCTCTTGCATACTCTGTTGGGTTTGCGTTGAACTTTCCATCCACAGCCTGCCTCTCCCTGTGTGTGCGCGCTTTGAACTCCTCAAACTGTTCGTTTGAAGGGCAGAGCCATAAAATGTCCTTTTATACAGAGCTGGTCTCTTTGATGGGGTTGTCACTTTGTACAATGCTCTGTGGTGAGCCTCGGTGACTTCACACAGGCGCGACCACACCCACAGATGGACAGACAGCCTGGCAGGTAGATGCGGAAAATGACAGGAACCTTGTCAGATTTTGGACCTTTGTTAAATACTTTTTCAGTTGCTGCTTTTGAAGCCAGGAGATTCAGATCCCGGCTTAGAAAGACATCCAGACATAGGAAATCCCGCACAGGCAATCAACACAGTCCAATATAAACCCGCATATGGAACAGCATGTACAAATTTACTCCTATCATTTATTTAGAAGTATTGTGCCAGTCAGGCAGCATGGTGCATGACTTGAAGCGTCAAACTCACTATTTAAAAACATTATTAATAGAAATATATTCACCAAATCTGGAGCACATTAGACAGGCAAAGATATCAGCAATCTATTTTAATCAAGTGCATCTGTTTACAACAGTCTCTGATGATCCTTGTTCAAAACACATGGCTTTATGGAAGTGGAGTTCATTAAAAACACCAATTTAGATAGTTGGGACTGTAAAAGAGGTTTTGTCAGTTGTGGCTTTGAAGTTACCATATTTGATATAAAGCATCCTGGGTAGTTTTCTGGACAGTTGTTTTTTTTTTTTTTAAAGCACACAAATCTATCTGGTTCCGACATCTTCACAACAGGTTTGGCAACTACCAAATCTGAAATGTCAAAGTTTGAATGATTGCACCCTGAAGAAGAATTAATGGTATGAGTTCTGCCTGCAGCTGCATTATGGAGTTAATTATAACAAAAAAAGATAAAGCTTAAAACCTGTCTGCCATTTGAAAACTTGAAACATTTTCTCAATGAGTTTAAACATACAATCTGAAGCATGTTGGCATATTCTGGCACTGCTTTAGGTTATATATCACAACTTCCAAGTCCTTGAAAATGTCACTAACCTAAGATGAAGTTATGACCAAGCCCAGTTTCTTAACCAAAAAAACTACACAGCCTGTTTGGGAGTTAGGGGAGCCACTAGGCCCCAAACCACCACACATGTTTACCATTGGACTCTGTGTTGTGGTGTCACACCCTGTGAATAATGCACATTCTGTCTTTCGTCACCTGTTTCATTTTTTCTCTCTGAACCATCTCCTCTTCACTCTCACCATGTGTTTTCTGTTGTTTTGCTGATGGCTTTGATATCGTAAGGTCTCCATTGGAAGAATAAAATAGTTTGACACTGCGGCTTTCCTGTAAATCCGACTGACTCTTCTCTTCTATTTTGTCATTTAATCAACTATCATGTGGCACAACTGAGTGCCTGGTTTGAGGTGTTGGATATTATAAAACCGCACCAAAAGAAAGCATCTCCTCTTGGTTTGTCTTCTCTCTCTTCTGCTGGTATGTCATATTATGTTCAGTGTTGTTCAAGTCACTGAAAGTTAGTAATTCAATTCAACTTTATTTATATAGCACCACATACAACACAACCCTAGCCCTAACAGTATTCATTCACTCCATACTCAATGATGACTCAATTTGACATTGTATTCACAGCACTGACTATACGCAATGTGCTGTTTTCATCCAATGGTTTGATTCACAATTTATGGTACATGATGGTATAAAATATTTACATGTATATGCTATTGAAAAAAAATGATATTGCTTGCAGAGGAGCTACCAAAAAGTGCAAAATCTCTTCATCTCCACAATAAAACCCACTTTACATCCTTCGATTAGCTCCCTCCTGTCAAACTGTACCCATTACAGTTTGAGGTTGGGTTTCCCATAAGCATCCAACACTGAGACAATCTTTGTTCCATTGTGAGACGTGAGCACTGAGAAGCTTTTGGGAAGCTCATACCTGGCTGTTCCCAGGATCCCTTTCACCTGAGCTGGAGAACAACAAGGGGGAGGAAAGGGCAATGCAGAGAGAAGCTGTTGGAGAACAAGAATGAGCACGAACAAACATTCACACACGTATTAAAGGAGATGATTTCTAACATCAACACAGTTAATGTTCTTTTTTTTCAACATGCATACAAGCTTTTTTTCCCCCCTGTTGTCATTTCCAGACATTTCTTATTCAACATTTCCAAGACAAACACTGGGACCCGATTTACGAACATCCTGTCTAAAGCATGCTAACTTGCACACAAATAGATGGCCCCTACATGCAGTGTGACAGAGTTGGAAAGTTTGGTAGAAAAAGCTATAAAACAAGTCAAAGCATTAAAACATGTAAGTCCAAATTTAGCAAATAAAAATAAAAATACTTGAATAAAAAAAATACTAAATAAAAAACTTAAATCCTATTACAAATTGCTAATTAATCTATTTGCATGTGGTCCATATCTCAGATCCAATTCCCAGTGAGCCCTGTCAATACCTCAGCTTTCACATTTGTTTGCGCAATATCAAGTTCTCCTACTATTTCTATACACATAAACATCTCCATACTTTTTTTTGCAATTTTGTATCAAACCTAAGTGACATGATATGATGTTATATTTCTTATTACAGTGTGTGGAGCTATTCCATTGGACATGCCTACACACAAGCTAAAATCTTCTAAAAAAGTAATTATCCAAGTGGTATCAAAGACGATCCTCAAGCATACATTTTTCATTGTCCCATGTCACTGTCTGGTTAGCTTGATGTGCTGTAGCGCCACATCTGCGGGCATGTAAAGTTTATGACAACTGCTTTCAGAGGCACCATGAAAGAAACAGCTGTCAGAGACAAGGCACATGTTCAAAATGGGGAGAAAACCACATAATGTAAGACAGTTTCTCCTTGGAAGCCTTTGTGGAGCTTTCTTGTTAAGGCTGTCATTCTGAAATATCCTACAATTGTCAGACATCATCACCACAGATTTGTCGTTTAAAAGTACCAGATAGCACACCTCAAAAGCAACATGGCAGACTTGGGATAACATTTGACGTAATTTGTAAATCAATGCAGAAACCCCACAGATGTGGCATGGCATTGCAACGTGGTACACTGGTTAGTGCTGGTAGCTCACAGCAAGTTTCTTGCTCAAACCTGTGGCCAACATGGTCTTATATGTGTGGTTTACATGTTACATGGATAAATGCTCTCTATATCATTGTGTCAGCTTAACCCGTGACTTGAAGGCAGAATTGGAAAATGTTTCTGCTAACAATGGAGGGCTCAGTCAGTTAGACAATGCCATCGATTTCATTTTATGCATTGGGGTTAGGTGGAGTAAGGAGCCAGGAAAACAGACATCACACAGTCTGAACACAGTCATCAAATAAAAAAAATAAAAAATTAACTTAAACAAGAAACACAGAACTTACAAAGAGACTCCAGAGAGGCAGGAACAAGGAGGACACAGGCACACAGAGATGGCACTTAAACCAAGAACAAACACAGACAAACTGGCGAGATACGAGACACGTAACAGACGCCCAGCATGCACCACGGCCACCAGGTGAAGACAGTCACACACTCAAGCACGGGTGAAAGACATCAGGGTAGGGAGACGGCAATCAGACACGAGCAGGGGAAGTCAAGCAGCCAGAAACTGGAGACAGCAACAAAACAGAAAATGTGCACAGTTTTCTGTACACACGAAGCCAAAAAAGTCTGCTCATAAACCACAGAAAAACTGGAAGACCTATCCTGTAGAGGTGACACAACACCGCCACAGAAATAAAGAAATACACCAAAATCAGAAAATTGAAAGCAGACATGAAACTGAACATGTAGAGAGAGAAGCACGTGATGCATGCAGATAGAAGGGAAGCAGGAGATCGAGTTGAAAGAGCCATAACGAGCTGAGTAGCTTCTGTTGCATGAACTCAAGCCTTTAATCCACCATAGTTACCATACGCAGGAGGAAAGAGAGGTTGGACTACAGCGTCAGCATTGCAGCTTTTTAAAAGACGAAGACAAGTATTGAGTGTTTTCAAATTCATCCACTCCGGGAGATGTTTTCAAGCCTTAACGCATTCACTTTACCAGAAAAAAACCTAAATAAAAACACTCATTTGGATAAATCTAAATCTGTCTCTTATCACATATTCTAAGATCAATCTTGAGGCCTTCCATTTAATGAAAAGTCTTAAAAATAGATTTTTTTTTTCTTTTTACATTCTCAGACTTATATACAAACTGATTTGCATTACTCTTTAACAGTTCACAAATCTAAAACATGAAAATGTGACGACGGGCCAGAGAAAATGAATGTTTGTCAAATGATGATTTAAAATTTTAGAAAGACATTTCTCAGGGGATTAGCTTATCAAGCGTTATCCTTCACAAAAAAAGGTTCAACCTCGAGGTTTATTGCTCATGACGGGTGGAGGTGTGAGTGCAAAAATGTATTGCTTTGCTATTGCACGTGAAATATGTCTGTATGACCGGCCCTAATCCCGTGCCAAGAAACTATTCTTTAAAGAAACAGTATGTTTGTGCGACAGGACCCCGCGAAGCTCTGAAATATCCATCACACTCACCATTCAGAGTTCAGCGGAAGTGCTGTCAGGGTTGAGTATGTGAAACAGATTTCTAGGACAAGATCTCTATACAAACATCATGAGAAGGCCTCTGTTAAACCAGTTTGATCATCAACCTGTTTTCTTGCTGAGAATGTCTTCCGCTCTTGGGTCGGCGCTGTGTGTGCTTGTGTGTGTGTGTGTGTGTGTGTGTGTGTGTGTGTGTGTGTGTGTGTGGGGGTGTGTGTGTGTGTGTGTGTGTGTGTGTGTGTGTGTGTGTGTGTGTGTGTGTGTGTGTGTGTGTGTTGTCTCTTCAATAAGACAGTCTAAGAGGATGTAAATCACCCTGTCAAAAGTGAGTGCTGTGAAAACATCCTGAGAGCACACTGAGACACCCATACAGACACACACGCCCACGCACGCAAATGCTACATCTGCCCATGTGAGGCGAGCAATAATTCAGTCGGCAGAGAGACGGAAAGTAGAAAAATTTAAATAAACATTTATGATTTACATCTCGGCATGACTGTCAGCGGAGCACGAGTACATGTGTTGCGGATAAATACATGAGTCAAATGGCACTTCTCGTGTTTTGACAGGCTGACTAAACCTTGAAATGAACAGCCCCTTAGGCTTCGACCGCAAAAATCATGTGTAGGACTTTTATCCTGCAGCATCTGTACATGCCGTGACACCATACTTCAGCAGCAAATCTAACTACAGAAACTTCAAATCAGTGGTTTGTTTCCATTTCCCTCACCTCGGAAAGTTATTTTTCGGTTTCCTGTGTCAGTGGCACATGGCTTAAAGTGCTGCTACCCCGGAGAGCTAAATATAACACAGAGACGAAACTGCGGTGAGACGGTTTTGAAATCATGCAGATAAGCGCTTTGAAGAGACGTGGGCTGTGGAAATGTGAACTTTGCAGTTATTGTAAGGCAGCTTGCAGACAGGTTAAGGATTAAAGTAACGTGTGTTCAGGAGAGGTGGCTTTATTTGAAGAAGCCACGTGGTTCGCCGGCCTGACGGTTTCAGGAATTCTGAACCTTAATATTAACTTTCTCCTCCTGATCATTATAGGCCTGTAATTTGAGTTATGATAGGTTCAGAAAGTAAGATAACATAACAAACACAGGGCAAAGAACGGAGCGAGGGCAACAGAAATTCTAGGTTCTAACTTCAGCACAGCCCATCTGACATCAGAGTACCAATCTGCTCCTTGTTCAAAAGCTAATCCTTAAATGTATTTCAAACATTAAAGGATATATAATGTTCCCGTGTTTTCCATTGTGAGCTAACATAGTGCTTCGATGGCTGTCAGAGACCAATCAAGTCATGGCTCAATGGGTCACATTGCAACAGGCTGCAAAGGCCACAGAGGAAGGGAGAGAGAGAGAGAGAGAGAGAGAGAGAGAGAGAGAGAGAGAGAGAGAGAGAGAGAGAGAGAGAGACAGAGAGAGAGAGAGAGAGAGAGAAAGAAGGAGGCCAAAGACAAATGCTTATCGCTTGAGTGCCCTCACGTCGGCAGCGCCATCTCCGACTGTCACCACCGTGAGTGACACACATCAGGGTTGGGGGGGTCAGCAGGGGTGAGGAGGTGTGATGTATGTGGGTGTGAGTGTGTCAGGAGCTGTAAATGTCCTGTGAAAGAAGCAATAAAAGCAATAATTGCAGCACAGGTTTCAAACATTGCTGACCAAACGTGGTATCAAGGATGAACCCTTTTCTCGAGCTTCATCGGTGTTAAACTTTAAAACTGAAACAGATTAAAAGCAGAACAAGTAAAAATGGACCAGACATCTAATTTTAAAACATGATTTATTTTTCTTTTTTTCATTTTTTTCTAAAAGTCCCACCTTCAAGTATAGACTTTCGTTTGGGTCAACCAGTGTTGGCATGTTGAGCAGCCACACAGAGGTTCGCTAGCACACGTGAGGCTTGTGGTGTTCTTGCTGATGCTGTTCATGCTGTAAATCTTTTTGAATTCTTCATAAGCTACTGGAAAGTACTACCTCTGTAGCCAGTAAGTCTTTGGGAAGCACAATCTGTATTTCGGGAACCATGGCTGGAATTAAAGTACATCCATGTGGCAGAACTCGAGGTAAAGGCCTTGAATAGGCTTGTTGAAATGATGTTGCGGTACTAAAATAACACTGGATAGCTAAACTTTGGCTACAAGTACTGGTAATTACTTCCGCCAAGGACACAGTAAAATCACCGGCGTATATTTGTTTGTCTGTCTGTATGTCTGTGAGCAAGATTACATCAAAACTACTGTGGGGAATTTGTCAAAATTTTCACCACAGATAAATATTAGGCCATAGAATATTCCTTTAAATTTTGCAGGTGATCTGGAAAAAGGAATTTTGTGACTGTAAACATGAAAAGTACGCCCACTCCCAAACATATTTAGAGTCACCAATTAATCACAAATGCGTGTATTTGTGACCCGTGCACAGGGAGAACATTCAAACGCCACACGTGTATTGATGGCATTAAAATAAAAGGGAAATAAAGAACCACTAACATTTCTGTTCAAGCTGTTTAACTTATCTCCACATATCAATCTCTGAAAAGCAAAGGTACAAGTGACATAACAGGATTTCACAGGTTATATTGTATGAAATATAAAAAAATGAATTGCCTTAACAATTGTATTTACTTCTTTACCTTGGCCTTTCATGTAGTAATTTAGGGAAGCTATAAGGAGTCACTCTCAGCCTCAGGTTATAACATCAACAAATTATTGTAACACAGTTAACACACATTTACTAAATGTCCTATCAGATCAAATGTATTTGATCATCTCAGTAGCCAAACAAGAACACGATTGAGATAATATAATGCCCATAAAAGTATTTCTTAAAAATACAGGGTTTCCCACTTTAGCTGCTTCACGTGGGAGGAGTAAGTTTTACTGACTAACGTCTCCACAGCAGCAATTCAGACACATGTCACTCATCATCTGTCACATAATCAGAGGGATCAAATCAAGAACACAGCATGTTTTTTCACTTTAAAATGGCAAAACTACTTTAGCGGTTTGTGTTCATTGCAGAGCAATGGAAATACGGTACTGTAAAGTCATCTCCTGAGGTCAGAAACACTTCATGCCTGTGGCTGGAACAACAGGAAATAATAAAAGGGAGACACTTGAAGGGACACTAGACCATGTTGTGTGTGTGGCTGGGATGAGTGGATGACAGGAAGAAAGGAAGCAGGCTAGTGTGTGTGTGTGTGTGTGTGTGTGTGTGTGTGTGTGTGTGTGTGTGTGTGTGTGTGTGTGTGTGTGTGTGTGTGTGTGTGTGTGTGTGTGTGTGTGTGTGTGTGTGTGTGTGTGTGTGTGCATATAATATAAACTAGGATCTGGGAGGAGGCATAAAACGCAAAATAGCACAAGTGGGGTCAAAGCAAGTTCTGCATTGAATGTGCATAAAAATTGAAATATCCTCACACTGCAGCTAATAGTAACGTGCTTAATGTGTGTGCATATATATATATATATATAATAGTAAATTGAAAGTACAGTCATCATAGAAGAGTAGTGCTCAACTTCAGAGAATCTATCCAAGAAAATAAACCTACAAATGGTAATGCAAGAAGGGACGTTGAACCACAGCAGTTTCCTTGACACCTCTGGCTCATCACACCTTGAATAAGGTGACAGTCAGATTGTCGCCTCAGGAAAGTGACAGAAATGGCCGAATGCACCCCTCCTCCAGTGGGTGGGACATTTCAACCCAGCAAGCCATCTGATATGTGTAGATGGAATGTAGTGAAACCTTAAGCTTTATTAAACACAGAATCGTATGAATGTGAGCAAGGGTGGTGGTGGTAAGGGGGAGGGGGGGGGGGTCTACGAGAAGAAAGAGTGCCTGGGTGAGTGTAACAGAAATGATCGGTAGGGGGAAAGACAGCAGTGGGTGGTGTGGCCACTGAAAGGTTAGGCTTCTGTTGGGTGGGAGCTGCAGAGGAGATTGGAGGTGAAGTGAGGGTGTGACTGACACATGGATAGAGACGACTAGCAGGGGGTGGCGGGAGGTGGCAGGCGGGGAATAATGGTGGCAGGATGCGGGTGTGTGTGTGTGTGTGTGTGTGTGTGTGTGTGTGTGTGTGTGTGTGTGTGTGTGTGTGTGTGTGTGTGTGTGTGTGTGTGTGTGCCACTTGAGGCTATATGCGTGGACTTGTGTTGTTTCAGGTGTCCCCACACCCCCCAGCCAACCAGCAGGCCCTGGAGGGAGGACTGGCAGCTCATTAGCCTGATCAAAGACTCCACTTCCCCCTCAGGTTTAGCGCACACACACACACACACACACACACACACACACACACACACACACACACACACACACACACACACACACACACACACACACACACACACACACACACACACAGATGTGTTTACCTGGCTAATCCAAGGTTAATCTGCTCAATACAGCAGGATGGGAGGGGGGTGGTGGGGGTCAATTAAGGAAATGAAGGTGTGGTGATAAAGGGAGGAGTGGGAAGGAAATAAAGGAAATGGCCACTTACACCATGTTTACAACGTCATCAGTGAATCTTTCTTGAAAAAAACGCAGAAGAATTGCTCGTGCCACAGTTTCCAACAAGTCATAATGTAATTGATTACCACAACGTTTGATGCCAAATGCTTCGAAGTAGATTTTACAATAGGCAGAACTACTACTTTTAGTTAAATACTCTCTGCCGTCTATTTGATGCATTGATACTTGATAAACTATGTATTTTAATGATTTATCTTTATTTCATGCTTTGGTTTAATTTACCGGAAGTAAATGTGAGTAGTCAGGTCATTTAAGGCGAAACAAATGCACCTTGTAACGTGTAATACAGAAAATTATTCTTTCTAGCACAGCAAATGAAGCTCGGCTTTCAGATATAACAGATGTAATCATTACCACTGACTCAGCTCCTAAAGCTGGAATGATTCATTTTAGAGAGAATCGTATCATGCAAAAATAGACCTCATAGTGAAGAGCTCCTGTTTATTTTCTTTTCATATTGAATTGAATCCTGATTCATATCCTGTATTGACTGGGTCTGCGTTTGGAAATTGACCACCTCATCATCCATCACAACAAAAGAGCCGGTGAGTCAAAGCATCCCTCTTGAGCCACATCCTCTCAGCTCAGGAGGAGATCTTGTTATATTAATCAGAGGCTTGCAGAGCACGCGCAGTGTATTCACATCTGGACACAAAGGCACACAAACGTGCATCAGCTGTTAAGACCTGAATCAGATTTACCTTCGTAGGTAGTGGATTGTTCTTGAGTTGTTGAGTTACCCGGCTTCGATCAGTCCAAGTGGAACTAAAAGGCTTCTGATGTTTTACATAAAAGAATAGTTATACAAGTTCAGGAACCTGCTTACCTACCAAGAAATGGTCCGACCAAGAATAAACTCCTACTACAAGCAAGGAAAATATTGATTGCCATTTTTGCTCTCTGTAGTCACAGAATTGTTTGAGTTTCCTGTTGACTAGCTGTGATGCCAAAAGGAATTAATTAAGGCCTTGATTACACAACAACGTTTGACGTGCCAACACCTAATCCGTTAATAAAAGGAAAGTGTTTACATTGCAGCAGCGATCACACTGACGACGATGTAGTTAGTATGCCGAGCCACGGGAGGGCACTGTCGCTTTTGTTTGTAATGAAACCACACAGACATTTGCTGAGAACTATACGCTATAAACGTGAAGCAAATTGAGAAAACCCTACATTCGCATGGACTGATGAGGAATGAGTCTCAACTATAAAACTACCAATTTGGACTATAACACTAGAATACGGATTGCGAGTCATACCACTGCGGTTCCGACATGTTTGTTCACAGGAGCATGAGCAGAAGGAACTATTTATAAAGAGAGGGATGAGCATGTGCAGTAACGAATCAGGACCGTGAAAGAGTCTTTCCTTATTGGCAGTCAGTACAAAAACTTTGTGGATACAGTGAATCCACACATCGCAGTCATATAAACAGACCGTCCAAAAGTGAAGAAAGTTTTGCGGATACACTTGTATTAGTTGTCATTTAAAGGGGGCCTTAGATCTGGCAAGATTTTGCAGCAGCACAAAGACCAAGGTTGCCTAAAAAGAGAGAGGTCGGTAACAGATATGGAGAAAAAAAACCCAAGGAGGTAAGGAAACATTACACTGATGGTCTTGTTAAATTAACCCCAATTTCTCAACTTCTGAATCCCTAAAGAAGGATGCTTGAACCTATCAATCCAAACACCAAACAAGTGGACCGAACTACCTTGGAAAAGAAGGTCTCAGTCTGTTTCCAAACAAACTCTGGTTGGGCGCAATCATAGATGGAAGGGGGTCTGAGTGCAGCAACAGTCAAAGAGCTCTAAACAACTCAACTCAGCACATGACAGAGGTCAGAAATATTGTATCCTTGAAGCAGATTGTTGGAATTTCTGCTGCTGTTTGACACCTTCCTACATTTTATAAGCTGTTTGTAGGTTCTTTGATGGTAAAAAGAAAAAGAAAATCCCACCACAATAATCCAACATGCAATGTATTGCATTTATCCCAACACACAACTTTATTGTGGAACTTATTTTGCAGAGTGCAGGTCACACATACACACACACACACACACACGCACACACGCACGCACGCACGCACGCACGCACGCACGCACTCACACACACACACACACACACACACACACACACACACACACACACACACACACACACACACACACACACACACACACACACACACACACACACACACACACACACACACACACACACTCACACACACACACACACACACACACACACACACATACACATAGTCTCGCTGTCCAGTATGTGTGTTGTTTACATCTTTTGGTTGGATTGTAAAAAAGCCAGAGTTAGCACAAAGTAAACTGAACGGGGCTTTTGTTATGAGTATTTTTATTTTAAGCTTGGTCAAGCCACAAGAGTGAAAACTGCTAAAGAGTCATGACCACAAGTAAACTTATTATATTTCACACTCTATATTTATTATGATAGTTAATTTACTGTTGTGTCATATAAGCCATCTGCATTACATTTATTACATTTAGAGGGATTTGTATAAGTAGCCTGATAATGCATTAGTCCACCCCCACCTTTCCGGCCTTTGAGATAATTGATGTGCAGGTTGTAACCCGGCTCCTATCTGAATTGCTGTGAAGGGGGATTAACCCGTGTTAACCAACTCGGTTTGAATTGACAAAAGAAGGTGTGAACATTGGTCAAACAGCCCTGGTCTGACCTCGGACACTGGTTTAGATGAAGTTTAGTGGCAGCCAGTTTAGATTATGGGTCAGGGTCAACTCAACATGACGTAAAATTTGGAAAAAATAGATAAGCATTGTCTTCAGAAAATGTATTTCATCGCCATGTCTTCACTGGAAGACACTTGTCTCTCATCCTTCCATCCTTCCTTTCTCCCAATGCATGTCCTTCCTGTGCTCTACTTCTCATCTCCTCCCCACTGATCATTTTATACTCATCTCTTCATCTTCCTCTCACCTCTTCCCTTTGATCTCCTCACTTCTCTCATCTGCCCTCATTTATTCTCTCTCTTCCATCCTCCTGCCCTCTCTTTCCATTTAATTCCCCTTTTTCCACTCATCTGATCCTCTTGTCTTTCCTCCTGTCCTCTGCTTCTTTCCTCTCCTCTTGTCCTCCTGTCTCTCCTTTCTGAAGGCTTAATTTAAGCTTGTCATCTGAGTATGCTGGGAGCTGAAGTTGGATACTGCTGATGCTGCTATCACGACTTCAGTGGCACTTGCAATTCTGTTGCACGGTTGGTTTTCTATTCTTGTTTTAGTTGACAAAGTGAATGAATTTGCATAAAAGCTGGAGAGAAATAAACAAGGGTCACAAAACAAGATGTAGCCATTTCTCAACTGATTGTGAGATAAGCTGGTTTTAAAAGAGAAAACATGACAACTGTTCTGTGTGTAGTCGTCAGCCTTATGCATTATGTCTAAATATGACATAAGTGCTCCATACAAACTGAACACTCACACGTCACTATCAGACGCAGCATTCATGTCCGGAGCAGTTTTGAATTCCAGTTGTTCATCTGTTGGCTTGAACCAGACAGGCCGGGTTTTGCACTTGCAATAATGTGCCTCTGCCACCTTTGAGTCTGCCACCAGTTTTGGGGTATTTTAGCTATGAAGTGGGAGTGATAACAACAATACAACCACGCAGCCTTTCACTTCATCTCTTCAACATTTTTTTCACAGCAACAAGGCAGAGCTCACAAAAAAGTGCCTAAATAAGACAAAGTCAACAAATCACTCTGCTTCTCAGACACTGCTGGTGAAAACTGTAAAGGCACATGATGGAAAAAAGTGAAAGCGAGAAACACAGTCACAAATAGTATACATTAGGGACAAGAGAAAGTGCAAACAAAATCACAAGGATAAAACCCACAACGGAAATGTTGCAAAAATTGTGATATTGAATAAAAAGAAATTGACTGGAGAAAAATAGAATAAGATTAAAAAAAAAAAAAAAAAAAAAAAATTATGAAAGAAAAAAAAAACATGCAGTTCAGTGAGGTTTTCACAATGAGGATTTTTAAATTCTCTTTATCTAGTACATCTTTGACAAGTGAAGCTTCCTGTTCTTTGCAGCTGAAAAATGGAGAAAACGGAGAGGAAAAAAAACTTGAGCTCTGACTTCATGGCTCTTGTCGTAGCTGAAAGAACCCTGCCGGGCGTGAGGAGGAAAGGAGAGGAAAGGAGAGGAAAGGAGGAAGTCGACCTTTGACCTCTGTTCAGTAGAGTGACAGGACCCCGACTGCACTCCGACCTCCTGGGACCAACCAATCACTGAAGCGTGACTTGCCATCAGGGGCGGGGCCACAAAGGACTTCAATTCTCCTCGCCACCTTTCACATTCTAGACATTCCAAGTGTCGCTGTGAACACATATCATCCAGCCACCCCGAGGATGCACATGAAAAAAACACATGCATGAGGCACTTTTAAACTGAGCGAATATATGAAAAAGCACAACCATCCAAAATGTATAAACACAAACTACTACAGACTACTTTTGTTGACCACATTTGTTTACCTTCACAGATCAGACTTTGGACAATGTGTTGTGTTGTAGGTCACAGTAGCTATGGTTTTACCTGGTATTGCACATCATGACTCTTTCTGGAAAATATTATAAAATAAGTATGTGTAGAGCGATATTTTAACATGCCAAAGAGATTAAAGCAAAAAATGTACTTTACTAATATACCTCTTCACCAAATGTTCACGCGACATTCAATTGCAATCAAAGTCTCGATGTTCTCGCCATTCTGCTGCATCCTTCACGAAAGTCCAACATGTATTTCCTGGGTCCTGTCTATACCAGTCAAAACTATTATTTTTCTCCCCGTCATTCAAAAAATGTATTCTGTCTACACTTATTCAGTACACACGGTCCCTAAATCATTAACACCTGAAGTACAACAAATACACTGATTATAAGAGAAATAGATACCTAAATAACTTGAAGTATAACTTTTGTCTGGTGTATAAAGTCTGATTACATTAAGGTGTAGCCAAAGGAGATTTTATACTGACATAACATATCACTAAGCGTGGAAGGCAAGATATCAACTTTGCTACAGATCAAACGCTGCTTGACCTTTGTTAGTTCATCATAAGCCGTGTGCTGCACTTGTCATCCCAGAAGAAGGGAAAAGAACATGATGTTTTACAGGGACGTTGTAGGAAAATCCTTTCCCCTCTGTAATTAACATGGATATTTTAAAGTTTGTTCTTAAAGACTATCTCAACCCCGTCAGAATACGTTTCTTACACGTAACAAGTCACCCACAATGAGCAAATGGTGGGTTTTTTTTAATATATATTCTGTTTTGTCTGACAACACACTGGGATAGGCCTCATTAGTATTTTGACTGCATTTGAAAGGCAAAACTCGGTCACTGCCCGCTTAGATTGGCACATTCGGGCACTTTCGCCTGACTGATGTGTGTGTTTTGCGGCTGCTTGCTGAAAATCAGCGCCTCATTTTGGTTGTTACTCATGTATTTGTGCATGTGACTCCTAGTATTCTTGGCAGGAGTGTGTACTAAGGATAAGCCTACTGTGTGTGTGTGTGTGTGTGTGTGTGTGTGTGTGTGTGTGTGTGTGTGTGTGTGTGTGTGTGTGTGTGTGTGTGTGTGTGTGTGTGTGTGTGTGTGTGTGTGTGTGTGTGTGTGTGTGTGTGTGTGTGTGTGTTGTTGGGTCTGATGTTAGCCAGCACCACAGAATGGGAGGATGGGATACGGACTGCACAACTCCGAACCACACCTGGTGGCTGGATAAAAAAAAGAAAAACACACACACACACACACACACACACACACACACACACACACACACACACACACACACACACACACACACACACACACACACACACACGCACACACGCACGCACGCACACACACATACACGCAGCCTCGACACTGACCGAGACAGGACCAGCCCAAGCTACGCACTAATTACATGCCTTAAATTAGACATAATAATATCAGCCAGCTGGTTCACTTTGGAAACAGTGATGGAGGGCCAAGGGCTCATATATTGGTGACTTTTGCTTGCATTGTATGTCCATGAATGCATCTGGACGTCTGGAAGGTGTGCATAAATACACGCTTTCTCGTTGCCGAATAAGTTGCATGTCTATCCTTAGTTGGTTTTATGTTCTACAACCACTACAGTGATCCAATTTGAATGGTTATGTTTTCTAACATATATTTACAAAAAAATGTGTTTCTTTGGTCTAATATTGAGGTATGAAAAGTTTGTTTACATATGCAACATATATTTCTTTTTTAAAGTCATTTCAATCTTATTTTCAGAGCTGTAGACATTATCATAATTTTCCCCACGGCAATACCTGGTTATTTCTTCATCATTTTTAGCACGTACCATTGAAGTTTTATTTTCAGAAATAGTGAATTTAAAGCCAAACTATCAGGCTTATGAGGAAATAGAAAGCTACAAGAGCAGCGAAGGTTCACGAGTTGCAAATGCACAGTTGCCTGTACACTAAAACCAAAATCAAGCTAATTTGAAACCAAACAAATTATGTGTAGTTGGTGTTTTTGTTACTTTTAAGTTCATTGACTACTCAATCCCTTAAACAGCAGCAACATCGAGCTTGGATTCAATGAGTTAAAGAATATCCTTCTGGAATCTCTACCTTATTGCAATACATTAGGTATGTCTTTTCTTTCTTTTTTTTATGAATTTGTGTTTTTTTTTTTATTACTCCCCAAGATATTGCATGAGACTAAACATAAATCTATACCTACAAAAACAACACATTTTTAAGAAGTGGTAAAGGAAAAACTTGGTTAAATATTAAAAAATATCAGCACAGATATTCAAATGATGTCTATGTTCTCCAGTTACATCCTGAGAAATGAAGGCAACAAACAAAATACAAAAAACTCTATCATCCAAAATGTGGCATTTGCCTCTGGCTCTATAAATATTTGCCAGGAAAACAAATAAACCAACAATGTGCAGGAACAGGTGATATCTTTATAATATAATGAGAGTACGTTTCTAAAACAGTTTCACTTTTTTTTTTTTAAGAAGTTGAAAATACTCATTTAGGAATGTTATGCAGTCTGTAATCTTCAAGTGACCTGAATCCACTCTGCTGGTTTGACATGCTGCCCCGGTTCGGGGTTAGGTTGCATTGCGACAACATAAAACTGTAGTACAACTAGTCAGTCAATCTCTGCCCCCTAAATCTGAAGCATAAGATTCCTTGTGTGACCCTCCAACTAGAAATGTATCACAGAGTTTTAATGAGGGGGCTTTATTGATCCCTGCAGAGAAGTTCTTTCATCACTTTCCCACCAGCCCCGGAAGTTCACAGGTCAGCGTGAGGGACAGAGAGGGATCCCTGCAGCTGACATGGATTCAGGGTCTCGCTCCAGAGCATTTCAGCAGAGGAGAAGCTTGTCAACGTGGACTTTAACTCCGGGTCAAACAGAGAATATATAGTCACCCTGACCTCCAGGTCAGGGGTTTCCAAGATCCTCAAGCTTTCCTGGGGATCAACAGGAAAATAAAGCTGGTGGTGTCAAAAAAAACACATTCAAACTATTTTTCCAAACAATTTTTGCATTGCATTTATTCAGGAGTCGACATCATACTTTCCACAACTACAATACTTACGCTATATTAATGAAATAACAATAAAAACCACCAAGCTTTGCACCTTTTTCACAAGCCATTACAATTCCCCCAATGACTTAATTAGTATGACCATCAAGTTACAGACAAGAGTCACCAGCATGTCACTTATTTGAAACATGAGCTATTTTTTCAGTCAAAAACACATCATGATCAAAACAATAATACACTAAACCAAAACGCAACTAACCAGAACACAACAATCTTTCTCACACTCTCATATCTTCACAGTTCACCAATGTGAACATTTTTACAAGCTTTTGTCAATAATTCAAGCTTTTCTCATTTCCATAAATGCATACAAGCAGTTGTATTTCATAAAAGTGAACATTTTTCAATTTTCAAATGTGAGTATTTCATATTATAGACAGACACAATCAAACCTGACATATTCTTGCTGTGAGTTGAGATTTCTAAGCACTACACTAGCATGCACCCGGGAAATGCAATAGAGGCCACCAATTTCAAGCTTTTGCAACCTTTTCATCTATCTCTGCAAAACACACAGGTTTTGACGACACGAGTTTGATCACACGACATTTCATATGCTGCCCGGTGTTGTCTGAAACCTAAATGAGTCCATATTTCTGGAAATGGCGTCCCAAAGAGAAAAAAAAAACGACAACATCTCATTGGTTCACTGCTAACCAGGGCCGATCACTGTGTGGAGACCAGGGATTTTTTTTTAAAAAGAGGGTGTAACTGCAGTATCTGGGGGCAGCCACAAAACCCATTTCCTCCTGTTTAAGTCAAATTATTGGTCACAAGTTTTTACTTTCAAAATATCAAATGCTCCTTCAAAGCTGTCAGATTGTTTGTTTATTTTTTGTTGTTGTTTTTTTCGGGGGGGGGGGGGGGGGGGGTGCTTGAGAGAGAAGCTGACAGACAAAATAAGTTTTAGGTTTGGCGTCCAAGCAGTGATATTTAGCTTCTGATTCTGCTGATTTCTCGTGTATACACTGATTAAACCCAAAACAAATAGTGAAACAATACATGCAAAATATGCAAACGAAATGGGAAGTTTCCATGAAAAAGTTGTCCAACAGAATTGCAAATTAAAGGTTTGAGTTTTTGCAGATAATTAAAGTCTAGATTTAAAGAAGACTAAACTTAGGTAATGCAGTTAAAATGTTCCATTAAGGACCAAGATTTTAAAAAAGAAATACGATTTAGCCTCGTCTGCACATAAATGTTTGAAGAAAAGTAATACAATAGTTCGGAGTCAGTTACAAAATGACCTGTTGTAAAATTTCTTTGGCAGCAGACTGCATTCAGCTCTGTGTTGTTTTTTCTTACAGGAATTTTGGAGCGCTCTAATGGCTCTAAGTGAATTAGATTTAATGTATCCGATTATGGTGCAATGAGGGCAGGCCAAAGTCATCAAACTCTTTATTTTGATGGATGTGGACACACAGGCTCACACAACCACACATACATGCGCCCCGGCCTCCCCCCACCCCGTTTCTTCCTACCTCTCTTACCACACACCTTTTCTGACTCCAAAGCACACAAACACACCTCCTGAGCAGGCGGGCAGCGAGGAAGGAAGTCAATATTTGAGAAGCTGAGCTACCCGGCCTCACAGTCGAGATCCGCCTCTTACTGTAGGCAAACTATAGACTTTTCTACAATGCAGCTCTCAGCTCACTCTGTATTGAGCGTTACTCTAGGTTAACACGTCATTACGTTCACTAATTCTGTTACCTTTGGCCTCGTGCCTCGTCCCACCATTTACAAGAAAAACCCACCCTAACAGTAGCACTCTAGTGAAACATATGTACCAATGATGTGCTCTGCTGCAGCGGTTTCCAAAAGCTTTTGTCAAATCTGTCATTTAACATATGTTCGTAAGTGTTTATACTAAACAATGTTGTTCAACCCTGCTTAAAACCTCCAACCCAAATATGAACCCACAATACAACCCATAGTACTGTAGCTGCCAGATATGTTCATAAACTCAACCTCATCGCTTTGGGTTCATGTTTCATTTTAATCTGTGTAGTTTCAGAAATGAAATCAAAATGTTAGAGGTTACACGCCTCAGCTCCATTAGGCTAAATAATATCCTCTCCCCTGTTCTATCTAATGTTATGTGTGGCTAGTCAGTCTGTAACAGGTATTCTAGTGTATTTCCAGCTGGTTGCATTCAAACAAAGACTTTCATAAAAATCAATGTTGCCTCATTTCACAACAAAGACAAACAACTTGTATTCACCCTTTAAAGTGAGAATGGCAAAATATTAAGTACGGCTCAGAACATGCACTGAAAAATTTTAACTTGTACATCGGTCCCACACAATCATATAATTTCCACTGTGAAACATCAAAGTGATTTGAGCATGTCCAGGGTACCCGATTTAACTAACTCCAAATTGATTTAATGGTAATATTGTTCAAAAGAATTATGTTGCTTTAATGCAATTTTATTATGTATCTTGTAAACAATTTAGGTTTAAGAATGTAGCTTGATTTGTTAGCTATGCAAACATATTGTAAATCAGTGTTTAAAATCTGGACTCTGGAAAAAAACACAATGTCACGATTTGTGAGATAAATATCCGGCGACCAAATGGAGTTTTTCTGAATCTCTACTGTGATGGGAGTTTTCAGAAATCATTGTTTGTGGTGACTCGTAGTTGCCTTTATGTGTAAATCAAGGCCCAAATGCAGAGAAACGTCATCTTTTTTGTAAATACCTGTATGTGTTAGGGGCCGTCCACATGAGAATGCTGGTTCACCTAAACGTGCTGTTTTTGGCCTATCATCCACATGAGCCGTTTACGAAGCATGAAAACTGTTTGTTTTTTTGGGGTTTTTTACACAGGTCCCAGA
Organism: Blennius ocellaris; assembly: GCF_963422515.1. Lineage (NCBI taxonomy): Eukaryota > Metazoa > Chordata > Actinopteri > Blenniiformes > Blenniidae > Blennius > Blennius ocellaris. The sequence continues at coordinate 9,992,803 of NC_137663.1, forward strand.
GTGGGGAAATTCTAAAACCCCAGCTGGTGCCGTTCACACCCCGAGGTGTGGACAGCAAAGACAATCATCTGTGGAAAAAGCCACACACTGATGACACGTAATCCTAACCGGATCCAGGAGATATGCCTTCACTCCTCTTTTGCATCAACATGCTTCCAAACATTTGACTAACAAACTCTCCACAGCTGAGGCTCAATGCTGGTCGTGAGCAAACGAGTTGTGGTCAACTACAGGAAATGTCACCTTTTTGAATGAATGCGCTACAGCAAGGACATTGGCTTACGTTATTACTGGAAATATCACTGTGAAGTTCAATACAATTTCACCCAAAACTTGTCTTGTTTCATCAAGACACAGTACGTTTTCACTTAATTTAATGTTGCTGTTATATGTTTGTCAAGTTCATGTGGGGGTTTTTTGTTACTTGTTTTAAAAAAAGACGGTGATTAAAATGTGAAGGCTTCAGATCTTTCAATACACCCATGATAGGTAAAGCTATGCCTTTAAACATATTTAACAAATTTTCCTTTCATTCATGTTTTCTCAATGACCCACCACCCATGGTCGTGGATGGCAAAGGGCCAAATGTGACTGCACAAAGTCTACCTTCCTGCCTGATCAAACTCCATTCTTCTTTTTTCTTTTCCTTTACCACCATGTGTTCCTTTTTTTCCCCCCAGTAGGTTATATTTTCTCATCTATGAGAAATTCTGTGAGCACACCAACGTGGTGGCCTGGTGTGAAATGCACTTTGAAGGCATTAAGGCTGCAGCACTGCAAGAGCTCCACACAACTGCTAATTGGTGAGGGACGTGTATTGTGATGGTGAAGTGTCAACCAGTGGGGCTGGGGGTGGGAAACATGGCTTACTTGCGACAAGAAAGCTTTTGATATAGTTGATGAGTATATGTGAAGTCATGATTGGGATTTGCATTTAAGCACCGTCACACAACACACCCTGTTCACATGCACAGATGCAGAAATGGACCAAAATAAATGACCCCCTAATCCTAAACTATTCTGTTATGTCAGATGTACAGGAAAAGTAGTCAAATATATGTGTTGGTAATGTTGATATTGAGAAAGAAACATTGGGTTAAAAAGGGCATTTTGTTAAGAGAAAGATCGAAGGACTATCGAGAAGAAACACGCCTTGGAAATACTTGCAAGTGACAAAACAGATGTGGCTGTCCATTATAATCCTGAGCTCACAGCAGTAGCCAGCAGATGTGGCAGGAAGAAAGGCTGGGAGGGAAGACTCCCATATTCAGGCCTTCTCCTCCACGCATGTATGCCTGGATGATCACACCGATGAGAAATCTGCAATTCAACAAGCGCCTCATGTAGGCCGTGCCTGTAAGCCACACAGCTGTGGACGGACATTTGCAAGCATCTACAGTACGGGTCTTTGTGCATCTCATCACATCTGTGTGTGCCGGAGGAGGATCGGAGTGACAGAATCAGAGAGAAATGTGGGAAAGAGAGACTGCCATTATGGAAGCTTTCATTCCTGTCATGTTCAACATAGCTTTGTCTGAAAATAAAACAGTTACATTACAATGTAAATGTTTGTTAACAGGTTCTTTCTCCAGCTATTAGAAATGTACAATAGACAATAGTAACAACGTTTTGCTATTCTAATGTACTTTATGTATTTTAGCATATTGATTTTACAAATGGCATGCTGATGTAGTGAGTTTACTCTTTAAAAGATTTACTGATAATCATCATAAACTGATTAGGCTTTCCTATAAAAACATGTGTGTCTCTTTAAAAACTTGCTTCCATTGCAGCACCTCACTGCAATAGTCTGGAGGTCTCAGTGTTGTGTTGTGTCCACAGTTCTTACAAAAAGCCTTACAAACGCTAGTGAAAAAATTATAAATTGTATTTGCTTCCATTTCTATAAACACGGATATTGTTTCCTTTGTTATTTCTTACATTTTAAGGGTGGATTCAACCCTCTGGTGTACTGGTTTCACACCTCTGATGCTCGTATTACAAAAGTATTGTTAATAAATCTCATAATCACAAGTGTGCCAAACATATTAAGCTTTGTTTATATATTGAAATATGAAAAATTATTTACAATATAACAGTTATCTTTGAGTGCTACGTGCATGATAAGGCTTGAAAATTAACCATATTACACACAATTAAATGCTTTTTAACCATTTCTACTTGAAAGATTTGAATAACTTAATTGCAAGCCACCATAATTTGTTTGCACATGGTGTTAGTCTTGTTTTCCATTGTCTATCAGCCCTGTCCTACGTTTCACGATTTTCTTTCTTTTTTCAATTACAAGGCAAACAGCACATATTAGACAGCCAAATAAACTGGCCAAAATGTGAAACTATGCACTTTTCCAGTTAATTTTTTTAAGTTGGCAGACAGTCAAAGTAAAGGATTATTGCGATCCTAGTGAATCTAATCCTCTTCTATATTCTTTAAGCCCTTGCAAGTTGATAAATATCGTAAAACAGATTTTTTTAATGGCATCAAAAGTTGCAACTTACCTTTCCCTACTTTTTCACTCATCAAATTCGATTTCTTGTGATTCATATTTTACTTACACGAATAATGGCAGTGATGGAAGACAATTTCAGATATTAAATTCATCCCCTTACCCCTTTTCTTTTCCTTCTCTCCTCAATAACAATAATCCCAATTTGGAGGTGTAGTGGTTGCTATGGTGATGTGTGCAAACTGGATAATGGGGCAACTGTTAACCTTTGACTGGTTAAAAGCCCCAAGCTGAGGGAGTGAGGGGGTAGAGCCTTGGCAGGACACACACACACACGCGCGCGCACACACACACGCACACGCGCACACACACACACACACACACACACACACACACACACACACACACACACACACACACACACACACACACACACTGGGATGTCAGAGAGAAAGGAAATTCACACTCATTTCCTCTGTGTGGTTTCGGTACAAATCAACAACATCCTGTCCTTTTGTGAATCCTGCCTGCCCTCATGCTGGTTTGCGTTTCAGAGTAGGCGTTATAACCCCCCACCCTTCTCTTCTGTCCTCTCCTCTCCTCCCCCATCCTCCTTCTCCTCCTCCTCATCTCCTCTGTGTTTTACACTATACCACAGAGGCTGTAGTCATACCTCACATTGTTGCAGAGGAAGGAAGGGCACGTCCTTGTTCTCAATAAATGGCTTTAGATAGAACAGGGGAGAGGGTATTATTTAGCCTAATGGAGCTGAGGCATGTGACCTCTAACATTTTGATTTCATTTCTGAAACTACACAGATTAAAATGAAAGATGAACCTGAAGCGATGATGCTGAGTTTATGAACATATCTGGCAGCTACAGTACTTTTGGTTGAATTGTGGGTTCATATTTGGGTTGGAGGTTTTAAGAAATGAGGAAAAAATGAATCAATTCATTGCAGATTTAGCCCACTCATGTCTCTCTCCCTTGAATCAGATACACAACACCACCATAATCACATCTCTTGTTCTATACCCCACCCCCACCCCACCCCCTCAAGCTTCACATAGTTTGTTGGAAAAACATGCGGGTTAAAATACAGATCAGGCGAGCAGATGACTCGACGCTTTATGTAAATCAGGCCTGACATTGCCCTTGTGACCAAAAAAAAAAAAAAAAACACCCCCTCCTCTCATATACACACGCCTCATTCGCCATTTCTTCCCATTCATAAAAATCCGGGCATCGCGCCTGCGCAATGCTATTCGGAGTCCTCCCCATTCATAAAAATGTAACCTCCGCATTTCAGCCCTCCCGAGTCGTTCTGCCCTCCCATTCACAAAAGAGAGAGAGAGAGAGAGAGAGAGAGAGAGAGAGAGAGAGAGAGAGAGAGAGAGAGAGAGAGAGAGAGAGAGAGAGAGAGAGAGAGGAGGAGGAAGGGGGAAAAAAAAGCTGAGGCATCTGCGCAGTGCCGTCCCTTTCCTTCCCTCTACCCTCCCATTCATAAAAACTCGCTTCCCTCCCCCTCGGTTGCAACATCATATCCAAAGCTCTGCGTTCACAACCGCAGTCGCCTTTTATGCAGCAGCGAGTGGAGAATAGCGCCGGAGAGCCTTTCGCCGACGCTGTTCACGTTATTTTCAACGTTTTGGACTTTACCCGACATTTGTGGAGCTACTCACTCTCTCAAGACTGGACTTAACCTGCGCGTAAAACGTCGTGCGCAACGAAGAGATGAGAATTGTATCCTGAAACCACAGTAAGTAACCACCGCTCCACCCCACCTCCCCCCCCAACCAACACACACACACACATAGTCTAATATTTGTGCCCAGCGAGGGTGTGAAACAACTGTTCAGTCCCTGCGCTGCAACAAACTTCAGCGTTTCGTCTCAGTAGACCTCCTGTAAACTGTTATTTTGCAACAAGCTGTTTCCCCGAGCGGTGTTTGCGCTTTAAGTCAATATTTAACCACCGTTTCAGGACCGATCGTGCGGGTAAAGGCGCACGTAGGGAACGGAGTACTTTTTCCGCGTTTTTCCAGAGCAGATATCTCTCTTAAAAACATTAAAAATATATATATATATTTTTTAAATCCTCTTTTTTGTAGCTTATTAAAAAGCCGCTGTCACGATGACAAACCTCGGTTCAAATCTCCAGTCTGCGTTCACGTTGCAGCCCGTGTGGTTAGATTGCGTGTGTCCTTCTCGCTCTGCAGCGACACGTCGAGTCAGGTGTTTTTCCTGATTAATCTTTTTTTTTTTTTTATCATCTCAACCCCGTCCTGCAAAATATTAGATTTCTTACAATTACAACTACAAAAAAAGGTTTTTATTCCGATTGACAGGGTCCACGTTGACTCGTCAAACTCCGCACAAACTGCCGGCGATTAAAACTGCACCTCGGGTTTGTGTCGAATTGTCTTCCTTTACCGCCGTTACGTCCATAAAGGTGATAAAAGTGGTGGGGATACGGTCACAATGCCTATAAAAACACGCTATTTGAGTATGCTGAGCGGCCGCCTCCGGTTTTTATGACTCAGTCCATTCACATATTGAAGGGAGGGACGCGCACGCTCTTTGCACACACGCACTTGCACATGCATAGTTCCGGCTTGGAGCTCATAATGGTCTCGATTTGTCGATCACAAGCGCCTGTGTCGGTGGCTGCAATGTCGCAACAGGTTTTTCAACCAGGCTTTTGCAAAAACCGAGGGGGGAAGAGACAAATATAAGCCGACGGTCAGAAAATAGAATCGAATTAAGACAGAATCTGTCATAAATTGAACTGCCTATCAGCAGTTAAATGGGTGTAATAAACAACAATAGGATATGTTTTAACGGTTCGGATATTTAAATTATGTTTTGTTTTTTTTTAACGTTAGTAGAAAATAACGTATTCATAGTGCGAAAACTTGGGATTTTGATCAACGGTCGGTGAAAATATCGGTACGAGTGCGCAGTTGATTCATGCCTGCAACACCGAGTGCAGCCAGTAGCTCTCATTCACAAAAACCAGCACTTCATAAAATCAGCCCCATTCACAAATCCTGAAATTAGTGCCATTCAAGTCCACGTTTAACCATCGGAATTTAAAAGAAAAAAATCATATCATGTGCCAAATATGATACATTTAAGTGAATTTATCGATGTATTAAATGTGTCTGTTTCATTTTGTAACTGCTAAAGTTGGGTCTTTGGCAACTCTCTCATTTCTTTGCCTTGTTTTTGCATCTGTGAGTCTTTTGCATTCAAGTCCTGCTCTCCGGTGCTCCCAGTTCTTTGGAAGGAAGGCAATGTGTGCCCAACCGCTATTGTTCTAATGTTAAAGTTAGAATGGTGGAGGTTTATGCTGATTATCCTGCTGCTATTTAGTCTAAAAATCAAAATCATTTGGTAACTTTCTATATTACAGCAAAGATTGTCATTGGAAAAAATATGCATTTCTGTTGAAATGCTTTAATGCTTTAGTTTTATGCATTTATTAACGACATTGGATGTTAGAGAAAAAAAAAGCTTAATTTCATACACACCAAAGATAAGATGTGCAATCAATGTGTTATGCATAGTCTATAATAATCAGAAAATGCGTTTTCCAGTTAGAGAGAAACCTCTGAGGTAAATCAGTTGAATAAGCCACAAAAAGATTAAAAAAAACAAAAAACAGTTTTGATCATTGACTTGTCTACTCTAGTTAAATTAGAGGAAATCTTAATCAAACTATCTTGTTTGTCATCTTTAGTGAGTTTTTTTTGCTCGTGTGATTTTGTTCAGGATAAAACTATTAAAATATTTTCTTTTTGTATTACTGAAGCCCTTTTTATAATCTATACTGCTTGGTTTGTGATTGAAAATAAGACCTATAGAATGAAAGGCTGGATGAAGAAAGTGCTTAACAGCAAAGGCAGTCAGCCTTAACTGTCTCTTTTGTATCTGTCTTTGCAGTATTGCTAAATGCTGCTTTAGAGTGAAGACGTGCAAGGCACCGGCCTACACATGGAGTCCAGGGTTCCCCACCATGTCCCCGGAGTGTCCTCCTCCCTCATATCACAGCCCCTGCTGGACAGTCGAGTGCCCTACGGCCGTCTTCAGCACCCACTCACCATTTACCCTATCGACCAGATAAAGTCTTCACATGTGGAGAATGACTACATCGACAGCCCCGCGGTTGTGTCTCAGCAGCCCCCAAGCCAGAAGTCTATGAATCGAAGAATCACCTGGCTAGGTCAAAATCAGGAAGCCTTTCTTGGGGCAAATCACAACCATCATCACAATCACCAACACCAGCCCCACCAGCAGGGCCGGTGCGAGTCTCACCCTCACCAAGACACCACTACCCACCCTTGGATTTCCTTCAGTGGTAGACCCAGCTCGATCAGCAGCAGCAGTAGTACCTCATCTGATCAGAGGCTCCTGGACCACGCTGCGCCCACCCCAACTGTGGACCACCACCCAAACTTGCACCCTCACCAGGGCCCTGTCAACACCGTCACAACCCGAACTCCGGGCTGCTTCTCTTCCTCAGAATCCAAGGTTCTCACCTCTTCTTCCTCTGCTTCCACCTGCTCCACCTCCTCTAAATCGCTAGACCTCAAGTCTGGAAAGTTGCCTGCAGGAGGCCTGTGCACCACTGGAGGTCAGCAAGGATTGGCGCTGATCCCTTCCTCCCCCGCCGAGAAGAAGCACCTCCTTCTCTGCGAGCACTGTGGGAAGTGCCGATGCACAGAGTGTACACTCCCCCGAACCCTACCCTCTTGTTGGGTCTGCAACCAGGAGTGCCTGTGCTCTGCTCAGAGCCTGGTGGATACAGCCACCTGCATGTGCCTGGTCAAAGGGATCTTCTACCACTGCACCGAGGACGAGGATGACGAGGGCTCCTGCGCCGACAAGCCGTGCTCATGCTCGCAGGCCAACTGCTGTGCGCGCTGGTCCTTCATGGCCGCCCTTTCTGTTGTCCTGCCTTGCCTGGTCTGCTACCTACCAGCCACAGGTCTGGCCAAACTGGGACAGAAGTGTTATGACAATGTTAGCAGGCCTGGCTGTCGCTGCAAGAACTCACAGGGCAGCACAAGTGCCCCGGTGTGTAAAAACGGAGGCGTGGAAGCAAAATCTGGGACACTAGAGAAACAGCAGCAAGGGTCATGATACTGGACCAAACTGGTTGGCAGTGACCTTTGCTAAAAACTGGACAAGACCATACCGTAACTTGCTCGCTCTCTTTGGATAGGACAATCCAACACCAACCCATTAAACTATCCCATTAATCTGCTGGAAGATGACTTATGTAAAACAAAGGTACTTAAATGGCTTATTGACTAATGTTTGATAGGGTGGGTGATCAAAAAGGGCCTTATCTGAGAGAGTTCGCTGGTAAGAATGGCTGACAGGCCCTGAGATGTTTTTTTTTTGTTGTTGTTTTTTTTTTATTTCTTTTTTGTAAGAGTGACAAGGTGAAAAGAAAGCAAATTGTGGAACTGGTTGTATTTTGTGAAGATGGCTGATGGCACAAAGTCATTGTACCTCTCTGCTGCTCAATATTCCTCAGCTAATTTTGTAATGCAAACTAACCAGAATCTGGTAGACGATCGTCAGATCACATGAAAATCACTGATGGAGATAAATATCTGCCCCCATCACCCCCCACCTCCTCATCCCCAAAAGCACAGCCCAGTATCAAACATGAAAACAAGTGATTATCTATTCTGTGGCTTCACGATAGACCAGTGAAAGAGTAAAACCACCACTAAGTCACTCACTCTCTCCACCATTATGATGATCACCATATGTGAGCGTTGCCATTTTCCTCTCATACCTTAAAGATGCTAGCTTGGTGTTGCTAACATTTTATCTCCACGTTTTTAATCTCTATGGAGGAGCTGTAAAAACATTTGTAGCCTTTAAAATTATAGTAATTTCCCATAGCTCTCACTCTGTATTGTTATTGAGCAGTTGTGCTGCAAGTGAGAGATAATCACTTTACAGTTCTATTTTTGGGTGGCGAACCCTACACATTGGAAAACATTTGAATGCAGTTCACCAATCACCTCAGACGTAATGCATGTCATGACCTGCATGCTCTAGTCTAATGGTTGCCCACCGTGCGAGTAGTTGATTTGTAGTAGGAAAATTTGTTTTAGAAAAAAAAATGACAAAAAATTCAAAAAAAAAAAATTTAAAGTACACCCAACCTTCTCAGGGACTGTTACAGTTATCCTCTTGAACTTGGCATACCGTGAGTTAATTTCTGAATTGTCTAGGAGCCTGATGTACTTCCTCTTTGCACAAAAAAATGCAAAGAAACATTTAGGGGCAAAAAGGCAATAATGAATATTTAAAACAAGTAAGCTAAGACGGAGAAAGAAACTGGCCAGAAAAAAAAAAGTTTCCAGGAGGAGAGGGGATGCAAGTGATGGAGAGCGAAGAGGAGGAGGAGAGAAGGCATCGCAAAGTTGTTGTTGTGTTCGTATCCAGTCAGCCTTTGTCGAAATCAAACCTGCCACTTGCACAACCTTTTTAGGAAGACGCAAACCCCTTAAAGGATGTACTAAAGCACAGTATTAACCACCTCAGCTATCTCCCATTACATTGACGTGCACTACATTTAGTCCGCACACCCCAGCCCACCTACACACACACATACACACACGTGTCTTTATTGAATTCAAATCATCATGCTGCATAGCTGTGTAAGTCAGATAGTCTCTCTTTTATCCTTAAAGTCTATTTTTGTGGTTTGCATGACGTTCTTAGGACTTTGCCAAAGGAAGCTGTTATACAGTAGCATGTTTTTCGCAGTCTGAGTGATCACAGTTGTTTATGCACTCTTGCCAAATGAAGTTGACGGCAGTTGGTCGTTAAAAGGCGTGCTGCTCTTTAATACAGATGGCCGTTTCCGTTTGGCAATAAAGGCATGCTGTCTTTGTTGCTCCATCTCTCTCTCTCACACACACACACACACACGCACACACACACTCACACGCACACACGCACACACACACAGACAGACCTCTCTTTCATTTCGGACCCTTAACTTCCACATTAGGGTGCCTAACTTTGCTCATACTTGTATTTGTCTTGTTGCACAAAGCTGATATCACACAGTAAAAATAGGAAAGAAAATAACACATGGTCCTTAGTCTTGAATGTATGAGGCAATATTTTCAAAACCTAGCAATTCAGTCCGAGAGAAAGGTGCCAAAACTGAGAATGATTGTGTGACCGGGCAAGAGGCTCGGTAGGTGTAGATGGGCGGCAAAAATCACAAATGTTTTGACAATATATTTAGTAATAGAGCTATGCAGGTGAAATGTTATTTGCTGTAAATAGTTTCACAACATTTGTGTTCTTTAGAAGAGACTTTTAAATGTCCTTGAAAGATTGCATGGTACATTATAACTACAATTCAGTACAAAATATATAGAGAATATATTAGATATATATTTTGAGGGTAAGAATAAGATGTTTTCGAGGTTGTGAGAAAAGGGAGAGGATCATGGTGAGAAGAAGGTTCTGGAAGGGGTAACAAAAATGACAGGTCTTTCTATCACTAGCACTTGATTTACATTAAAAATAAATAAATAAAGTGTGCCCGGCAATAAAGTGGAAGAAAAAAAAACCTCCTGCTGTTTATGCTATCCATGGCTCATTAGCAGTCGAGAGGCTAAGCTAATTCCCTGGTTCTTCTCAGAGTCCTAAAGACTGTGGTCTCATTGAATCCACACAGGGAACACAATCTGCCCCTATCAACCAATTTCCTGCTGTTACTCTCTCTCTCTCTCTCTCTCTCCCTCCGTTTTTCCCCCCTTTTTCTTCCTTCCTCTCTTCCCTCCTTCCTGCCAGAGAAATTGTCCAACAAACACCCCTGGCTTTTCTTGATTGACAAACACAGCTGCTGTGCATAAACTTGTCATACCACAGAGACTGGAGGGGAGGGGAGTGGGGGGGGTTGTTAGACGTCGGCCTCTCTTTCTTGCCCTCTCTCGTCATTTTCTTCCCCTTCTTGGTGATGTTTTTCTCCGGAGTTGCATTCCGTGCTATCCTTTTCACCAGTGGACCTCTTCTTTACACAGTTGTTGCCTTTCCTTTCTTCTTTTTTTTCCCTCTCTCGACTCTGTCACTGCAAAAGTAATGCCATTTTACTTCATGTTAGCTTTATATGATCACACGTGCTCACAAGCCTGTTGAAGGTGTGGAGTAATCGCCAACAATGACAACCCAAATATTCAAAAGTTGTTTTTTTTTTTTTTGATACAATGCTGTGATTTCTACACACTCATGTTCCTGTATCACTCAGTTGCAGGCACAGATGTTTTTTTCTTTTCTTTTCATCCCAAGCAAGAGGAAAAATCTCATACAGTTGGGCGATGCTACTCCATTCCTTTACACCTTTGCAATGTCAATGTTGGGGATTAAGAAACGAGATCTGTGCGTTTGTTTTGTTTAGATATAACAAAAAAGAAAAAAAATCTCATATAAAAGGTTCCCTTTATAGATATATTTATTTTGAAGTTCTATTTTATATAGTATTTATTTAGATGCCAACTTTTTGTTTGTGAAGAAAGCTTATGTCGAAATGGAATGTACATTGACAATGGAAATATATATTGTTAAATATACTTGGCTGTTGTGTCGTTACTTTTGCGAGATGTTTTCAGGGCAGTAACACACACTGACAGGACTTCATACACAGAACAAACGCTTTCATGCTTTCAGAAACGGTAAGTTAAATATTCAGTAAATGATTCACTTGTAATTTAAATCTGTGTTACTTATGATTAATATTCCCTTCTATAGTTTAGAAGACCAGTGATATCAGTACACGACCCATTTCTAGCCAGAAAATAAGTCTTCGCCCATTTTCAACTTGTTAGTAGCCACTCAAATGCTTCTTATGGGTATATTTTTAACTATTAATCATACTGTTTTAGAACATTTACACGTTTTAGTTGCTTCACATCAACACTTCAAATTCCTGAGGTCCCCCCTTCCTGCGGTTGAATAAGCTGCTCTCTATAAATCACTGGCGGGGCGGTGAAGGCCAAATAAAGCCGTGTGAGCTTAAACAGAATAGAAAACATTACATAAGAGAGGAAATAATCCACAGGCTTCCTCTGGACGGCATGACACGAGAAATTAAACTAATCAAACAGTCGCTTTATATCAGGGCTCATACTTGACGGTCGTCTTGCTTGCATACGTGCATGTGTGTGTGTGTGTGTGTCTTTCTTTCTTGCAGGTTAAACTTCCCTTGACTTTATAGGGGTGGTCTGTTATGATCTGCATGTGCAACATTCCTTTCTCTGTAAAGCACCACCTTATGAAGCCGAAGTACACACAAAAACTCGCACTGTCGTCACCCACAACCCCCCAGCCCACCTGTGCTGCTGTTACCCTGAGGCGTCCGTCCTTCTTTGGTGCAACTACCCACCCACCACCCCCAATACAATCTCCCACTATTCCCCTGTATGCGTTTGTTTCCTGGGTGTTTACCTGAGTGCACCCAGGAGAGAAGAGAAGAGAAGAGAAGAGCTTGCCCGGCCTTCCAGCATCACATAAAGAGCGTGTTTCCGCTGCAAAAGCCCTGTAGGCGCTGCGGTGTCTGCTCCAACAGGTGAGATCAGAGACCAACCTGCCTGTTTACCTGCCGGTCTGTCAGCACCCACCTGGGATGGCACACACACACACACACACACACACACACACACACACACACACACACACACACACACACACACACACACACACACACACACACACACACACACACACACACACACACACACACACACACACACACACACACACACACACACACACACACACCTGCATTTGACTTCCTCCACACCTACATTGTCATCTCCACCCCACTGGGCCACATACATATCATCAACACAGGAAGTTTCAGCATGGGCAGGTGGAAAAGAAACCATTTATTATAAGCTAGCATTACAGCAGCCTGGATTCACTGAGTCCCGGGTCAAAAGCTGTGTATACAAATAACAGTGTGCTGTAGGTTTGGCCTGCTGTGTGAAGAGGTTGGGTTTTGCCACTGGGGACAATGCAAGTACACCAGCCGGAAAAAACAAAAAAAAACAATTTACTGTACATAATCTATTTTACATAATTTATATCTCACATAATATATGCTTATTCATTTATTTATGTTTATTCGCTAAACAGTCTGTAGAGGTTACTGTGGCAGGTCATACTATACAAGTGCTCTATTTCATGCAGGTTTATTGTGCCAGTGTTGAGAATAAGGCCGTCACACCCAGTGCACACACACCCACACACACACACACACACACAGAAGCGTACACACATTGAACTAAACTAACCTCGCATTTCTTCAAATCTGTGTTTGATAATGTTCCTGACTGGATGACAAGTACCCAAAATGTGGGTCAAACATTAAAATCCCCACAACAGTAAGTAAATACATGTCAATATACACAGACACACACACTCGTTATATTTTGCAGATGCAGATGTTTACAAATCCAAGTTTTACAGGGTAACAGCAATGTCTAAAGTCAGAACTGGATACTGACTCACTGTGGGGGTCATTTCATATTATAAAAGTGTGTCAGTGGCCCTCAGGCAGCTTGTTCCATTCAAAGCACATGTGACATGGTGAGCAGGGCGGGTTGGACCGTCACTGTGTTTGACAGAAGTTGCGTTGCAATAACAAGACAAAAAGGGATCATCAGGTGCAGCATCCAAGCGACATAATCTCACTTGGCCCATCCCACATTTGTCTGCTTATCTGCAGTGTTTTACAAACGACAAAGCTCCAACTGCTAAGTCACCATATCAGCATAGCCAGATGTGACCCGAGATACCTTTTAAAGAGGCAAGCCACCATTTTTTTCAGCATGAATCTGCATTTAGGTAACATATGTTAGACTAATGCTCTGAGGCCGAGGGGGAAAACCACATGCCAGTTTCCTGCAGTGAATGATGTTTCCCCTCAGCTGGTCTCTGAATCTCTTTGAGATTTTCAAGAAGCTCACTGTAATTTCGACTCTCCTGCACTTATGTGCTTCAAGTTAGCTCAAGTAAATCCCCCACAGTTTGCTGTTTAGATGACATATTGCAAAAGCCATTCTCACATCTGGTGTAGCGCTCAAGCAAACCCCCTCGCACCCCTCACAACCCCTAGATACACACTCAGACACACATTTTCCTCCTTTTTTCCTCTTACTCCCATCTCTCTCTCTCTCTCTCTCTCTCTCTCTCTCTCTCTGCTACAAAATAAGTCTATAAATGGAGATAGAAAGTTTGAGTATGTTAAAACTGCCTTTGATAGAGTTAAGCAGTATACGAAAAAACAGCAATGAGATGTATTTTAGTTTCGACAAAATTGTTTCTAGAGACATCAAAATGTTTTCTTTTTATCCTGACAAGTGTTCCATTATGAAAATGCTTGCTGTGTAATCTATAAGACAGATCTGCAAAAAAAAAAAGTCTGATTTGATTTTTAGCATTCATTTACTAACTATGCAACCTGTACAATGTGACACAGATTCCTGTTTCTATTGCCTCATGATCAGTCACTTCACTGTGCTGATTGGTTTCATCTCCAGGTTGCAGCAGCAGTGACCATTTGGAAACACTTTACCTGTTTAATTCACTTCTATGGTAAAGTGGGCTTGTTCTCAAAGCATGGCATTATCTATCAAAATGTCTTACCAATCCATAGAGAATCATCCTCACACTCTGTATGCAATAAGTAGAGGCAAAATAGATTATTTTCTTTTTCATGCAAATATAGTGTGTTGCACCCAAGAGCTACACATAAGATATATATCAATGTGGCCTTAGTCTGAAAATGTTGTTGTGTTGATTATAAGACATCACTTCCCAAATGTATCCCACTAGATTCTTGAACTTTCCAAAGATTTGTTCACATTACGTCTTGCCCAGCTGGAGTACACATTTTCATAATGTTGCTATTTCACACCATTGCATAGCTGTCTTATTGGCAAAAATCTTCACAATTTTAGATATGAGATATCAAAACCAACCCATATTCCGAGCGCATGCTGTTCCTGGTTTTAATAAACACCATAAAGACAAAAACACCACAGTTGATATCTTGAACCACACTATATTAGCTATGACAAAGGTCCACACATATTGCGTCACAGGAAACCTACAGATCCATGATTTCCCAAAACACTACAGTGAAGCCAAACACCAACAAACACCCACTTTCAGGGACACAGAGGCTGGATCCTTTAAATTAAAAACAATTTGCTCTCTAGTATTATTGTCATGTTTTTTTTCTCCCCCCCAACTAATGATAACAAAATTAAGTATCAGCAATTCAGTAAATAAATACTGTCAACTTTTATCAGTTTGAAAGTTTGCTAAGTGTACCAATGACCTTTTCCTTATCTTGGAGATGTTTATTAATGTACATGGACTGTCACTGATTTTCACAGTAGGCCAAAGAGATATCTGTACAAATATTCTCTCTCTCCTGGAATTACATGAAGACCATGTGTGTGGTAGCATAGATAGATAAAAACAAATAGAATGCGTTTTTTTCCCCACAGTTGTCGATACTCAACACTGATTAACACTAAAAGATAAAAGCTTAAGATGTTGTGCTCCATTTTCTGCTGGATCCACTGAAAAATGTAGATAAAAATATTAAGAAAACTATACATTTATAGTACGTACAGTCTTTTGGCCACAGGCTTCTCATCGCGATTTACTCATCAATTCTAATTCAGTTGCATATTTACACATTTTGCTTTTAGAAGTGACTTGGGGAAGTGTTTGCTCCTGTTTACACATGAGACCCCATGCAGGTCTGCAGGAATGCACGCTCACAGAAACGAGGGCAGAACTGGCGAGTGCAATTCTGCTAGGAAAAGGAACCCCTGACATTAAGACTGCAAAATTATATTGCCAACTGACACAAATGCACTCTGACAAACATACAGGATCTCCTCCTCTCCCCCCTCTCCTCCCTCTCCATTCCCCTTCTCTCTTTCCCCTGTGGAATTCAAAAGTAAAATGAACCTAAGTGTGACAGGACGGCTTCAGCTGCAGGAAAAACACACATTTCAACACTCAGGAAGTGGCAGGGATAGCTTAGAGGAGAGGAGTGGGACAGAGGGAGGAGGAGAACAGGGAGTAAAGGAGGAGTGGTTGTTCAAGCTTGTCTGACTTAATGTCCATCTGTCCGAAAATGGGCAATGAAAGCTTCAGTATGCTTGAGCTAGAGTGGTAAATATTAAATTAAAGACATCCTAAAGGTTTTGGGAAAGTGGCCAGGCTTGACAGCAACTGTCAAACATCCAAATAGTTTTCCGTTTCTTTCCAAAATATTTCCCAATTCACAATTTAAGTAATCCTCGAAGCCCAAAGAGGCAAATGGGGGGGGGGGGGGGGGGTGTTAAAAAAAAGACAGAGGGACGAGGAGAAAAGAGAGATTAGCCACGATTTTTCGTGCCGCATTTGCCTGCCTACCAGCAAGTCAAGCAGACAGTCAGCCTGTCCACCATGAAGCCAGTCACCCAGCCAACAAACAAGCCAACCGGTCCATTTCATTCAGCGGGGCCACTGGCACGGGACCAAGTATCGCCACTAAACAAAGAGCCACTGTCTTGCATCACTTCCCCTCAGAGAGGCCAACCAGGCCGCAGCCTCTTATCACCAGGCACTGCCAGTCTGAAGCACACCGAGGCCTCCACCGCACCGGCCTATTTACTGCTTTCTGTTACAGCTCTCTCCCATTATACCACCATTATGCTAACCCTGTACCCAGGGGGAGGGTTGGATTTCAGCTTTCAAGAGTGTCAACGAAAGGGGCAACACATAAAAAGAAAAGCGAATCAAACTGCATCTTTCACTGAATTCAGCGTGTCGTCCTAACATTAAGGGGGGATTTTTCCCCACTCACTTTCTGCTTTTGTAATGTGTACATTTTGTAAAAAGAAAAAAAAAAAAACACAAGGAAAGTAACATTGAATTGTGCTTTTGCTCTTGCACAACCATTCAGCTGTGCAGAAGTCAGTGCTCCTCTTTTTTTTTTTTTTTTTTTTTTTTCAGTGAGCCTGGCTTCAAGCCGGCTGCTTTAGTTGCTGGATTTGTAGAACTCTGAAAACTATTTTCAAGCATTTGAAGCGTAGATTGTGGTACACTAAATGGTTTTCTGCTTTGTTCTGTTCCCTTTTAGTTGGTTCTACTGTGACCCTATTATTTTCCTATTGCAGAAGTTAAGGAGTGAAAGTCTGGAATCTTAATGGGCAGCTTTGCTCCTCTGTCTTGATAAGTATTCTGCCGGTGTAGTTTGATACTTCCTTCCATTCCACAACCTGTGTGTGTGTGTGTGTATGTGTGTGTGTGTGTGTGTGTGTGTGTGTGTGTGTGTGTGTGTGTGTGTGTGTGTGTGTGTGTGTGTGTGTGTGTGTGTGTGTGTGTGTGTGTGTGTGTGTGTGTGTGTGTCATGGGTGCGTGTCTGTTTTCAACAGTCCCTGTGGCTGCCTAAGGGGGGGTGGACATGTGTAAAGGAACAGTTGCATTCCTTTCAGATCCTCCTCTCTAAAGGAAAACACACACACACACACACACACACACACACACACACACACACACACACACACACACACACACACACACACACACACACACACACACACACACACACACACACAAACACACACTGAAATCCATACAAACTAAGTCTACAAGAACACACAAACAGACTCCTTCTCTCCTCTCTCTCTCTTTCTCTCTCTCTCACTCTCTCTCTCTCTCTCTCTCTCTCTCTCGGAACAAGAGCGGAGCAAGATGGTCCCCCGAGGCGTCGGAGGGGCCAAAAAACTGAACCGACCAAACTTGGCTTCCGACCCCGGAGGAGCGACACGCCTACTTGGCGGCGGCCTGCAGTGCATTCCTGGTGAGAGCACTGTCAAAGCCAAGCACTTCCTCTGGAGCCAGGCCAGCCCCGCCACAATAACATTTCATACATTTATCTATTGGTCTCTAACACTCGTCGCTGACGCATTTAAAAAATAAGTATGTGTACATCCGCGCACATGCAAACAAGTACGTCAAAACATTATTTTGATTCTTATCTTTGCTGTCATTTTCTCTCTGCTCCACTGTCCAAGTTTCCCTATCAATGTTCTGTCTCTAATCCTGTTTTTATTCTCTTCTCTTCTCTGGCACACCGAGTTTTCCGTTGTATGATATACACCAGATAGCAAATACTTTGTTTTCATCCTGACCTTCACTTGTTATGGGCTACAGTTGATATTCTGGCCTCTGTGGCCTCATGGGTTTCCTCACATATATTCTCAAAGCTTTTGCGATGTACTATACCTTTGTTTAGGTTTCAAAAACTGATCTGATTGGGAGGCTTTATCTGGGCAAAAGTTGAACACTTGGCCATTTTTCTAACTGGGCGATAAAAAGACTATAGTTTTTTTTGTCCATAAAAGGTAGCTTTTTGACATCAACCCCTACAGTCAGGCAGTAAAACTCCAGTTGTTTATTTTAGTAAATAACATGTGATAAAAACAACTCTAACTCACTAGTCATTGCTGTTAAAACTACTCTAAGTTTGGCTAACTTAATGAAATCAGCTTTGACTGAAATCTCAAACAGGACCTACTTTAAACCATGAAATTAATGTTTAAAAAAAAAAAAAAACCCACCAAATACAGACACATGATAATATACAGTGGAATGTTGCTTTGAGACCTTCTATAGTGAGGAATCCAGATTCCAGCTGCAGTAGGAGGACATCTCATATATAATCAAATTCAACTTACATATTTGCTGTGGTGACCCCAGTAAAAGGGAGCAACCCAATAGACAAAACAAGACTCAAAAAAATCATACACATTTGTTGCTTACATCACATTTAACCAACCAAAACCACCCGTGCGTGCTTCATACCGCTCCCAGCGAGGTTTTCCAAGGTTAACTTTGCTTCATTCACGTGTCTACTTGTCTATCTGTGTTCTAGTTCCTATTCTACTGGAACAAACACAAACACAGCCAAACACACAGAGACAGAGGGAGACTGTTATGTAACCGCTATGACTTCACAGGAAGTCAGCACCATTGTGTGTGTGAGTCTGTTTGTTCCCGAGGTCTGTGCAAATCATGAGTCCGTGAAACTGTGAGTGTGTGTTTAGCTGCAGATGTACAGTTTGCATCTCGCGTCGGTATGTACTTATTCACGAGTGTGTCTCCTGTGTGCTTGAGTTTGTTGTGTTTGTGGAGCCTGAGAGGTGACGGCCCACTGCACTTCCAAATTACGGAGTGGCGAGCAGGGTCCTGCAATGTTTTACATCGATTTAAGTCAGGCATGTCAAACATATAGGTCTGCGCTCCAAATACGGCCCAACAGAGGATCCATACTTGCCTGCTGGATGACAGGAAAGCATTACAAATAAAACTTGCAAAGGAATTTTGAAAGTGGCGATGTTGCAGTAGCTATAGCTAATCTGCTAAGTATCATTAGCATTTATGTGGCAGATTTTGGAAAAGCAGTCAAATCTTTGTAGAGTGTTTTGCAGATTTCTCATTTGTATATTTTCTTTGTTGTTTCTTGAAGTTTGGGATTGTTTGTTGTTGTTTTCTTAGCATTTTTGTTGTGTTTAGTTATAGCTTCTTTTTAGTTTTCCATAGGTTTTTGTAAATGTAGTTGCTGTTTATAGTTTTTTGTTATTGATTTTTGTAGTTTCATTGTTGGGTGTTTTTGTACTTTCTTTGTTGTTTGTTTGGTTGTTTTCTTAGTTTTGTCTAATATTGTGTGGGTGTTGTTTGTTTTGTAGTTGTAGTTGTTGTTTTTCCAGATTTTATTATTTCAAGATGTTTGCATTGCTTGTTTGTGAAGGTTGGAAGAAAAAAAAAACTACCTGAATGCATAATAGTCACTTCTTTCGGTTAAGAGGGATATGTCTGAGCACGATAGCAAAAGGTTAAAATCTCTATTTTGCAGAACACATTACTCAGTTGTTCTATCAAAATGCAAGCGTAAAGACATGTGGAGCAAGAGCGATGGTGTGTTCATGAGTAACTGGGAGTATAAAGGAGTTGGAAAAAAAACACCAGAATGTTTCCAAGAGCTTCCAGAAACAAGTGGTTTTGAAGAAAGATAAGAAACATACTCACTCCAAACACATACGTTTTTATCTTCACTTATCTTCATAGTTGAATGTGATGAGGAGCTTGTTTCAGTTATTGTATTGTTGAACAGTTTAAATGGTACAATTCTCCACTTCTTCAACGCAATATGAAGATGTAACGTGGCTGTCCAGAATTATAGCCTTTACTTAGCACACCTAATGAAAAACTATATCTGCTGCCTCTAAATGCCTTACAGCTGCAATTATTCATTATTGGCCTGCCGACATGGTTCACGGATAGGTAAAGCCCATGTGCAAGCATTCAGAATCAGTTAGCATGTTTCATAAGGGTTTCTCTTATTATTTAATGGGGGAAAACAGAGAAACTCACAATCTGCAACTGTAACCCTGTGTCCAGAGTCACACTTCAATCTGTGTTTCATTGAGGTAGTAATAAACTCAAGCTCAAAATGGTTGTGAAGGCCTTTTGTATTGTGAAAAATAAAAAAGTTTTTGACTGTTTGGTTTATGATATCTAACAATATTTGAGTCTTTGATTTAAACAAAGCTCCTTACATGTGTCAGGAAGGATGAGGAGTCGACCCTTTACTCTTGTGAAAGTTGTCGCTTGTAAATTCCACCCGGTCAGATCTCCTCTTTGCAGCCCACCGCTAAGATCACTGGTTCTTAAAAGGCTCTGTTTCCTTCCTGTTAACATACATCTGTTTAGATAAAATCATAAGCAACAGTGAAAATTACCATGGCAACCCCTCAAAAAACATGCGCACACACAAGACTCGCCACTTCTCACACTCGCTCAGCTTAACGTAAAGCGAAAATGAGGTCGAGCCATGTTTTCTTAGAGATGTGAGAGCTGTGTGTATGTTTACTTGTGCGCATTTTTGCATGTGCATGTTTAGGACCTCAGGGTGGGGCATCTTGGCATATCTCACCATAGTGAGATGTTTCCTTTTGGCTCAGATAGCAGTCTTGGGTTCCTGTTGGCTGACCTTTTCTCTCCTTGTGACGTTCCTGTCATGCATTCTCAGTTTAAGGTAACACGTATAGGTGGAGCCAGTTTTTCTGGACAGTTAAAAAGAAAACGTCAACAAAGCGTTGGGTCTTTTTACACACATTTTTGAAGACAGATCACATTTAAAATTCAGTCAAGTCAATAATAGAACTGAACACATAATTGATAGTAAAGGTAAAATGTAGACTATGCAAAAACTATGTATTTTTAATCTTTGTCAGTTTTTGTTTTAGATTGAACAAACACTGATTGAGCAAAGGGATATTATTACAACAGCAATAAACATGTATTTTTTTTTCATAGATGTAAGGTTTGCATCTGAGTCCATCAAAAAGTAAGAAGATTTGGGCAAAGTTTACACGTTTTCAAGTGAAGATGGAAAACCTTCATTGCATTTTCGGTGTCTGTTGACATGAGAACAGACCTCTGCACCACTGGAAATGCAGCTGTTTGAAAACAGCTCCCACTCTCTCTCCGTGGAAATATGGGTAAGCACAATTCTTTGAAAAATGCAACTACTGCTCATGCGCACCATGGTCCATAGTAAATAGTTCTTCTGCACACGCACGAGTAGATGGACAATAACAGCAATGGCGTCCTGCAGAGTCCATATTCTCCTGGGATTTAGTGGTTTATGGTTGAGAATCACCCGTAATGGCAATCCAACTTCATCGTCCGTCCCCACAAATGTGTGATCCCATAGTTAATGTTTGTAGGTTGTTCTCTGCGCAGGTGCGTGTGGTTTCATACAAAAACAACCAACAGCACCAAGTCGCGGCCTGGCAAGCGAACCACATTGTTTTCAGCAATTCTGCTGTTTCCTTGTAAACTGACATCATTTGAACGTGAAACTTTTCTGCAACGAAAATGCAAAAACTATTAAAAAAAATTCTTGAATCATTGTCATGTATTGTCATGTAGTTAAAAAAAAATATTATAATTTTAGTTATGGCATTCACCAAACCCATGCAACGTTGACAATGAATGTAAATAGCACTCATTTCACGTTACTTCGAATGCAACCTCCTGCATCGTTAGGAACAATGTGAACAGCTAAGGTCCGGAGTTTACCACATTTTTCACTGCATTTCAGGAAACTGCCTCCAGAGGAACTTGCCAACTCTCTAATAGCTGATAATAACCTAAATCTGTTCAGCTTGTCATTGAACTGTGCACATTTTTTCATTTTTAATAAAGGTATACAACTTTGCGTGTGGTTTGCAAGCCTTGGATGAAAAAGACAAAAGTTGAAACGTGAATGCTAAAAACACAACAGTCAATTCTCTGAAAGCACAGGCTGTGTAAAAAGGGCTCATATGTGGTTTCCCACAGTACAGCTACAACAACAACCCAGAAAGACCCGAAAGTATTTTTCTGTCAGCTCACTGCTATACTCGACAAGCATAGCTGTTGTCAAGATACTTCAATCTACAAACTACTTGTTAGATTAGGATACATATTTTATTTTGCATCTAAGTAGTTATGGCATTGCATGTGATGTGAGATGGGCACACTGGACCAGAGCAGCACAGTGATGTGCAGCAGGCCTTGAGTCAGCAACTTTTGCTCGGATAAATGGACACTGTCATTCAGTCAGATGTCCAGTTTTCATGAATCGGCCATTGTTCTACAAGATAGCCACATCGGATCACTAAAAACTGAAATATCTTTCCTTTCGCTGAGTCATTGTTAGACAATCTTGGTGCTTTTGCTGTCTCTACACACATTATAAAAATCGACTGGCCTCTATTAAATCTCGGTGAATCCAGGTGACAATCAGTAGTTCCGCCGGGAGAGAACCTCTGGAAAACACAAAGAAGGAATGAGTCACAAACCCACCGGACTCTCCTCCAGCCAGCCATTGTGCGAAGTGATTTGCTTTGATGGTTTCAAAGAAGGAAGATGTTTAGCTGCACTGCGTACTCGCACGCAATCACGCACAAACATTCAAACGCAGCCAAATGTGAGTTAGCGGTATGTTTTCTTCATTATCCCCTGTCCACTCAACACGCGAAGGCCGGACAAACCAACTTTAGGATCAATCACCCGAGCCTCAGCTCTTTTAGTCTAACCTTGCATGGTAAGCCATTCCTAAAAGATAAATATTTGTTCTAAATTATTACCGGTTTTAATCTGGTTTATTATTTTAGGAATCACCGACTCGCAGACACAGGTTCTCCTGCCAGCCTCAGGTACTCAGGTAAGCTGTAGGCTTAGGCAGCTCAACTGGGCGAGTGAGACATTGAGCCTCCGTAGATCACACATTCTAATCCAACAGGATGTGTCAGTCTTTGCCTCAGTGAAAGAAATGTTTCCGATAACGTGACAGTAAAACACAGGGAATAGTTTCTATTCAACATGCCCTGGAAAGCTCCCGCTTTTTTTAAAGGGACATTTCTCATTTGTGCTGTAACCTGACACTGTCGCGGTTTTATATTAAAACCCATGATTACCAAGAAGGTGTAGTTTGACAAAAGAGACAGACGTCAAGAACCCAACAGGTAGTTTAAACACACACGACACAACTCAAATAGGTCTCAATGACTGTTGATGACAGAATTTGCTCAAAAAATATCTATCCATCCATTTTCTATACCTCTTTGTCCAATCCAGAGTCACAATCCTCACTAACTCAATATGAAGGCTGAGTAAATCTTGAACGGTTCAGTCCATCATGGGGCAAACATTGAGACAGAAACACTTACTCGCATTCACACCTATGGATCAATATAGAGTGATCAATGAACCTCACATGCAGGTTTTTGGACATGTTTATAGAAACTGGAGGACCTGTAGGAAATGTGCACAACGGGAGAGCATACAAACTCCACACACAAAGGGCTAAATATACCATGATGAGGTCTAAATGTTCTTTTGGAAGAATTTTTTTTTTTTAATCCCTGCACTCAATCTTTCGTATTATAAAAGTTTATCTTACATGCCCACAGCTCAGGGCCACCACTCCCACTTTATCCAGCTGGCTCCTCTTATCCAAACAAGAGTTACATAAATAGTAATTGAATTATGCCAATTAAAATAGTAATGATACTAATTATGTAATTTCTTTTAAAATTAGTTTATTTGACCTTCTTTTCTTTTGTGTGTGTTGCAGGTTTTGACATTTGTGAATCTTTCTTTGTGAAGTCCAAGTGACCGCCATTTGCTAAAGCTGTCCCCTCTTTGTGGCTCAAACGGTCCTGTGGAAACATTTTCCTTGATTTAACCTCTGAGATTTGGGCTTTAAATCATTGTGAAAATGCTGGCATTCGCTTGCGATTCCTCACTTTTCTCTTCCTGTTAGAGAAGAGATGCTCGCCCCATTGACAGTCAAAACCTCGGGACACCATATCCAACCCCACAGGCCTCTCAGAGTGTCAGTTTGTAATATTGCTGCTTAATGAGGGAAGAAATAGTGGTGGTTACCCATTTGGTGTACCGTAAGTCCTCGTTCAGTCCTTCAGTTTGTGTGTCTGCACATGCCTGAATGCTTGTGTGGGTCTGCGGGTATGTTTGCTGCACGAATGAATGCTTTTGTGTGCGTGTGTGTGTGTGTGTGTGTGTGTGTGTGTGTGTGTGTGTGTGTGTGTGTGTGTGTGTGTGTGTGTGTGTGTGTGTGTGTGTGTGTGTGTGTGTGTGTGTGTGTGTGTGTGTGTAACTCTGTGGGGGTAAATGAATGTGATTGTGTTTATTTGCTGGCCGTGTGTAGGACACAGGAAGCCTTGGGGGCCCAGGCTCTTGCTGTTCGTTATGGAGTGAGGAGGGGGTGAGAGAGAGAGAGAGAGAGAGAGAGAGAGAGAGAGAGAGAGAGAGAGAGAGAGAGAGAGAGAGAGAGATGGAAGTTATATAGCCGTCGCTGCTGTCTGTAACTGCTGGGCATGGAGTCTCAGTGGAGCCAAAGCACGGTGCAAAGGCGCACACACACACACACACACACACACACACACACACACACACACACACACACACACACACACACACACACACACACACACACACACACACACACACACACACACACACACACACACACACACACACACACAATGGAAACACTTTATTTGAAACATATAGCAGTGATTTATAGCGGCCTAATGATCCACTCAGGCCTTGAGCTGATTCATCCCTTATGTCAACCCTTACAACGTTTTCATGTTACATCTTCCTCATAAATGACATGAAACTGGAATCTTGTGTCAGTTTAACAGGCTGTAATGTAAAAAAAAAAAAAAAAAAAAAAAAAAAAGTCCACTTTTTTTTTCCAAGAGGATGCTAAACTTTTCAGCATCAGCATAAAACTGCATGTAAAACTATATCACATCACCTCAGGTTATGTAGACAGGGTTTTAGGGACCCTTTTTTTTAAAAACTATTTATAAACTTTTTACAAACGAAAATGAACAGGGGGAAGACAAGCCGTGCCACCAGCCGAGAAAGAGCATGTTTTGAGGTGAAGGGACATTCTGTTAATGTCTAGACCCAGCAAGCAACAAAAGTCAGAGAAAGCTGATGCCACTACACCCTTCTCTTCTTGTTCCGGTGCAGCTCCACATTTTACATCTGCAAATCTGTCTCCAAGACATTATCTTTATACGCCAATTTATATACAACTCAAATATCAGCTGTACTTTTTGCCACAAACAAATGCTGCTAAAGTTGCAAATTCTTACACACTTTGCAAAACCAGTTCTTTTTCCAACAATTCCTTTCGAATTTTGGGGTTATTTTTAGACCGGGGGGGGGGGCACTTCGTTAAGGTTTATAAAAGAGTGGTTTTAAAAGAACTAAACACATTTTGTTTGTTTTGATTTTGACAAGAAGTGGAAACCTTAAAGCACCTTCAGCTTTGACCAAAGTACATTTGGTTTTCAAAAAGTACTTTACTTGTTATAGCTTTTATCAGCTTCAGGCGCCTTCCCACAACAAAAAAACACTTCTAACAAAGCCTTCAAAGAAATGCAGCCTCCAAACAGGCTATGCATGTGTTCATTTTAAACTATAACTTATTTTAAATCAAATCACTTCTTCTTGCATTATTTTATTTATAGCTTTTAGAAGCATCTTTCGTTTGATTTAACTGTATATTTAATGTGATTTCATTGTCAATTTTGAAATTATATCTGTTAAAGCTACATGTGAATTATGCATTCCATGTGTCCTTTGATTCTTATTCTTCCACACAGAGATCAAACCCAGTCATGAGCTGCTTTTAATAATGTGAGAAGAAATACAGATATTTGTGGTCAATGTAGGGAGCAAAAGTAACTTATCATCAGAAAAAGAAATACTCAATTAAAGTCCAAATATCTGACAAATCAACTTCAGCACAATGAGATACCTGCCGCCTAAACCATTATGCATTTCATTCTATAAATGTTTGGCTTATAAGATGTAGATCTTCTACACAGAAAACACTGTAAAATGAATACTTCATATCTAAACTCCTCAACTTTGTGAAGCAACACTTTCTTTTTTTCCACCAAACTTGTTTTACTCCAGGGGAAATGACTGGCCTTGTGTTAGTAGAAAACCAAATATTGATGCTGTTTTATGGAAAAAATTAATCTGAATACATAAGCTGGAAGCGTCTCAACAGCGAGAGTGGTGAGATATGCTTTGAACTGAACATTGCCATACATGGTCAGCACTCTGAAGACTTGGGCACAGGTTCCTGAGGAAGGATGTCGTATTGTTGACCACTTCATCACCAGTAAAAAGTATACTTGCACTCTTGAATGTGGAACAGTACTTGATACTGATGGTGAAAATGCTTTTCCCCCCCTTTCTATAAGAAGTGTGCTAACTGCATCTGGTTTGTACGACTGACTATGGCAGAGGAATGGAAATGAGCTGTGTAATATCCTGGCCTCTCTCTCTTCCACTGACAGTTTTCAAAATCATAAATTCTTTTATAAATCTCTTCTTTGCTCTGCTTGTTTTGCAATACACATTTGAAAAAAAAGTAATCTGCCTCTCTCTCTCTCTTTCTCTCTTTCTCTCTCTCTCTGTTTTCCCCTTCTGAGGTTTTGCTGCAGTTTCCTTAAGTAATTTGACAGTTTCACCACATCCAGTTTGGTTTCTGGCCGGTGCCTTGGCCAGGAGCGCCGGCAGAACTTTTTCTGGAACCTTCCTCTTGGTCTTCTTCATCTCCGCCTGCCCCCCTGCTGCAGCTCCACTGTGCGGTTTCATCTCGGAGGGCCTCCAAAGCACATGGCTGTCGTCCCAGTGGCAAGAGGGACAGCAAGAGACAGAAAAAGAGAAGGGAGACAGAGATGGGGGTGGGTATTGAAAAGGACCGCTAGAAGAATAAGGTTCCTTTTTTTAAAAGGAATGGTCACAACATAACATGGCACATTTGTTTCTTCAAGCAAACATGCAGTGAAGGCTGTCATTCTCCCATCCAGGTCACCCAGCATTCCTCTCTTCTCGAGCCCAGGACATAAACAACGGGCACATAGTCTGACCCAAAGAGGGAGAAACATTTCATTTAGCAATTTGTCCTTGTGTTCCCTGACCTCCACTAACCTAACCTAACCCTGCTCTGCAATTCAATGCTGGACGAGAGAGAGAAAATACTCCCTGCACCTCCGAGCTGAGGCCCGTCATTAACTTTTATTGTACAAATGCAAACCGAAAAAAACCCTAACATTTTTTGATGTTTGTGACTCATCAGCATCAGGGTTTTGTGAGCTGAAGAAACTGCACCACATTGCATTAAAAGAAGCGGCTCCAGCATTATTTGTGGAAATTTAAAAAAACAAAACTTTTTATATATACTTTTTACTCATATATATATATAAAGTTGACATATTACAGAAAATATCATTTCCTGGTTATTTCTGTGAATAAATAGCAGCATATTTACATCCCACAATGAATAAATAGTCATAAGTTCACTAAAAGTGTACTAATGTTCTGGGAAATGGAAAAAAAAAAAAAAAAAAAGATTAAATCACTCTTAGAATGTGATGTGATTCATTTTATTTATTTTGATACAACTTCTTGGAAATGCTTATTTATAATAGCAAAGAGTATATCTGGAGGCCATGTGGTTTTCTAGTGGCCGGGAGTCTCACCTCACACAGAAATATCTGCAGTTCAAGTCAGGACTTGGGGGCTTTTCTGTAGGGAGTTTGCAAGTTCTTTCTGGCCATGCGTAAGTTTTGACTCCCGTTTCCTCCCACAGTCCAATAACACAAATTTGAGGTTAACTGGTGACTCTGAAATTTACCATAGTAGTGAATGTGAGTGTGTGAACATCGCTTTGTGTTTGTCCTGTGATGAACTGGCGACTTGTGTTGACTGGCTTCGCCCATATAGTCAGCTGAGATCAGCTCCTCGTGCCAACACGACAATAGAAACGGGGCTCTAGAGGATGTAAAGTTGGATGGATTAAATCTTGGCTTGTAAAAGGCCAAAATAAAAACCAACAAGGGTCCATCCATTCAAGTCATTTTTGTCTTATCCACTAGAAATAAATGCAGATCCTGGATTCTTCAGTGATAAATAACAACGACAACCAATCAACAGCAGCAGCAGCAGCAATGTTACAAACTACCCTCTGCTCATAGCCTCTCCAAAAACCTCACTTTCTCATTGTCCTTTTATCCCCTGTCTTGCTGATTGGCTGGCCAATCAGGCAGAGCTCTGTGATCAGCACACAATCTCCCTTCCAATGGAGCTAAACCGATTCTGAAACACCATAAAACAATCACAACATTCCAGCAACAATCAATATTTTCTTTTTTAATTCAAAATAAACTTGATTGCATTTTCTTTGCATGTCAAAAAGAAAAATACAATCCACCAAATATCAACAAACTTGAAATATCACCATTAATGGGATGGTGAGTGGAATGTGTACCCTCTTTTCACCTAAACCAGCAATACTGATCCACAGAAAAACGACAATGTGTTCTTTTTGATTTAATTGTGTAATATTTTTTCATCCATTGTTTTATCCTATTGTGACCCTGCATGTTGCACGGTGCCCGGCAAAAGTATTCATATTGTATTTCCTAATTAGGCGACTTCTGAATGCACTGGGTTGTGCTGGGTTTTATTTTGGGGTAAAGAGGTATTTATATTTCTTTTTCTTTTTTTTGTAAAAACATTTGAACAGCACGTATCATTTTCCTTCCACTTCACAGTCATGCAGCACATTGTCCTGGTCTATCACATAAAATCCCAATAATTCACTTGCATTTGTGGTTATAATGTGACATTTAATTAGATTAGATTTGATTTGATTTAATTATTGAGTGCTTCACTGGACTCACCATATAAACCCACCCTATGCACCTCCACCCAGCCTTGGTATACTGTTATTGTAATTGGTGTAGCTCTTTACTGAAAACATAACTCAACTAAACTATAAGTTATCTCAATGCCACTGTAGAAACTACAAAGAGAGGCGTTTGTCAAATAATAAATATCATTTTCTAAACAGGGAGAATGGTCTACTTGTTAATTTTGTGACATTACCTTGAGCGTCACCTGGAGAATGGTCTTTTGTAATAAAGTCCGAGCTACTGAAAAGTTGTGTCGTGGAACTGCTACAATTAAAAGTGACCCAGAAGCGAGAGAGAGAGCACAGACCGGCAAAGGCAAAGTGGGAGAGGGAGGGGGATAGCAATTTACACCAGGAAGTAATTATATAAATCCTAAACCGGGCCTTCTAGTTTACAGTCCAGCCATAAACTCACTGTGATGTCTGGCTCGCAATAAACATTATTTATTTCTTTGTTTATTAATGCTTCCACTGCAAATCCTCCTCCGTGTTCCTGTGTTTTTTTGTTTTGTTTGTTTTTTAAGAAATGAACTAATCCGAGGCTCCAGTGACTGGGAGGCACAACACAGTTTGATGTTGAAATTCAGAGTTCACGTTTAACAGAGGAGAGTCCAAAAAAAGAGGGATGCTAATGTAATTGTTTTTTATGAACCAAACGTGAGTCACTGATGTGGGTTTGTTACATGTGGTCTGGATGTTTTGTGTCTGTGAAATGAAAAGCTGACGTCTCAATGTGGGTATTAAATGGATTTAAAGGCCTCCGGACAAAGAAAAGCTGGAATCAGATGAGCTCAAACATTGCAGAATACTGTTTCGTAATATGTTGAGATTAAGGGAAATTATTATTTTTTTAAGCAGGAGAGCGAAAGCTTGTCTTATCTCCACTGCTTCGGGTGCATTTGTAGACTACTGTGTTGTGCTTTACATACAATCACTTGAGTATGAAAATGCATCAATTTCAAGAGAATTTTCCTCCAAACACAAATTAAATGTAGACAAATGTGAACCCGGCTTTAAAAACATTGGTATTACACAGTTGTAAATCAGTGAAGTAATTACCGCCCCCTGTTATCAGTTTACTCAATAATATACACTGTAAAAAGTATTAATTGGAAATGGAGATCAAATTACACATGTATGTCTGAAGAATATGATTCTGCAGCCTCATGTGCCTCTTAACATAGTGCAAAACTGCGAGGCCTCTTGCCATAACATCGCGGTTGCCCCGTCACAACATCTACAAAACTGCTGTCAGGTGCCAATAAGCTCCTTGCTGCAAAACACAAGGGGAAGCTTCAAGTCTGCAGAGACCCAGCAGATTGTTTTCAACTGTCAAGGAGGCTGGATTCCTCAATGACATGTTGTATCCCATCCTAACTGTAACATCCTCCCCATAGGGTAAATAAAATCTCAACACCGGAGAGTGCGAGCATGCGTTTGTGCATGCATGTGTTTGTATGTACCTAATACTGACCAAAAATCCATTTACGTGCTCTCAATCAAGAGACTTTTCGCTCTTGTGGGAGTAAAAATTGAGGGAGAATTTATGTTTAGGGAAATGACTGTTTAGTTTAGAGTAAGTGTGCAGGAAATGAATGTGACTCCATGCAAAGCCACAGAACCTGAAAACACACTGAATGATTGTTTACACATAATAATATTCATTACATTTTTTATGTGAAAACATCTTTTAATGTTAGACGGAGGTGAAGATCAGGCATATGTTTGTTCCGATTGTTTACAGTATGATTGCAGGAAATTATTGTTGGTCAATGTAATGTCCACTAAGGAATTGAAGCATGTATGTGTGAGTGCATGAGAGAATGACCATCTACACCACATGCATGTGTTTGTAATCAGAAAGATATTCATGATCTGTCTTCTACAAAGATAAAAGTGTACAGTGACATACAGGCACAGCTCATGTGTTCTGAGGCAAGTAAGACAAAAAGAAATGTCCACGTGTATTAAGTGTACGTGTGTGTGTGTGTGTGTGTGTGTGTGTGTGTGTGTGTGTGTGTGTGTGTGTGTGTGTGTGTGTGTGTGTGTGTGTGTGTGTGTGATCCAGCGCACGTGTGCATGCACAGCAGATCGCCTCTGTGTTTATTTAGTTTGAGGTGACAGCAGGAAGGAAGGCAGGTTAACGAGCTGCCGGCTCCAGGCATCCAGGCACATGGTGATTACGCAACACCAGTCAACTCCTCTTTCACACACGCGCGCGCACACACACACACACACACACACCCGTGCAGATAATGCACTCACCTGGGCGAGGAAACAAATGCCCTCATGAGTCCACAGGCACATTCAATTGCTCTCAAGAACCCGAATGGGATCTCGACTCTGCTCAATACATATCAAACAAAACAAAACTGTTTCATGTTTATTCTGCCTGACATGGATGGCCACTCTGAAAGCTTCTGTTACAAAAGGCAGAATGTGAAGAATAGTGTTACTGAAGTTGGATTTGTGTAGCCTGTTGATGTGCTCTGGAAGACCCTGTTGTAGAGGTAAAAACTGTTGGTTTTTTTAGGTTTTTGTTGTCACAAGGTCGTGTTTAATCTGATTCAAGCCTCATTTACTCAGCATTTCAAGAGATAACACATAGTTATTGCCTTTTCGTTTCAGTTAAGTTTTGTGTCTACAGAGCAACATTCTAAAACTTATGTTATATGGAAACGTCAAACATTTTCAAGCAGCATTTTCAAAAAGTTGCATTTTCAGTGGCTCTGAGCAACTTTGTCAGGTAAATAAATTCCCAAAGCACAATAAAAGTTTAGCATTTTCACGTGAAAACGTTTGACCTGGATTGGTTGCATTCAGGCCATTTTATTTTCTCAATGCTACAGTCACTCTGTGTACATCCTGATGGCTCCAGCTACTTGACATCGTTCACACTGTAAATCCCAGCACAGACTAAACAAAGGAGTTATAAGTGTTTTTTCCCTCCTCTCCAGAGCTACCACTGAGGTCATTCCTATCCTGCTACCTTTACATGAAAAGGGGGGGGGGGTTTAATACAGTAAACTTCCATAGTGATATGGTTGTCTTACATGGCAAAGTCATTTGGAGTCAATGACAACGGTAATTTCTGAAAACAGCTTTGCGAGTACACCGTTTTCTAAACTCTCCCCGTCTCCATGTAAACAGGGAAAAGGTAGATTTTGTGAAACGTGCAGTACTGCACATTTACACTGCCGTCACTAGTTGTTATGAGACTTTGCAAGTAGATCAATGTTAACAATAGGATTTGGGAGTGTTTGTGCTGCACATAGGAAATTAACTCGTGTCATTTCAGTTGATAATGTCAAGCATTGTGAAAGAAATCCTGGGGTGTCTCGCACCGTTTGTCTCCTTAAATTTGCCCAAAATCAGAAGAAAGCCAGAATAAGTATTTCACGGAACAGAGCAAAAATGTTGAATGATATCCATTCATCAATTTATCCATCCTTTCCTCCAACAATTTTCTGTGTCACTTCATCAGATTGAGGGTCAAGGTAAATTGAACACGAAAGCTACGTTATTGTTTGTATGTTTCAAGCTCATCTCTGAGAGGTACAAATAGACTCAACATCTCCTGAGCGTCCTTCATGTTGTAGTCGAGTTCTTAGTATGAAATAGTTTCTCTGAGTAATTGCAAATATATCACAAAAAATATGAGAAGGCAGCAGCCTTTTTATGATGCTCATAAATCAATCTGAAGTTCGCTTCATAACATGCAGAATGTTTTTATGAGCATCGGACTGCTGAAAAAGGTTGACGTCACTCTGCTAATGGAGCTGGAGTTTGGTCATTTGTCTCACATATTGAGAGTGTCCACAAGTTTTCATACGGCAAGATCCAAATGAGCGTCATTGGTAATGTTAATGCACTTAATTATGCTATTTCAAGTCATGGGATAGAGTTGAAGTGCTTTTAATTGTTAGCACAACACTACAAATATGTACCAACAGGGACCGTCCACTTTGGCTCAGGCTCAGCGGAGCTCGCGGCAATGGGGACTTCGGTCTATTAATTCTGCCGACATGCCACGAACGCAGCATCAGTCAGTCAAAAATATCAGCCTGGGAGGCGAGTGATCCTCACATGTAGGCACAGGGGGCTGCACATGTGCGCGCCCTCACTAACATGTCTACCAGGTGCCGCGTCTGCGATTGTATTTCCAGTTGTGTTGATACACCCGACCTGTGATTTACAGACCCAGACGCACAACGCAGAGAGAAAGATGGGAAGAGCGCGACGGTGATCATGGAGAAGAAAGAAAGATGATGTCAAATTTATAAATATTCTATATTTTTGTGTGTCTGGACGTTGGGTGAGCGTATGTGTATGTCTCGGTCTGTGTGTGTGTGCACACATGGCAGTGATGGTCATTCAAGCAGAAAAGACCCCCCATGTCACCCATTAACACACTCTCGCCTTTGACCCCAAAGCCCTCTGAATGGCTCGCTAATGGAGGCCAGACTTTGGGAGTGTGTGCATGTTTGTGTGCATTTTTCACATGTGCTCAAACTCGGTTGTGTCCATCTGCATGAGTATGAGAGAGAGAGAGAGAGAGAGAGAGAGAGAGAGAGAGAGAGAGAGAGAGAGCGAGAGAGAGAGAGAGACTCTTGTACAAAGAAAAACCAACTCCAGAAAGTGGAGGAAGTTTACACAGCCGACTCTGCAAAGCTCCAGGAGTTGCTCTATTTATAAAGACAGCAAACCCTACCTACGTGTGTGTGCGCATACTTAAGAGTATGTTTTCATGAGCTGTTTGCATGTGCACATTCTAACAACTGCGAATGTCTACATCGGTGCACATGTGCGCGTTAAAATTAATAAATACACACAATTGAAGGCTTCCTGTTATTTAGCGGTGAGGCCAGAGGAAGTTATTTTGTGGTACACTGATAATTTTGGTCAGAACACTGGGCTATAAATACTGTCAACGCTACGTACTCCAGCCTGCCTTCCTCTCCTCTCCTCGCCTCATCCCTCCATCTCAGCCCCCAAAATGAAAAACTGGTGTGCTGCAGGAAAACAAGGGCAAAATAAGCATGCGGAGAGTTGTTTTTAGATTTTTTACAAGATCCTTTTTCCAAGTCAGCTCTGTTGTCAGGTTCATTTAAAAGGAGCGGGCTTTGTGTGGCAAGGCATGCCAGGAAAAGCCCCAGAAGATTATATGCAAAAACAAATTCAAAATACACTAAGAAATGAAGCTGTAAGCCTACAACAATGAGACCAATATAATAAATGCACACAGCACAATATAACATGCATGAATCTTCACAGTGAAGACTGATTTTTCACATTTGACTGATGATGTGGATAAATTGCATGAAAACATCAATACCAGCAGTTCATTGATTCTCCTAACAAGACTTGCTCATGTGGCCAAAACCTGATGCAGCTCATTCCTCTTTACCACCGACCTTCAACTCTGTCCAGTAATCGTTAAAAGCGCATAAGGGAACCACACGACTGTCCCCAGTTGCAAGTTCCTGAAATATAATGAATGCAAGCACTGTAATTTTATTTCAATTCAGTTCCATGTGCATCAACCCGCCGGTGTAAACACAGGTGTAAAATAGTTTGCCTACAAAAGCGATCACAAAAGTACAAAACAATAGAAGCTGCAAACTTGTGTCTGAAGTAGGAAGCAGCTAAATACAAATGACCGGTCTTAAATGGCCGTCACATTTCATCATATCTTTGAGTTTCACTGCTGGCTTTGCTTGCACACATGAGCAGGCCTGCTGAGAGAAGCACACATACACGCGGTGCGACGGGGCCTGCTACACATGTGCATGCTTACACTAATATGGCACTCGAAGATGCATGTGGTCACTGCATGAGGCATGCCAGGAAATTCTTTCAAGGGCATGTTAATATTCCAGATGCTTTTGGATATAAACAAGCCTCCAAATCAGAGAGCGGAAATTCGATTTAAACGCGGCTCTGTGTGGCGATACAAAGATGTTTATCTCCCCCTGCCTATCTCTGTGGCCGGATGGCTGAGTGGCCACTTAGTGTTTACCTATGATAAGGGTTTTTCTGTTTGACTACCAGTTAAGCTGCAGTCAAGAAAAGGACTGAAATAAGCACTGCGATTTCTGAGGGAAAGAAAAGAAAAAAAAAACACATTTTAACTTTTGAGGATTCAGCTGAGTCACGCTGGCACCCATGCACTCCAGGTTTGGAACAAACGCGACGCGACATCTCGTTTCTGTGATGCAAGATTTGTTTGTACTTGTAGTATGGATGTGAAGTTGGAGCATATCCTCGATCCTGAGTCGCTTGTTGATTTTAAGGTTAGCCTGTTGGGGCAACACAGTTGTGGAATAGTTGGACCTCTCACCCACCTCATAGTGAGAATATCCAGGAGTTTGCATGTTCTCCAATAGAATGCATTTTGGGCGAACTGGAAACTATGTATTCCTCTTAGTTGTGAGCGTGTTACTGTCTCCCTGTGTCCGTCCTGTGATAGACCGTCATGAGTGTAGCCTGCCTTCACCCAGCACCCGAAAACCCAACTTTAGAGAGAAAGATGGATGGATAAGCTATTTAAGGACAATGTGCATTCAAGATAGACGGTCACATATCCTCTCATGTTTCTCAAGCACAACTCAACACTCTAATTGTGAGATTAGTCATCTGCAACAAAGAGTCGATTCATACTTAACACTTTAAGAGCAGCATTTATACCTCGCTATTTATGGCTGTGCTTTATGAACAGGTTGTTAGTCTAATCAGCCGCTTGTCACCGGGAGTAAAACAAGCACATCTTCCAGTTTACAATGGGGCCACTTAAATCAGCACAGGAAACTCCCGCCCTGTGCAAAACCCTTTATGACCTCCGTGACCAGGTTCAAGAGAGCTTCAACACACTCACACACATCAGTCTTTTAATTTGTGCAATTCAATGTCTTTTACCAGATACCACTAATGACTTCTGCTAAACAGATGTCTGCATGCTAACACATCTACAAGATATTTTAATCACAATTAAAAAAAAACAAAAAACACTCGTCTTAACTTTAATCCTCCTCGGTTTTCAATAAATAGTAGTGTAGTAACTGAGTTCACTGTGCAGAATCAGTATTGTTACTCCCAATCAAACCTGGCTTGTCCCGGGACTTTAACCTCCGGCAAAATCGGAACTCTGTGTTTACCCGTCCCATAATAAGGCTCATTCAGCTGAGGACATCTTGATTAGGTCTGCTCAACGTCTGGTTCTCATTTAGTATGAAGGATGGGACCAAAAGAGAGAAGGGGGCCTAGAAAGGCAAGAGAAGAAAGAGCAGGAGAGGTACGCAGGGGAAAAAAGAGTGAGGTGACTGTTGACTGTCATGAAAAGGCGACGATCGAAAGAGAAAAAGGATGAGAGCCTTGTGAAAACTTATTGAACTATCTTGACAAGCTTGGTGTGACATTCATAGCTAACTAGTCTTTTTTTTAAACTACTGAGCTTGTTTTGCCTCAGTTATGACAGCATGTATGTGCATCAATTGTTCTTATTTACACAATTCAAAAATATTGTGCTCCAGTTACTCTAGTGAGATCAATTCATGCCAATAACCTCCTTTCCTGGGAAAGCTTTACACATAGTACTTGTAGCAAACATCTATAGTTGTACATTCTGATCCTTTATAGAAAGGTGAGCTGAGGTCGTGTAAGTAACACAAATTACATGGTATAACCCCACTCTTTCATCAGACACAATTGTTGTGTTCATGGATATAAACCGTTCTCCAGATTAGGGGTGTCAAACATAAGGCTTGTAGGCCAAAACCGGTCCAACGCAGCCTGTGGGTTAATGTTCGAAAAAACAAAAAAATAAATAAAAGTACCTTAAATAAAAGTGATTAACATATGAATTTATTTTTCCTCGGGTTGCAGCGTTTTAGGAAAAATAGTGGGCATAACACAACTTAATTGAGTAGAATTAGCATCAAACCAACACAGTGGTGGTGAATTTGTGATGGGAGCATGTATACATACATACATACATACAAACATGCATACATACATCTATTTTGGAATGTAAACTTTTTCTTAACGCACCATACCTCTTTGTACTAAAACAATAGAACTGAGATTAAATTGGGCTGAAATGCTCTAGATATTCACAAAAGGAAAAAGTGTCTGCACTTTACAATGGTCGCAAAAAACAGTGAACAGGATTTCATAAAACAAAGGGGAAAAACCTGTTCTGGTTTATTTGGTGCTCGTCTTGGAGAGAACAGGAAGTTGTGCTCATGCTATCGCAAGGTAAACAGTGTCGCCGCGTATCTGGTCATGGTTTGTAAATTATAATTTTAACTGGAATTTGTGGTCCATCGGTAGTAACAAAGCAGGTCAGTAATGGAAGCCATAATTTACACCTCATACATCCAATACTTTATTGAGTTCAAGAACATCTCGCCTTTATTGGAAAACACTGGACGGCATGTTGCACAAACACTGTTAATCCAGCCATGCTGTTGCATCAGAAATCCCCGGTGTCACATTCACATGTCCTGCACTTTCCACACAACCTATATCCAACTCATGTACTCACTCTCCTACCCATAAATATACACTACCACGCAAATACATCCGCTGTATACACAGACTTACACAATCCAACACAGTTTTATGAGTGTGTCAGTAAAATGTGCGCCAAAAGTGCACAGTCACACACGGGGCATGTTTGTGTGAAAGTGTAGAGTTCATGCAACAGATAAGGGACAGTAGAGTCAACAGTACTGTAGATAACCTGCTGATAGAGTGTTCCCTAGCTTCCGCTGCCCTTTGTTTACCTAATGATCAAGTGGATTTGTATGTGTGCATGTGTGTGTGCAACTGCGTATGATTACTTGCGGTTATGTGGGTGGTGTTCAGTTTCCATTGTGCCACAACCAGACCCCTTTTTCCTGCAGGTGGATATTTTCCTATTAACGTATAATTAGAGAAAATATGACACATGAAAGTTATGGGTTCATTGCTACGAGTTGATGGATTGTGTTCATTTTCAATGTTTTGGCAAGTAAAAGGAAGGGCGATTGTTTTACAAAACACAGGTGTCATATAAAACTGGTTAAACAGGTACGTGACAGAGTTTATGCTACAGCTTTGATTGTGTGAGAAAATGAGCTACACTGAGAGACGTGTTATCAGATATGCAAACAGGAAATAACAGGAGAAAAGGACTACAGACAGACAAGTATAGAAGATAAGCATCATCCTGAAGGATAAGCAGGATAGGCTTCATCAGCAAAGGAGAAAGAACCACAACAAAGCAGAGAGACATGGACGGTCGGACGGACAGACAGACAGTTGTCATTCTTTCCTCTCTGCGGTCTCCAGTCCAACACTGTGCGGAGGAGTCATGCATTGGCGGAGGAAATTGGGAATGTGAAACATGCCAGATTAGAGTCGAAATCTGAGGGCCTGCAGACAAGCTCAGTGGCTTCAACCATGGGAAAAGAAAAAAAAAAACATGCACTCAGGCATGCACCCTTACACACAGGCGTGCACACTCTCTCTCTCTCACACACACACACACACACACACACACACACACACATGCAGGCACGCACGCACGCACGCACGCACGCACGCACACACACACACACACACACACACACACACAAAACACTGCAAAAGCCATTCAGAATTTCAACCACCTGCTGCATTCCTCAGCCAATAAGTCAGCTACTTAAGGAGCCAGCTTTTAATCATCCAGTCAGTCAAAGAGTCCGGGCAGCAGAGCAACCATCCACCGAAGAAGTTAACCAGTAAGACAACGGTTTGCGTTTACTGGTTAAATATTTGCAATCATTTCCAAGCAACTACGGTCCAAAGACTTGTTTATATGTGATGTGTGAAACTAGATGCAAGTTATGACTTGCCATTACCGAACCTTCTTCCTTTCATTCTGGTGGAGATTTATCGTAATACTATGGGTCTGAGAAAAGCAATGGTCAGCCTGTCAGGTGGCCAGCCAGCCACCCACACACCCAACCAGCCAGGACAAGAGCAGAGGAAGCAGTCATTATGGAGGAAGCAAGGGCGTCTTAAAGCCATTATATGCCCCTCGGAGAGAGGCAGTCAGAGGCAACACGGCTGACTGGAGCGCTTCAAAGCAGGAAGGAGCCCAGCCACCACCACCACCACCACCACCACCACCACCACCAGCTTGCAGGAGTTTACAGGGTGAGATGGGGGGACGGGGCAGGAAGGATGAGAAGAGATACAAGGGTATCTGGATAAAGACTTTGTGGGACTTAGAAAAAAAAAAGTTCTTTGCAGATTTAGGATCTGGCTGAAGTTTTAGGATATCTGCCTTATGGGTTAAGTACTGATATTCCCCAAATAAGGTGAAAGATGCTTCATGTTCAGTCCAAATACATTGAAATTTAGGTTGCTTTGAATGATGACGTTCGAGTTTCAGAAGGTTCCGGCGGTTTGAAGCGCTACAACAACTCCCCCAAGAGAGACACTTCTACCAAAGGTGTGCATGCAGGCATAAACATGATGACATGTGGAAGCTGATCTACAAATGGTGCGCATTAATCACATCTGACAGATGCTATCAATATAGTACATGTGCCTTTATGGGCAAGTGCTTCAGTATGAGGAGTTTATGCTAATGATTATTGCACAATGTGAACTGCAAGAGGCATTTCTGCAGTTGGCTGGCAGTGACAATTATACATGGACTTTATCATATAATCTATGTTGTGGACCTTCTCAGGTCTTTCTTTTTTGACAGCTCCGACTTTGCTACTTATGTTTTCCAATTGTTCTGGGGCCAAATTCAGATTTATATTTAGTCACGCTCCGAAATGTCTGATACCTTAAATGTCCAACTCTATGGTGTCACATTTCGTTTTGTGCTTATGGGGAAACCCTCGTTTGAATATTCTCATTCTGAGTTGATCACCTTGCAAAATATATGCAAACCGAGAACTTGCACTTCAGCACGCTTTATGCAAGACCTTAGTCAATCAGGTTCTATGTGTTGTATTGGGGTTAATGGAACTGGAGTCAAAGCT
Organism: Blennius ocellaris; assembly: GCF_963422515.1. NCBI lineage: Eukaryota > Metazoa > Chordata > Actinopteri > Blenniiformes > Blenniidae > Blennius > Blennius ocellaris. Next base: position 10,032,706 of record NC_137663.1, read on the forward strand.
AACCAAAAAAGTTTTCTAATTTTCCAGTATTTAATAACAATAGGTTCAGCCTCAGTGTGTGGGACACAGGTTCAAATCCACCAGGTTGCAACGGAAAAATCATCTGGATTAATGGCTAGCCAAGTCTGCAGTGTAAAAAAAAAAGCCAAATCGGTTGTTGTAGGACGGGATGGAGACGAAACGGAGGGAGCGATAGGCAGGAATTATAGAGCTTAAGGTCGGAAAGTGGGAGGTGAATGATGGAGGAGGGATTGGATAGAGGGGAAGTGGCCAGACAGTGGAAGAGCAGCATTTCTCTCCTCCCCTTTTTTTCTTTGAAAGATACACTTACTGTTGAGAGTAGCAGTTGGGAAACCTCGAATCTCTAAAGCACCGATGACACCAAATAATACAATCATAATTTACCTGTTTCCTTACATCTTCATTTCTATACTTTCATATTCATCCCTCTGTCCATCTTTCATTCCTACACTCATCTGCCTGCCCTCGTTCCCTTTTTTTATTATCATTATTCCATTACGTTTCCTCCTTCACCCCTCCTCCTTCTCCTCCTCCTCCTCCTCCACCTCCTCTCCTCTCCAGCACCTGTGTCCCGGCGGAGGGGAAGTTCCGGAGAAGAGGAAACCCCCGGGGCAACCAGGCACCTCACAGATGGTTAGCAAATTACACCTTCATTACCTCTCCTCTCCTCTTCCTCGCTTCCTCTGGTCATTGCTTCACAATGACTCGCTGTTCCTGTGACACCACACATCTGTCAGCAGCTGAACTGTTTGTTCGTGCTCATAAAAGTAGCACCTATTGAGGAAAAGCTAAGCAAAATTTGAATCGGGTCGGAGTTGAGCCGAGTCACATGCTCTCATGTGCTGCCCTGTGATTGACAGGCGCACACAGGGGGCTGCTAAAAATGTTATGGCTCTTCTGATGGTCCATCGGAGCCTGGGCCTGGCATCCAATCAGGAACTGTCCAGGGCAAAGTAACCACAAAGGGGGGCTTTAATTCATTGCGCAATAATTTAGTGTGTCGATAAAACCATATTCCAAACGTTCAAATCAATTGTATAAACAGCCTCTAAGTATTCTTAAGATTTTATGTTTTTTCCCCCAAAAATGTTTAACTATCTCAAATATATATATATCATTTATTAAAAACCAAAGATTGTCCGATGCAACAAAAACTAGTTTGTTTTCATTGCTTTTTCTAAAAAGAAATGTTGCCGTAATGTGTGCTGTATGTATAAATAGGAATTGTTTACATAGCACATGTCTCGATCTGGAAAGAGCATGTGTTAACAAGAGCGGTCTGAGAGAAAGCAGCTCACGGGAAATATAAAGTGAAGCCCTAATCATGAATCACTGAGGTCTAATATATGACACCAAATCAGCCTGAGTAGTTTCCTTTTTCTTTTTTTTTTCTTTTTTTTTTAAGAGTACAGATGTGAAAAGTCAAAGTTTTTAAAGCTTTACAGGATTTGCAAAGAATTTCCGGACAAACCTCAGACCGTGTAACTTTCTGAATGGCTGAATGGAATACTCTGCACTGTTGCTAGTTAGAAAAAATACAACTTTAAAACAACTGTATTTACAGACCTGACAGGCACCTGATACCTTTTCCAACTAAAATCAAATACGTTGAGCCTGCTTTGGACATACATGCTTTCCTTAAGAAGAACCATGTTAACGTCCCACCTTGCACTCATGTGTGTTTTTGTGTGTTTGCATGTAAGGTGTTGAGTCTCCTTCAATCGTTGAAGTTTTGTGAATGTCCAGAAGCAATTTAAAATTTTGCATCCCAATTCAATACCCTTTTTAAGCTATGATAAAACTGCTGCATTTTTACTGTTGCTTCTTTAAGTTTCCCTCTTAAAGTAATTATCTGCATTGTTCCATGGTGTTGGATAACGCCTCCTTTTCCATGACTCATATTTGGAAGAAGGTGTTGTTTAATGCCTTAAAAAAAACACAAGATTTGGTACCTTGTGTTTTTTGAGGCATTAATGTAGGAATCAATAAAGAAAGATATCTTTTAAAAGCCTGGAATTAAACTGCTGTTAATCTTTCTTTAAATATATTAGTAATGGGATTTAATGTAGTTTTGCTGAACTCCTAAGATGTTTGGTGATTAGATGCAGATTAATTTACAGCCTATACTCTGCAGAATCCTCAGGCTCGTCCTTGCACAGATTCCTCCTTGGATTTTGCTCCAGCTATCATTGCAGTCTTACTCCGATTCTACCTGCTCCTCCCATGGCACATAATCCCTGCTACCATTTGCTTGGAGCTGAATATTAGTCCTAGAGTATAAGACAAAACCACTGTTTCTGAAAGCCAGTTGAACACATCATCACCCTTTTTATGCACTGTTCT
>NC_137663.1:10640069-10960069 GCF_963422515.1 Blennius ocellaris
CCGGGGTTCAATGTCTTGCCCCAGGCCAGATGGACACACGACCAGATCAAGAAGGAGAATTGAACCTTTGGAACACAGACTTCTCTGCAAACTAAGCCACAGCCACTCGATGAAATGTAATATAGCGCTGTTTCCATAGAAACTACCAGTTAAGTTATGAAAGTTAAACCAACTCTAAGTACTATTTACATGCTTGAAATATGTCGAGGAAAAACTCCATCACCATTAAATCAACACTGGAAGTATTTTGGGATTTCCCCACAAAGCGACTTGAGTCGATGGTTTCATTCTGTCAATGTATGCAGGGAGAGCTCTGCACATGATCATACAAAAAGCATTGCACCTATGACATTTGTGACTATACCTGCACCTTCACACTGTTAATGCCAAATTCTGACCTTATCAGCTTCAACATGCCTCAGTTGGGATTAAGCTTAATTACGGAAGGCTCTATCTATCCTGTCTTTAACCACACACTCTCAGTGAACCCGAGCCCACTACAGCTTTAAATATCTGTTTGTGGCAACCGGATTTGAGCATCTGCTCTTTTGGAACACATTCAAATGATTTTTTTTATTTGGTTTACATCTGGCTTTTCAGGTCATCGTATTTACAAGGTGCATTTATTTGTGTTACTGTATTTATTGGTGTTACTGTAGCAATTTGGTCATTACAGACCACCAGGAGTATTCTTTAATTGTTGTCTTATCCTCATTTCAGGTCATCCCCACTTTCAAACATACTTTAACCAGCCCATCTGGTTCCAAAAACCTTTCCACAGATTTATTTCACAGCATTGATTCATGTAAGCATTTGAAAATGACAGTCCTCGACCATTATCTGCAAGATTGTATGCACTCTGCTGTGTCCATAGTTGACTGAGACACCAATAGCATGGAAAATGAGAGATACAATATTCAGTCAATAAAGGATTAAATACAAAAGTAAATATATGAACTAACTTAACTAATCTTCCCCAACCATCCACATACAGACAAGATTCACTGGCGTATTATACATGTGTAACATGAGGAGCTCATTAATATGGCCAAAAACAATATAACACTTATTTTGAAAAAGGGGGGACAAGCATTCACATATTACATATTTCAGACCATGCCAAAGCCCTAAAATCAAAGTAAATACAGTTCTAGTTGCAGAAGCGTCAATAATTAAACCCAGTTGTGTAGCTTTTACAAGAAAAAAAACTGATAAACAAGAAATAACCCAACCTGTCAACCATCCATCTGTCTTCAACACTATATAAATTACATTGTGGAAGAAAAAAAGGGAGAACATATGGACTCTTTCACACTTAAGTATTTGTGCAGTTGATCACATGCACATACGTGTGCCGTTTCCTCATCATTATTGTTCTCTTGGCACCAGCTTTTAATATAATTACCCCCCTTTCTGCACACTATTTTTCTCTGTCACACAGCTGTGCCTACATGTAATATCAATAAAGCAAACGGAGGCTAAAATGAAAAATAAAACCCCCCAAAAAGCAAAGGACTTTCTCTATAAAGGCAATGAGCGAAGGATGGATTTAGACAGACAAACAGAACAAGACAAACTTGGAGAAATAAGAGATAAGCTCTGAAAACTCAAAACCAAGGGGATATAAAAAGCACAATGTTTATGAAAGACAACTAGAAGCACAGTTGTGAGGGGTCAGTTATAGGTCATGCATGCAGATCTGGAATAATACCTTTGCTATAATCACTACTGTTGTTTTTTTTACCCTTTCTCTGGTATCTTTCAGTATCCATTTTGATGCTCCCTGAGACATGCTTAACAAATTCTCTAAAACAAGTTCAACTGCATGCTTTCACATTTCTCACAAATTGCTATCCTGTAAAGGGGCGGGACACCTTCATTTGCACATTCCAGCATCCGCGTCAGTAATGATGTTATTTCTATTACTCAAAATAGCAAAACAGAAGGCATAATCTGTTGAGCGTGCTTTATACAGGAGCTTAGTAAATCAGGCTCACTGTATTTTAATATTGTTTGAATGAAACCACATGCTATGTACAACGCAGAATGGAATTTACTTTTTCAAATGTCTATATAATAAACCAGTACATATTTGTCAAACCTACATAAAATCTTTGCCCTGTGATGGACTGACAACCTGTTCAGAGCTCATGGTTCGCTGGGATTAACTCATCCCCCCACAACCCTGGACAGGATCAAAAAAATATGGATGGATATATCAACAGACAAAACACACAGGACAAAGAATAGCAGTTTGAATTAAAAAAAAGAAAAAAATGGCTGAAATGTTTTCAACATTTTCATCAGCTGCAGCCAAATTGCAGCGTAGCGACTAATGTTTTGTGAAAGAAGAGGCGCACATCAGTGGAGTTTGATAAAGACGTGTAATGAGGCTAAGAGTAGTCTTTTTTTGTATAGCATCAGCTCATCATTCTTTACAACAACTCAGCAGTTTATAGCTTTTATAAGTACATTTCACCAGTAAACCAAACAACCCAGCTTTTTGATATATATATATATATATATATGTGTGTGTGTGTGTATATGTATATATATGTGTGTGTGTATATATATATATATATATATATATATAGTTTTTTTTTAATAAAACAGGAGTGGACTTCGATTAGGACTATAGTAAATCGTCAAACCTTCAACTGAAGTCAATTCTGCTCAATGTTAATACATCTCGTGTGAAAATCTGGTGTGTTGCATGGTTTTCTGAAGGTGAATAATCTGTTTTTCTCTTCTATGTTGTCCCATAAGCGCTGGTCAAACTGTAATCTTTAAACACAGCAATCTGATCCTCACAAACTCAGCCTATTGTTTGACTTTTGATTCCTGTAAAACGCTTCCTGTTTTGAGCGTAAAATGCATCTAAATGGTGGACATGTTGTCATGAAAAATTGGATAGCTGCAATGCTACTTCCGTAGCCTCCTCGCTGGCTGCAAACTGTGGAATGGATTTCCTGACTCATTACTCTGCTTCTCATTGAGACCTGCCTCCGTTCAGAAAATCCGTTCCACATTTTGCAGAGCAGTGGCAGGGAAACACTTGTGGAGCCATTTCAGCACACAGTGAAGCGCAGACTCGGCCTCATGGATCGGAAATCTGTGCAGGTTGGATCGGAAAAAATTTCAAAATATCTAAAAAAAAACACTGGCCCATTCGGGCAAGGTGGGCACCTACAAGCACAACTACATACCGATAGATAGATAGATAGATAGATAAATAGATAGATAGATAGATAGATAGATAGATAGATAGATAGATAGATAGATAGATAGATAGATAGATAGATAGATAGATGGACGTTTTCCACATATAAACAACATTCATTTTCTTTTGATTCAGTACTTTTCATTAACATCACAAAAGAGGGAACAACTGAAGCCACGGACCTTATAATCTCCAAGTTTCAATGATAGGGTTAGACTTACTGAGGAAAACTCTTCGTCGTTCCCCGTGGTGGCGGCCGGAGCTGCTGCTGCAGCTGCAGCCTCTTGAGCGGCCGCCTTCATGGCCGCTGCTTTCCGCAGCTCCCGATTGGCCTGCAGGGTGGAGAAGTAGTTGACGGCCGCAAACTCTATCAGGGCGGAGAAAACGAAGGCAAAGCAAACGGCGATGAACCAGTCCATGGCTGTGGCGTAGGAGACTTTGGGGAGGGAGTGGCGGGCGCTGATGCTGAGCGTGGTCATTGTCAAAACAGTGGTGATACCTGCATAAAGCAAAACAAAAGAGTTCAGAACATGTTTGCTATTTAATACACTTTGCCTTCACCTTTGTTTGACAATATTAAGTTTTGGAGGATTTCCTATTCTTTTATAGCTGACAAGACATACAAGTTTTCTTTTTCTGTTGGATGGCTTGTTGGTTTACAGGATAGCTTCGAATGTGGAAAGATTTTGATAAAAAAAATGTATTGCAAGCCAACAGATAATTGAACCAGTAAGAAGTGATTTGTTTTTGCACAGCCTTGCGGTATTAATACCACTGGAAAGAATAGTGTGCTTAGATCAGTTTTCATGCTGAGCGAAGGAAATTAAACGCAATTGGTCCATTGTCTCATTTTCTGTAAAAAGTAGGTGTTTCTTCTAAAGGTCAAACTATTACTTAAATTGTATACATTTCCTTCAGTGACCTCAAAAGAGAGAGTACAAAAAATAAATGTAGAATGAATTTGTGAAACGTTTTTGTTTTGTTTTGTTTTTATTGCTAGATAAATGAATCAGTGGCTATCTATCTATCTATCTATCTATCTATCTATCTATCTATCTATCTATCTATCTATCTATCTATCTATCTATCTATCTATCTATCTATCTATCTATCTATCTATCTATCTATCTATCTATCTATCTATCTATGGATTACTTGATTACTATCCATCCATCCATCCAACAATTTTTTTCCCACCCACACATATATATTAAAAGAAATAAAACATTGCTGCGGGTACCAGATATACTGGACACATGGTCGAAGGTCGGCGTCATGGCCAACAACAGGAATGTCAGTCCATGTGGTATTTTGACACATTGAGCTTTGCCAAAACGTCACTTGAGGGAGTGCTGATCTGAGCATATGCAGACTAACCCCCGCATTGGCAAGATAGTCAAAAATAATCCCCATTCTGGATATGTAAACATTTGAGAGAAAGCTTTTGTGTTTGTAGCCCGCTTGCAAGAAAAGACAAAAGGTGATAATAGTAGACAGAAAACCAACATCCAATGACTGCACCCCCCCCCCTATAAATTGGCGGATTTTCACATGCTCTCTTGGATGTTTTGGGGACCAAGTTGGACACACAAGTCCTTGAAAGTTACATTCAATACCACTTTTGAAGCTTAGCATTCAAGATTAAATAAACAAATATAAAGTGCATTTTTGTATATTAAAAAAAAAATGCTTTCTAATCATTATAAAAATATTTTTCCTCTGTCTTGCCCAGATTCCATCCTTATTAAGTCAGATAAAGATGCTGACAATGAACATCTCCTTTAATGGCCCATTAACAAAGTACACATCTAATTCACTTTCATCAAGCTAAAGCAAGCAGGGAAAAAGGGCCATTGAACACCACTGTCTGTGCTTTTACCAAATGTGCGCTGTAGTTGTGCACATTTCATTAGCAGTGGAGGAACTTATGGGGGATTTAATGCATCTAATAATGCCTCCAAAAAAAAAAGAAAAAAAACATTTTCTGCTCAGCACTTCCATGGTGAAAGCTACCAACTCTCAAACACAACCTCATCCAACAGTCAACTGACGCTGACTGTCTCAATCTCAAGCACAATTTAAACGATCTCGAATGGGAGGAACATGGAACGAAAGCCTGTCAGGGTAGGAGGGAGACGGAGGAGAAAGAAAAAGAAAAGGAGAAGTGTAGGAGGGAGGGGGTGAAGTATAAAGACAGGATAGAAATGAAATGCTTGGGGCATTTATGTGCTTTTATAGGAAAGAAGCAAGGTACAAATTAGGCCACACTCAATTAAGTCTGTAAGACTTGTGCTCAAGGGACTTTGAGCTCTTAGAGAGGTTGTTGACAATCCACAACACAGCATATGACTTAATGTACTGTCAGCGTGGAGCTCGTCCATACAGAAATGTATCCTCTTCTCTTCTCTTCTCTCCTCTCCTCTCCTCTCCTCTCCTCTCCTCTCCTCTAATCCACAATATTAGTGAAACCTATTTTTACAACCATTACTTATGTAGTTCCCTTTGCTGAGTAAACCCAAGACTTACGAGAAAGCCACAAAATAAAGTGACACAGCATTTATTTATTTATTTTTTTCTAATTATGTACCCAATATGAGATGGAATGAGAACAGCAGGCGGAGAGGGGTTAATGAGCTGCCACAGATGCACTTTCTGCACGAGGCTTCAACTTCCATGCAAACACTGGTGATTGGGATCTATTCTCTGAAGTCGAGTGCAGGCTTGTTGGAGTGCTGGCTCACTTCCAGCAGGAACGCAGACCACAGAGCCACAATCTACCGTGGCCAGCAGTTTTACTCCACTCAGCTGCAGCTTGTTGAATTTTAACACAAGGAGGAATTAAACAGAACGTGATAGCGATTTCTATGCACTTTCACACACTTTGCCGATTTTCGTTTCCTTCGCTGCTTTGTCTCTGTCGCTCCTATCGCTGCCTTTGTTCAGCGGCTCTCACCCTCTCTGCTCCTGAGGCTAGAGCTTGGTGGCAACTGTAGCGTAATGTAATGTGAGCAAGCGGAACCTGTGAGTGCTCGGAAAAGGGCCAAGTAAACATCCTCCCCCTCTCGGCCCTTTGCATGACCAATTTCGAAAAGGACATTTATTCCCAATTAATTCAACCCCACCATGGTGGAGAAGAAATAGACATAATGAAGAAAGGTTAACACAGATGATGATGATGACTCTGTTTGTCTTTCTTATCCGTGATGTTAAAGAACAGCCCGTAGAGTATTTATCAACCAGAGAGCAATAGACGATAAAAAGTATGCTGGCTTAAAGTTTGAAGACTTCCAGATTCACATTGAGGTCAGCCTGTGGGTGGCGAGTCAATAAGTTGAGACAATTTCTGCTGGGTTTTGGATACTTGAGGAAACTAGAAGTTTACTTTTGAGAGATCGAACTATCGCAAGAACAAAAAGTTCTCGCAAAAGGTCTATGTTAATGATGGTGCAATAAGAGAAAAACATGTATTTGTTCAGTTTCAATGACTTTGAGTTAATTTATGCAAAACTGTGAGAAAATTGCAACATCCTGCAAGATCATTTTGTTGCCGTTATTAGCAGCGAGAATGAGGCTGTGGTGTTTCAAAATGATTTAATTATCATAGCATTTGAAAATATATTTGAAAAAACTTAGAGAATAATTCATCAAATGTAAAGATTTGAAGAAACCTTACCAAACACTGTTCGAGCTGGAACCGATTCCTTGTTAATCCAGAAAGACACTTGGGCCAGGATCACGGTCATGATACATGGAATGTAGGTTTGAATCAAAAAGAAACCCATTTTTCTTTGGAGGTGGAAGTGGACGGTCATGATGACGTATTCACCTGGCAGAAGACACGTGAAAGATGAAAGCAAAAAATTAAATAAGCATCCTAATGTCTGTAAATCCTTCCAAGATGTTAAATGGGTGCTTCGAACACACAATTTGGGCGATAATTACTGTTTTATTAGTCTTCCCTTTGCTATTTCTAAATTGGATCGTGTCTTTTTAAAGTGACCTCTCATTTACGGTACTGAGAAACCCTAATTAAAATATGTGACACATAATCTCAGAGCTGTGAAATTGCTGAAAATACACAAAGAAGACAGTGAACAGGAAGAAGTCAGATCAAAACAACACAGTTCTGATTTTTTTGAACATATTTTCCCACCTGTATTGGACTTTAGCCGCTCACTTGACACTGTCTGACCAATCAGGTCATACTGCAGTAAACTGGATGATTCTTGTGGCACCTCGACAGAAGACAAAGGACCTTTCTTCCATGTATACACAATCTCACTAATGGGGTAAGCATCTAGACAGGATCAATAAAAGAAAACAGAAGCTTTGTTAGTAACTTTGCTCTTCCAAAATATACATTTTTATTGACGTAAATGTATTCAATGCTTTATTAATTACATGGACAACATATCAGATGTTAAAAACATTTGGAAATTATATCGCTTGAGGAATTTTGTCACCTTAAAGTGCAAGTTCTTCTTCGACAGACTTTCCATTTTATAAAATGTTTATCAAATGTCCTTTCTTGGTTAAATGTCTAGACTGGGACTGTTCTGCTGCAAAGCCATGCAGTTGTGATGACTTCAATATGTGGGAAAGTGGTGTCTCACATGCAAGAATGTATTTGAGAGAGAGGTTATCTGGATAGAACCATATGCTGTTGTAAAACCTCTACATACTAATAATGCACTAATAATGTCTTTCCAGATGTGTAAGCTGCCCATGCCATAAGCACTAATGCAGCCTCATACCATCAGACATGCTGGCTTTTAAACTGTGTGCAGATAACAAACCTCTCCAGTCTGCAGGATGAAGCATCTGTGATCTACAAGAAGAACTTTATATTTTAATTTGACCAAAGAACATTTCTTTCTTCTTTCTTTTCTTTTTTTTTTTTTTTTCAATTTTGCCTCAGTTCATTTTAAATGAGCTTTGGCCCGGAGAAGATTAATTAGATCGGTTTCACATATGTCTTCTTTTCTGCATGATGATTTGTGTTCACGCACTGCGCTGTGAACTGTGTTCAGATTCTGAATTCAGAATTTTTTTTTTTTCCTGAAGTAATGCAACGTTTTATAGTGCATAATCATGTCTTTTCTTAATGTTCATTCAGAATCTTCAAATTGTTTTGACATTTTTAACATCCCATCTGATGTTTTCTTACTGACCTGGTAACATGGGTGCTCTTTTAGCGGGGTTCTACATTTCTCACAATTACACTTGCTTATCTGTGTCTTCCCCCATTCTAAATTCCTCTTAATGCCATAAACATTCTAAAGAGCTAAAATATCACACTTTCAGCATGTTGCCTGTATTCTGTTGGGAATAAGATAAATGTTTATGCAATTCACAAATCTTATTTTTTTACTCACGTTACGCAAGAGACATTTCTAATTGAAATCTTTGAAGCCATGTTGTCACTCAGTTACTCAGGGACAGAGTGATCATTTGAGAATGACACCATCTGTCAGACCAGTGGGGCTTAACAAAAGACAAACTCACAACTGCCAAACTTGAGTGGGCAGGCGTGGCCGTCCATCGGGAAGTTCATCAGACGCATGGGACACTCGGCATTTATAGTTAATCTGTCAGTGAATAAAAGAGATGAAAAGATTGTGTGATTTATACTTAATACACTGATACCAGCAAGGCAATTGTTGTTGTTTTCATCTAGTCTGTGTGTTGCCATGCTGTGCAGGCACGATGAAACAAGGTGAGGGTGGATGGAGGGAGGGAGCTGAAATCTGTAAGACATCATTCCAGCAAACACACGACTTCTTTTATAAACCATGAGAATACTGAATTGTTATGCTCCATAACCAACTTGTATCATTATTCCTATTTAGAACGAGCCAGCATAAATTATAATTATGGTGTCAGATTATTATCATTATGTTATTATTATTATTATATTGTGAAATGGAAATGAATATTTGGTTAAGTTGAAGAAAAAAAGCACTGGATTTTGGGTGGTGCTTTCACCAGGATATGAACAATGGTCTCCTGTGTATAGATCTGCTGGATTTTCATTCAGCTACCTCCCAGTGATACAATAACAGTACTGTATCACACTTTATACTTCATTAACACATTTCCGTCATTGTTCACACTATTAGCATTATTATAGCCTTCTGGCCTACTAATGGGCTCAATAGGAACAAATAATAGGAACAAATATCCATGGTTTTGAAAAAGGAATAATGCCAACATGGTGGACCCTCATAAAACATGTCATCCAAAGATAATGTCTTTTGCTAAATTGTAAACAAAGTTATATAAAATCATTACCAGCTTTTCCTTTTGAAACTGCATAATACATGTTTCTACACTGAATGTGTGCATAAATGCCTCAACACATTCTCTCAATAATAAGAAGACTCAAAATAACAATTCAAATCTGAGTGCAGATATATTAATCGGTTTCGCTGTGTGAACCAGTATACTGTATTTGGACTTTTTTCCCCTGATAAATCAAATGTCAACTCATATACAGTAAGATGACAAACTAAACAGAGTGAAAGCCTTCATTCCTACAAAGATATATTTTAAGCAGAGAGATGAAAGAACACTACTATTTCCGATATGAACTACCCTGACATTAACTACATATATAAAGAAAAGAAAATCCATAATGTACAAAATAACGGCTCCATTGTGGCTCGTTGTCATGGGGCATCAGTGTATACTCATTATAATCATTGAAAAGAGACAGGTAGCTATTTTTAGTAATCAAGTAACCCATATTATTTCACCTATTACAAGTTATAGATAGATAGATAGATAGATAGATAGATAGATAGATAGATAGATATTGTTATTTTTTCTAAAAAAGGGTCCATGCTCTTCTCCGATCCAACGTTATAATATCGGACAGTTCATTTGAAAAAGAACAAAAATTCCTCCAATATCCTCAAGATATTATGATGTCATGACGCTGCAGTATAGCAAAGTTAATAGTGTTTATAAAATAATCAGCTTTAGCTTGGTTGAAGTCGAGTTCACTTAGATGATATAATTACTTAAACAACTTGTTTCCACGCCATCATTAACTCTAAGGGCATTTATTATGATGAGGATTTTTTTTATTTTCTTTCCCATGCCACATTTTCTGTTTTGAACAAAGCTGGAGTCATGTTTGTTTAAATCGCTTTCCAGGCTTGTTTTCACTATCAGATGGCACTTATCTTGCTTTTGGAATGGCAGTCTTCGTTTCTTTTCATGTCTGTGCATATTCTTGGATGCCTGTTTATTAGATTTGCGTTCCAGGTCTGTGCTCTATTCCGGTTTTGGCTGAGCTTGGAATCTCACTGTCCAGCAAATGTTACCTCATGGTGTAGAGGATAGTTCCGTTCTGCATGATGCGAAACAGCTTGTTGGGGGTGGTCATGTTGTGAGAGATCGACCTCTTGCCATTCCGGAAAAAAGTGTCCGGTGTCCAGATCTTGCTGACCATCAGGTTATTGAGCCGCAGGATCTCAATGGGGCCCTCAAATTTTAGTCTTTCATCAATCCATGTCTGACGAAAGAACACATCCATGGTGTATTCCTGGATAAGGGTTAAAAGTGTGGGTTAGATATTCATTCATTACAACCAGCAAACCCACTGTTGGTGCTGCTTCTGCTTCGGCATCTACTATCTCCTGCCGTCATTGTATACTACCCCCAGAGAGAATGGCAGATGGGTGTGTTAGCCGTGGTTTTGAAGGAACCTGCTGGCGAGAGTATTGGCAGTGCCATGAGTTGTTTTCTCTCAGTATTTAATTTTTTTCTCTTTTTGGACTATTCTACTATTGCTGCCAGTACTAATAAAAAAATGAAAAGTCCACAAATAGCTCCAGAAAATAATGCATTTTTGCTCCACAATAATGATTTTGATTGTATATATGTATTGAACTATGATGTCTGAAAATGATGTGAACACAGCAATAAATGAAAGCACTATTTTATCCGTGAGGTCACGGAGAAGACTGTAGCATAGGTTTATCCTGCTTATAGATCAAATGGAAGACCTTGCTGCTTTTCTGAAGAGCTGTTTACATGCCTCTCAGCAGCACTACCATCAGCATAACACATGGCAGTTGGAGTAGGCTTTAGAGACAGTGAACCAGTCTCTAAAGCCGAAAGCCTAAACAGTGTTGAGTACAACAGACATACATCACTCGACCTATCCCATGATAGGAGTAACCAGCCTATCCTATCCCAACATCAGCCACATCACTATCTGCCTCTCTGGCAGGGGGATTGTCAACCAGATTAAAGTCCTAAGCTGCACTAATGACATCCAGCCCAAATGCTACAATAATGAAGGATGGGAGAGCCATGGGTTGAGGTTATATGTGCAGACTTCATATGGAAAGATATATATTTGTGTTTTTATACATATTTGCACAGACTCATTTATGTAGTTAACGACTGATTAAACACCACATGTGAAGGACAGTTTGCAAGTGCATACAATGGCAGCATGTCAGTGGTCAGTGTGGTGTACATACCATCTCAACATCTGAAACGGGTCCAAAGCTGGTAACAAAGATGTCTGTTTTGACCTCTGTAACTGGACCTAGAGCAGAGGTTAAAGTAGTTGCTTTGATGCAGACAAAATATTTAAAAAAAAAAAAAAAAAAAAAAGACATTTGGATATTCTCCTGACTGAATGTTAAAAATGATTTAGAAATCCTGCTTTGTGTAATACGCAAAGCATCACATGGAAAAATATCTGCTGAAGATCAAAGTCACTCAAAAAATAATGTGTTTTTACTAACAAACTAACTCTTAAACTCGGTTTCCAGCAGTTGTGTCGTCAGTTTATCAGATTAGAAACAAAAAAGTAAGAGTAAAATATGAGTGTTGCAACACAGAAACTAAAATAAGGCACCCATGACTATGCAAGTAAAACTTTGTGATCTAAAAAATGTAATTGTCACTGTAACTGTGTGGCTGTATTGCATTAAAAAAGCAATATGACAAGGTTATTAGCATACCTCCAAATCCAGGTCGCAGCCTGTTGTCATAGCCATCCAGTAATCTATCCAATATACGCGTGATGTTATCCAAATAGATACTGGTATCACTGTGCTGATTTCCCCAAACACTGCTCGCACTGTAACTAAAGTACACACACACACACACACACACACGCAAAATGAAAGCTTACCTCAGTACAAAAGAGAACAGCTGAAAATAAAGAGTTTTTCATATGCTCATTCATCCACAGTGTCCGTGCGTAAAAGTCCGGGGAACACGCAGGGGAAAGAGTTGCCATACTCACCAAGACAGAAATAAGCAAGTTAAAAGGAAAGCCATGCCTCGCAAACACCCGACAACTAGAAATCCCAGGTCAACTTTTAAAATCAGCATATTCCATCATTTAAACAGCACGATTACATGCGGCTCAGATTTTCCTTTTCCTTTTCGTAAACCGTGCGCGGATATCGCGCCAGTCCAGCACGACTTGACTTCCCTCTAGTGCGGTTGCGCCCGCCTCAGCCTGAATCGCTCAGCTGGAAAAACCTAAAGAGTTTTTGAAGAGAGTGAAGAGGAGGGACGAGGGGGACTTTATCACACACCGAACAAAGCATGCTTTTTTTTTTTTTTTATTCTTTGTTTAGTTTTTTCCCGACACCAATCGCATTGGTTTCGAGTGCAACTTAATGCTTCGGTTTGATGGAAATAATGACGGCTCCTGTGCGTTTTGGTAAATAAGGCTGAAAGGACAAAAAGAGCGATGGAGAGAGACAGGCAGAGGAGGGAGAAGTGGAGGAAGAGAGCTTGCACAAATACAGTTCTATTGTATCAATAAAGCACACATACACAGGGAGCATTTAAATGCAGCATTTTTCTCGTTTTGTTTTGTTTTTTTGTTTTTATTTGTATTTTTTTTTACTTTTTTTGGGCTGACGCATCTCAGACTGCTGTGTTACCTGGGTGTGTGTGTGTGTGTGTGTGTGTGTGTGTGTGTGTGTGTGTGTGTGTGTGTGTGTGTGTGTGTGTGTGTGTGTGTGTGTGTGTGTGTGTGTGTGTGTGTGTGTGTGTGTGTGTGTGCGCGCGCGCGCGCGCGCGTGCTTGTAAGACCACAGGGCTTGGTCATGTAAAAACATAAAATTGCTACTCGAGATAAACCATGATTCATATACTGCTTGGGTGGTTGAGTGGAGTGGGTGGTAGGTACATTTAGTGCACCTTCAAACTCTGCAAGGGGGGAGATACCACACTGTAAAAACAAAGCTTTTCTTACAGAGCTGACTTAAGTTTATTTGTGTTGCAAAATACACATTCACTAAATTGCATCATATTCTGTGGTGTCTTCTGCAGCAGGTTCAGTAGTGTCTTTAGTTAAAAAATAAATTGAAACAAACAATAAACTGAATTCAACCTTGCAAGCCACAAGCAGAACAGATTTGCTTAGTTTATTTATTGATCTATAGATTTGCTGAACAGAGAGGTGAAGCAAACACTGTGTGGGAGGAATAGTTACTGCACTGCCACTATTCTGGCAAAATGCTAATTATAACTCATGCACCAAGTTGAAACTGAAAGTGGAAACAAAGAAAAAGGAAAAAATACAATATCTGAATCCCTTTTTTTTTTTTTTTAAGTCCAATGTTTTTTGACTAACATTAGCAAGTTGTCTACACAGTTATGTCTTCATTGATCAGTGAGTGGAAATATTTTCTGTCAGCACAGCATTACTTTTTCATTATATGTGGTATCATAGCCATTCTATCAATAATTGATGCAAGAGAAAAAAATATATAGGATATTCTTCTGACAGAATTAAAATATGAAGACTGATTATGCAACATAATCCTTCTACTCTGGTCCCTTTGTACTCAAAACACAAGTTATATAATAATATCAAAATATGATTAAAATCATATGCAAACAACAGATTACCAGATCGCTTTCCAGATGAATTGATTCCAGAGCTGGTACTTATAAAGTATATTAGAAATTATTTTATTTGACGAATGGACATATTCTCTTTGGTTTCTGATGAAAACTTCTAGTTAGCTGTGGTGGATTTAGTCAAAGTGAAAGTATTATAAAGCATTATAGAAGGATTTCAAGTTTGCATGAGGTTAGTGTCACAACAGATTTTCACAATATATATTTTATTTTATTTTATTTTTTTAATATAAAAACTTTCCCAGGGAAGCAGCCTCTTGTGCTGTAGCACTGTACTTGAATGGCGTGGTGCAATGTTCAGGACATAAAACATGCTTTGCTGCAGCCACTGGGGATCAAAAGTACTATATTTTATGTTTTTTTTTTTCTTTGTCCTTGCCAGTCAGTTTTGTTGGAGTTGCAGTGGAAGACAGCAGGAGTCTCAATAGAAGTATGCATGACACTTGCTTAACGTTCCAGTCAGCATTACAGAAATGCATCAGGTGTATCGATGATATACATCGGGGTTGTAATGTATTAGCAATGTTCTTGGAGGAATTTTGGTTTCACTGTCGGCTTGCTCGTCGGCAATGCGATCTGACCTTAATGCCATGATCAAGTTGATCTCATCAACCGTGAGGTCAACTTATCTGATAAACCACAGCCTTCCAACCATGAAGTACTTCTGACCTGCTTTAGCTTGCTGGCATGGACTGAAGTTGTGGATGAGCCGAGACAAAAGGTTATTTATTCTCATCCTCAATGGAAGGGTAGAAATGAAATTATAAATGGAAGTGTTTTATATGCTGGAGACTCGCCTGCAATGCTATACAAAAAGCATAAATGCACACACACACACACACAATATCTATCATGTGACACAGGCGAGCGTCATTTTTCTTTAATTTATCTTTATAGCAAGTAGCTGAGTATCACGAGACACACCCACACAGACTATTCTCTGCAGTTTTAGAAATGTCACCCATCATAAAATCTCGTTCGCACTTACACAAAGTTAGCAGTGCATAATGCTGAATGAAGATGGATATGTAGCTTGACAGTCTTACTCAAATTGGAGAAACTCGAGATGATTGCCATCGCCCGGGTACAGTACAATGTGTGAACTTGCATGTGTGTACTTGCATATATCTATGACATATCTGTTAGTTTGTCTGCATGATTCCCCTGTCATGAAACCATATACACATATGTAAAAAATAAAGACAAATGAACGTCCGGCTGAATATTTGATTGATACACTTCCTAAATAGCTGAATGACTAACCGAGAGACTTATCGAGAGCTATTACAATGCCTGTCTTCCTGATTGGATCACTGCCTGCCTGGATATTACATCTAGCTGCATGCTCCGTCAGTCACCCAGTCAAACAGCCACAATCAGTGGTGCAGGCAGTACAGCAGCAGATGGTGAGACTGGCTAAATTGGGAGCTACGCTAAATGCAAAACGTGAGAAGAAGCAGATTTTAATCCTACAACCCAAACGCCAATACAGATAACAGGCAGCTCAGTTAAATGCTTCACCAGGCTTATTGATGATCCTGCCACAACCACCGTGTTCTGACATTCCACTCTTAGCTTCATGTGGCCTATTTCACACCTTCTTTGTAATTGGTCATTAAGTTTTAAAGCCCATGTCAAGCGAACAATGTCATATAATGGAAGGTCATTATATCTAATAGACAATATTTCCACCAAATATAATCACTGTACCATTCATTAGACTTAAGTCTTGAATTGAGATGAAAAAGACATAGTGATTATGATGGATTGCAATTAGGTATGCCTCGTTCCATGAGAACAATACACCTCGTATGCCAGGGTGGTAGCAATTCAATTATGTCAATTTAGAAAGTACAATTACTTTGGGAAGATAAGGGGACATACTTCAAAAACGTGTTTAGATGAAGGAGGGGAAAAAAGCTTCAGTAGGAGTTTGTTAATGAGTTCATTATTCAACAAAATAGGATTTAATTAAACATGTCACTCTGTGCTTGATTCCCCATAACACATATAACAGCCTCTCAAGGAGCTGGGTGCAGAGCTTGCATATTATTGGCGAAAACTTTCCGAAGCTTTGTGACCTCTCATCAGGAAGAAGCAGAATGCATATCTCTCAATTTCTTTTTGTTAAACCGCATGCACGTTGATGATAATTACAGATTTTGTTTGGTTAAAAAAAAAAACATGCACAAAAACACACAGTAAGCAAAATTAAAGGCAGAAAACAGTTGCAAGCATTAAAGAAAGAGCCTTATCGCTTACATAGAATTGAATATTTTTAATACTTAAATGAAACATGGAGAGTTTTTATTTTGTTACAAACACATGTGATACAAGCTGATAGTTAAAGCCACTATGAACATTAACGGCATAGGACTCTCTCTTGCATATTGCACCACTTCAGTGCTTGTTAACAGTCAAAAAGTGCATTGTCTAAACTCATTCCTGGCTACACCACAGTGCTTCTATAAATACACGATTTCTCCCACGTGAGATGGACCCACTGTACTTCATGAGCTTCACCATGTGGTATCTATGGCAACCACTTACAGTAGAAGAAACCGGGCATGTGTGTTGAAATGTGAGTGTGTGTTTTGAGACTAAATATGTTCACGCAGTGGAGAGGTGAGGATAATCTGATCGGAGATTCTAAAAGTAGCTCGAACACAGACAAAGCTTAGTTTCCTTTGTTTGGTCTGGGGACATTCAGGTTTCGTTCAAGGTAAGTCAGGTTTAGACTGGTGTTGAGAGGATGAGATGACTATTAATGTTTATCCTTAGAGGTTAACATTCAATACGATTGTTGTTGAGAACATTACATTACAGCCCTAACCCATTACACAAACATATTTTTATGATATCAATACCAATGCTGCAATGACTGACTTTTCCATGAACTTGTTACTCATTCTGTAAAACTGCTTTCTTTTTCTGTTGGCTGTTGGTTAGGGTTACAGTTTCGGTAAACTGCTGTATAGTGGTTTTAGGTGCACCACATTATTCTTGAATAAAACCTGTTCTCCTGGCAGCATCATAAACATTGTCTGACTGAAGGTTTCTGGCACAACCATTTATTCACAGTACATCTAATGCATCTGTGGACAGAAATGAATGTCAGTTTCATAAAAGCTGTTCACTGTTTTTCTCAGCTGTTTTCCATGCCTTTCAAAAACTTGTAATACCCAGGTTATCTAAATTTCTTCTCCTCA
Organism: Blennius ocellaris; assembly: GCF_963422515.1. Lineage (NCBI taxonomy): Eukaryota > Metazoa > Chordata > Actinopteri > Blenniiformes > Blenniidae > Blennius > Blennius ocellaris. The sequence continues at coordinate 10,657,407 of NC_137663.1, forward strand.
GAGTGGATGTATTTCAAGTTAACTTATTGGGCCACCAAAAATACAGTCGATTTCTGGAATAGGTCAAAGTCTTTTTCTTTTCTTTTCAGTAACTCAGAAATAGACCTGACCAGTAGCAGTAATCAAGAATCAAGAACTGCATTTGTGTTTCGGTAGTGAAAAGCCCGCATAGTGATTTTTACACCCATCAGTTAAAGGTCAAAGCGTTCTTTTTTCTTTCATTGTGAGAGCATCCATTTCCTGGCTTGGAGACCATTCAGTACGAAATCTGAAAGTTCGCTCAATGCATGTGCAGTATGTGTTTTGACCGACAGTCCAAAGACATATATTTGAGTTTAATCTGTGATTTAAATTTCCCATCTCTTTATGTTTGCCCTGTGAGGCATGTTGACCTTCAGTCATAGTCGGCTGGGATCGCCTCTAACTCTTCTAACTGTTTCAGTTAGTGGGTAGGTGTGTATGTAGGTAGTGCTTCTTCATCAGTAATCCTAATCAACCTACACTGTAACTTTCTTCTCTGAAAGTCTTTTAAGTCTGAGTCCCTCCCACGTCTTTCTCATCCCTCATAGTCACACGTCCACAAAAGCTTTGAGAAGGAGAAGTTCTTTTCAAACCTCGTCTCCCATCTCTTCTCCTCAGACATGATGTGCTGAACCACCACCTCCACTGGAATCAACATTGGGAAAGAAAAAAAAAAAGAATCTGCTGCAGTTTCCATGGAGACCGAGCCATATCATAGTAAGATAAGATGTTGATATTGAGAAAACAGTTGTCCTCGCTGCCTCGACTGACCTCTTGCCAGGCTGCAGCCAAAGTCTTCACAATAAATATTGCTGGATGACAGCCAACTGCTTGCAGGACAAATATAATCTATTATAATATATTAATACAAGTATATATTCCTATTTATTGTGGCACATAATATATCATACATTTAATTAGGTATTACATTGAAGAAGAAAAAAAATAGATATATATAGTAAGAGGATTATATGAATATCTTTGAAACCCTCAGCGTAAAAAAGAAATGCAATTTAATAATTTAATTGGCATGGTTTTGCATACGAGAAGAATTGGTCAGCTTTTAGCTGATCCATTGGGATTTTTCAACATGACTATCAGTATGATTTACAGAGGTTAGTCAGAAAAAGAGAGAACATGCAATTGGTAATTGTTTCCTGGATTAAGATTCCGTGTCCTTGCGAGACATGATTGGATAATTATTAAATTGGTAAAGAAAAAAGAAAAAAAACTTCCTAAAACTTACTACAGCAACAAAAATCACACCAGTTCCAGGTTAGAGTTTCCACAGGATAACGGCAATTAGATGGTTGTGGATTGACAGAATGTTGCTTGATTCACTAAGGATCCATTTGTTCTATTTTATTATTTTAATGATTATAACAGATGAGACTGAGAGCATTTCTCAATAATCCAGGTTGGTGGCATAATGGTGTGTATGGCATCAATTAAATAATTGGACAGCAAATAAAAGAAATAAAACACAAGTGTGAAATTATTTATAGTTTGTTAACTTTTATTTTAGTTTTTTATTTATTTTATTTTTTTAAAGAAAAAACATTAAGCAATTTCTTGGGATCAAGAGAAACTTTAGCAATTTTCACATTCAGTATTTTTTTTTCCACGTCTCCTCCTCTTCCTTAGCTGTATACTCATAGAGCATGTTGTTTACAAGCTACACTCTCCCTAAATAAAAAAAAAAGTAGTTATAAAGAAAAACAATGACTCTTTTTGAAGAGACACGTACATGTCTGTATTTGCCTGTCATATTGAATTACCTTGTTATGAGATTTTAAGGCATTCAACCAGAAGCATTTGCATGAATGTTTTCTGTTCCACTGTCACATACCAAAAAAATCATAATTATGTGCATTGCTCTCATCTGTCAGAATGTGTCAGTGCTAAGTCACAATACATTCTGACAATGAATTCTCACAGGGTCCCACCAATAGATATATACTATAATAAAATCTGCACGTGATTTGATCCATATAGTTTTGTTGTTTGATTTTTGTAATTTGTAATTTTAAATTATGAGGACAGCGTATTCTTTCTATTGACATCACTGATGTCAGTACCACAGGAGTCCATACTGAATTACACCTATGTAAATGATATATACAGTCACATGTCAATAGTTCTTCACAGACTACCATATGTTTTATTGATGCTTGTTTCTGATAAAATAAGAATCTGTTAACTGACGCTAAAATTATCCTGATATTTTTAAACTGCTGCTGCTGAGGTGATTTTCTTCCCTTCGCAGATGTAAGAATAGAAAGTTAGTATTCAGTCTCTATGGTTACCGCGTTCAGAAAGAAGGAGAAAAAAAAGCTAATGTCAAACTAAAGTCAAAGAGCCTTTAAGAGGTGGAACTTGGCTAACTTTGCAGAGCTGTGTCTTCACACTGAGAGTTGATACAATTAAACTTGACCTGATCAGTGTTGCTGGTTGTTTGTCAAGGGTATTCAAAGCAAAATGTCTGTTCTATCTTTAAAATAACTTTAAAATGCATCGGAGAGAACATGTAGAAATGCTTGATCTTTATAATCTCCAGGTGGCAAGGTGGAACATGAAGGAACCAACCACTGCGCAATCATTCCATGTGTCACAGTCTAAGTCATCATTTCTACTGCCAAGACACTGAAAGAGGAGCTTTTGGCCAAAGCGCTCCAATAATCCTCCCAACCACCCCTCCCCTTCCACCACTCCCTCCATCTTTCCACCCACTCGACTGTGGCTAAAGCTGACACTGACCCTGGACTCCTGTCAGCAGTTTTGGCAGCGATGGCCAGCGTATGTCAGGGTTAGAGAGTAGGATCAAAAAAGAGACGAAGAGAGAGGGAGAGTAGAGGAAGGCATGGATTTGGCCAACTATCCACTATTTTGGTGCAGGCTGGCGATGTGGGGAAGGGCACCATAACCTTCAAGTAGTAGCAGGTGGCGCCTCCTCTGGTGGAGGGGAAGTAATGATGCGTGCAGGCTGGCTGATGGACTTTTGACTTATTTACACTTCAGACATCGAAACCACCATCGTGGCATTTTGTTTGGGAGGTGGAGTTCCTGGTCGGATGCTGCTTAAGACATATCCACAGACATCTGCTCCATCTGTGGTTCTAAATAGATTATAAATGATAAATTATAAAAAAAAAAAAAGGTTATTTGAAGCTTTTTAAAGATGTCGCCAGCACCATAAATCAAATCTTCTCAGAAGCAGAACAGCCATCATGACAACAACCCAAAACTTTTTACCATAGACAAAACATTTGAGGATTTGGAACCTTGTTTTCAGTTTGAAATGTATCCAATCACCTTTGTATTGTGACTAACAGCTTTAGGTAAGTTTAAACAACTAACGAAGGTCTAAACCAGGTGTGTCAAACATAAGATCCATTGGCTGGAACCGGCCAGCAAGACACTTCCATTCAGCCTGCCACATCACAAAGAAAATTGTTAATGTTTCAAAGAAAGCATTGTTTTATTTTTAACAAATTGCTTCACTGCAGTGGGCACAATATGACACTGAGACCCAAGCTGAGATGAAAATATATGTTATACACAACACTTTAGACCTGAGTTGCTGGCAAACTAGCTTCAAAATCATGCTGTCAGGGTGTGTTTGTAAAACATACATAATGCAACAGCTATAGAAGAGGTTTGTTGGATATGTTGTTGTATTTTGGCACCAGAAGTTTTCATTCAAATTAGCCCTGTGTCGAGATTGTGGCCATTTTCGGTTGGAATTGTTTGGTTTTCCGACAATACAGGCATTACCATTATGTATACTCTGTGCTACAACAAAGAAAACCTTTAAAAGTTTCTAAGTTTAAATATAAAGTTTATTATGGCACTATTTTACCAGTCTGTATCACTCAAGCTAAAATTGACCTGTATATGGCCCCTGAGCCATTTGACACAGCTGCTATATCTAGACTCAAAACCCAGAAATATACAATGTAATTGTTTTTTTCTCAAATCTGACAGACCCTTCAGTTGCAGTCTATCTCACTAAATACTTTTTTTTTCTTTCAAGGTAAATCAGGGGGAACATTTTATATTGCAACCAGACACTACTTCAGAATGCCTTACAAATGAATGAAAAAATATCAAGACAAAATAGCAGAATAATTATTGCTTAATAATAGAGAAAGTTAACAGTCAAACGTAAGAAGTGTATATGCTAATTTCTAGGTCCAAAAATCCTTTTTTTTTCCAGTTGTATGACCTGAATACTTGTCAATAATTAGAAAGCCATGATTTGAGTGTGCCTTCCAAGGCCCTCTAATGAAAGTCTCCTGTTGTGTTAAGAGGCTCTAATCAGTAGTGTCAATGCTGTAGTTCCAATACACATAAGAGAGAAATACAGAGAGGTGTTTTAATTACAGGGGAAGGCAGAGTGCAATTTCCATCTCTTGGTGACAAATTGTGTTTGATTATAGCATAAATGTATATGTATATTAACTGGTGAGTTGTATGTTGTTTAGTAATTTCTGATCCAACAGACACTGCACCTTGATGACATAAATGGTTGAAAAGCCAGCAAGTGGATGAATGTATGCCACTTTATTTCGCCCATGTGCTTTGACAAACTGGCATATGGCTGCTCCATCTCAGTAGCATTGGATGGATATCAGACAGTCAACTCATGGGAGGCGTTACCTGCTGAGAACAGACCAGGTGCAAACTCCACAAGCTGCAGAGGTACATTATGCACAGCAGAGTAATCCACCTTCTTTTCTTGCCACCTTCCTTCTGCACCTGCTGGGAATTTGTAAATACATAACAGATGACTGCACTGGCTTTATTGGTTTACTAATATTAGGTGAGGTTTCACAGTAGCATTAGAGAGATTTAATTTTGGAAACACTTCTGAATAAGATAAAAGTGAATAGAATTCAGATCACAATGAATATGAAATTGTATTTGTAAACTATTACTTGGAAAAATCTCAAACACATTATCCAATCAAAGAAGGGAAAAAAGCTTCACGCCTCATAAAAATCATTACAGAAACAATAAATGTAATTTATGTTTAATTTTATAGCTCAGTCGTGGGCGTCTATTTTCACTTATTACGGGGACAAAATGTGTACACGTGAAAAGATCAGTACAATACTCATAGCAAAAATTGTGCTCATGTAAACACATTTTTACATGAATATTTTACCCCCTTTTTTTAAATTGTTGCAAAGGTAAAAGTCAATGTCATGGCAAGTGATGAACTGAGATCTGATATCTGTGTACTCAAGCAAACTCTGTCTCGGTCAAACACACACGCACCAAACAAGATCACAAGCTTTTTAGAATATATTCATATTTCCCATCATCTTGCCAAGATGCCAGCAAACAAACTCTTGTTTACTGACATGAAACAACACAAATAGCTTTTTTTTCCAGGCGTCGGGGACATTCTTTCTTTCATCACCACACGACAACCTCAATATTGCACTGGCGGAAATGCATGATGTTTTATTGAGGGACAAAGAAAACCAGTTATTATATTCCCCTTAGCGCAAAGATGGAGAAAGACAGAGATGGAGAGAAAAAAAGAGGGGGAAGAAGCTAAAGCCCTTATGGGAATGTGAAACAATCAAGCAAATCAGGCATTAAGAGCAGCACAGCAGGTCAAAGTAGGTTTTTTTTGTGTGTTTGTTTATTTTGTCTTGTTTTGTTTTCTTGCCTCAGTCCCAGTTTAAAGTCAACATCCGCACAGTCATTCTAGGCTTATGATAGAACTTGGTTCTCTTTCATGTGAACAGTTCCAAAAAGGAACTCTCCATACTCGTATATAAAACAAACAAACAAACAAACAAACAAAAAATCTGGGATATGAAATTCACTGTCAAATATGACCAAACTTATTATGTTTGACAACCTGTAGTTATTTGCGTGAAATAAAAACTGTAGATTATTTGAATTTACTTCCTGTCCTGTCATCCCAAAAATGTCCAACAATGAACAGACTTGAGGTTGAGCATAAACTCCTCGAGATTATACTCTTAGACAAAAGGTGAAAGGATGAATGTGGGGAGCATTCTGGTGAAGTGGTGAGCACTCTCTTCTCACAGAATCAAAATTGGACTATAAGCCTTTCTGTGTGGAGTTTTCATGTTCTACCTTGAATCTTCTGTGGTTATTTGGCTTATTCTTCCGTAATCCAAAATCATTCTTGCCAAGGTAATTAATTAGTCTGAATTGATTGTTTGTGTGTCTGTAACTGGTTACTTTTCTGGATGGATGGATGGATGGATGGATGGATGCATGGACAGATGGATGGATTGATGGACAGATGGATGGATGAGCAGATATCAGGGGTGCAATCTACTGTATTCGTCCCATTTGACTGCATACCTCTAAACAAAATAAATTACTTGCTGAGAAACACACCAGGTTTTTGATGTTACCACAAGTAGGTGACCAGATAAGAACAAACGGTTGGCAGACCTGCTCTTTTTAACCACACTCATTTCTGCTAGCATTACCCCATCTGTACCATCCACTCTTTGTTTTTTGTGTCATTCTTTCAGGGTGCTGCCATGCTTTTGGAAGCAGGAAGCGACTGAAAGAATGACTTTATTGTGTTGTAAGTTATTGTATTCCTGTCTTATCAAATCTGTCTGATGATTCAGGCTTCAAGACATTGTGACTGTGAGTCTTTGTGAATGCTTCCTCCTTGTCTGTCATTGAAGCTGTCCTTTTATAAGAGGCCTGCAGAAGCAACATAATGGAAAAAAAAATGCATCCACTGTATTTTGCTATTGGCCAAATAATCACTTGTAATTTTTTTGCTCAAGTTGTGAAAACAAAACAAGAATAGTTTAGCTGAAGAAATGAATTCACAATAGTTAGAAACAGTAATAAAAAAGATCTTATCATGTGATTGGCCCAAATCATTCTACAACAGTCGACCTTGTCTGTCTTTTTTTTTTTTAAATCTAGATCATACTCATTTCAAACATCGGAATAAAATGCTAAAATATTCCAAAATGAATCAAAAAACACAATCTACAAAATAAGCTTAACTCCTACCCTTTTAAAAAGGGTAGTTTCCAAATATTATAGCTTATTGTATTATTACAATGTGTGCCTGGAATAGAATGGGAAGAAACTAGGTTCATATTGTTCTTGGACATTATTACTATGTTTAAGTCACTAGATCAAGATAAAAAAAAAGCCTGAAGAAAGACAAAATAACAACATTCACAAGGCAATCTCTTTCAGCAACAATTACACACCTGCTACGACATGCCATAATTATTGAGAATAACATTTTTACACAACCTTTCAAAATGTCAGATATTTTTACTTAGTTTGATGTGTTCTTCTATCTTGTTCCACATAACCACTTCACAATGTGGCAGAGACAATCTTTTAAGATTAGTTTCCGCTAACTGTGGTTGCAAAATGATAGTAATTTATAATCACAGGCACCTCCTTAGTTTGTAAACAGTGTTCATAGTGATTTTAGGTTGGTTATATTGACAAATCTTTCTATAGTAATATATGTGCGTAATATAGGTGATTTAGTGGTCAGTGCTACCTTTGCATTCACATATTGCATATGTGGTTTCCCGTAAACCTCATATGGTCCATTATTACACCCATAAATGTTTTTTTTTCTACAGTAACTAAATTTTTCATCATATTTACTTGTTTGTTAGCTGTGTGACATCCTCATTTATTTGAATCCCACCATGTTCTAAATGTGGTCATTTTTGTTATGTATACCGAGGCTAAACCATGAGTGTCAAACATAAGGTTCCTGGGCCAAAACCTGCCTGCAAGAGGCTCCAACCGGGTCTGCCAAACCACCAAGGAAATCATAAAAATCATAATGATGCTGTGCTTTCAATATTCAGTCACATTCACATATGTGTGCAAAATGAGAGAAAGTAGTAAATTGCATCTTTACATACTCAGATAATTTAGACAAATGCAAGAGGAGAACATGGAAACTCCACACAGAAGGCCTCTAAGCAAAATTAGACTCTAATCATGGACTTTTTCGATGAGGCGGTAACAGTGATAACCACTACAATTATTAATTATAGCAATATAGGGACTTATTTAGGAATATAAATAAACACTCAAACAGCTGCTGTTGACTCTATTTGTATTTTTATTTTAACTCTCAATTACATGAGCTATTCATTAAGTCATTCTTTAGTTATTCGTTCATTCGTTTATTCAAATGTTTATTTGTTGAGTTTGCATTCTGATTCCAGCTATATCGCCCCCATCAGGTCACAATAGGAAACAGAAGTTGTAGTTGATATAACTACAACTAATGTTATCTTTACGCCATCCTAATGATAGGAACATATTAGAGACGTTATAATGGGGAGTTGGGTATCTCCTGGGATCCCCTCCTTCTATCCGGCAGGAGAATCGCCGTAGAACTCCTACACGCTGCGCACTGCTCCAGCATCCGCCTCTGAATCCCACCATATCCATGACGCGGCGTGTCAGAGTTTACACAGCGGCGCACATCCTGCTTACCAGTGCGTGGAGGCACAGGCGTGCAGGACTGTACGAGAGCTGTGCTGAGTGTAGGCTTCAGTGCATACTGCTCTCTGCTCCATGCAACCCGCTTCCAACCCCGAGGCGCTGCATTGGCACCGCGCCTCTCCGGGTAGAAAGACACGCTTCTCGTTTTCGTCAGAGGCCCGAATGCGTTGGGATCGATGCATGAGCAAGTGATCGAGCATGGGTGCATGAATAACAGCACGACCCCCCCCCCCCCCCCCCCACACACACACACACACACACACACACCTCGGAGGGGGGAAGCCTTTCATGATAGTGTCAGCAAGACATGCTCAAGCAAGTGAGTGTTTTCAGAACCATGGACAGAGACACGTTTTGTCTTTTGAATAAACTGCAAGCCTATCCACCTTCAGAGCAGTTTTCTCTGCCTTGTGTAGTGTTTATAGCTTTTATATGTGGTTTTTAATCGCAAAAGTTCAAAAATATGTTTCCCTATTAGTTTTTGTACTTTAGTATAATTGTGACATCAATGCACGACTGAATGCAACAACAATAGATCACGATTCCTATTTGTAAAATACATGTTCCCGCATTTCCATTTCACTTCTTCTGGGGAAAGTTTTGCATGCATATCAAACTGAAGTTTATTAATTTGTTCCTGTACTTTTCTGCTTCGTGCGTTAGAAAAAAAAGTTATATTTGAAGTTTTAAATGGGACCTATGGCGCGCAGAGCTCAGCTGGGAGCCCCCGAGTAGTTGTGCCGGAGCAGCGAGGTTAAGTGCCTTGCTCAGGGACAACTGGACGAGCAGTCTGACGAGCGTCTCTGGAGCGAGTGGAAAGACACAACCCCACCCACATCTCCGCTTCTCCCCGGTGGTTTCGAACTACCGACTCAACCCCCGTCACAGTTTGCCCACCCCCTCCCCTCTCCAACGGCCACACTGCGCGTAAAATCAAACCAGGGGAGACCCTGGCGTGCACACGAGTAAGTTGAAGTCTCGATTCTCCTTTAAATTTCCTCCGTGTCTGGACTGCCACTACCATCAGCAGCAGCGGCGCCGCTTCGTGTTGTGGTCGGGAATACGCATGCGCCCGGCATTGGAATTACTGCACTGGCAAGAATAAGTTGGATCTCGTCTGTCTTCACTCAAAGAAAAATATACATATTTCACATTTTTAAGTATGGTAGTGTTCAGAATAAGAAGAATGAGGTGTTTCTGCGTGTGGCTGCTGCCCTTCACAGTGGCCGTGGTGTGCGCCCAAAGGTAAGTGAGAGGGTCGGGGGATGCTCCACACATTTTCACGAAGTGTGACTGTGTTACAGACGGAGTGGAAAACACTCCTGTGATCCAGTATATCGTTTTCATTGCTGCTTCTCTGTCTTTTTTCTCTCCTTTCCTCCATAGTGTCGGTGTCAATGACCCGAGCAATATGTCTTTGGTCAAGGAAACGGTGGATAGACTGTTAAAAGGTTATGATATACGATTGAGGCCAGACTTCGGAGGTAAATGAAATAACTCTGTGTGAGTTGTGTGCTCTTTTGCTTTGTGTGCCATTGCTGGAGTAAGCACCCGATATCTAAACTCGATCTGAACCGTCTGGAAAAGTATAATAAATGATTCCATACGGCTTCTACATGAGACACATTATTTTGGATACAGTGCAGGTGCAATCGCTCAAAACACTCCGTGATAATGGAATAACACTGAGTGATGTGGTTCAAGCATGATTTCGGCGATAGATTACGCCAGCTTTCTCAATTAAACATTCGTTTTAAACCCTCCAATAAAAGTGCTCCTCTGTCTCAAATTCAGACAATTACGCACGCATTATTCTGCTTGTTCGGATGTTGCATGCGGAATGAGGACTGTCTCGGTTGTATGATTTCATGTCAACAACTTTTCGGGGGAATACCAGCACTTTCATCACATCACCCAGTCTCTCAAAATGAAGACTGTAAACTATCATCCAGGCACATAACAAGTGCTAATCAATTCTCCCGTCACGTACTAATAGTTGGATGCCGCTTAAAAAAATTTTTTTTTAAATGAATCACTCGGTTGATGTACAGTGTCTCTTTTGCTTGTCTGTCTCAGGTGCCCCGGTTGGAGTTGGGATGAATATAGACATAGCCAGCATAGATATGGTATCAGAAGTCAATATGGTAAGTGGGCCTTTATTGCATTTACTTTAGACTTTGTGTGACCATTCCGATGTAATGATCAATATAAAACCATCCGAGGGAACCACCCTCAGCCCCCACCATCCTTCTGCTGAAAAAAAAAGAAAGAACGAAAGCACGGGGAAACCCCTCTCGATTTAGGACTCTTGTAAATGTGGTTTTCCTCCGATCACTCTTATCAACTTGTGGGTTTGAGACTTCCAAGACAATAATCGTGATGTGTCAGGTTTGATGGTGGCATTTAATCCTCACAAGGTCTCGGACTTACGGGTGTCTAAAAATTGACTGACATTTGATCTCATCATTTCTTCTCAAAAATAATGTTGTAGTTTGTACAAATAAATAAATAAATAAATGTGATCATGTTCAATGTTCCCTATTTAGAAATTCATAGTGTACTTTGTGGTGTCACATTTCTTGAGGTTGTTCAAGGAAGTTCATTAAACATTTTTGTTTGGTCATATCTGCTTTTGGAACGCTTTGTTGAAAATATAGTGACAGTGGAAGAATGTCAGAGCAGTGAATCGAGGGAGAAGTGGAGATTAAGTTTCATACAAGTGCACCTCTTAGTGATGAGATGGCAGAACTGCACCTCACTTTCCGGAGGAAACACAAAGGCTGCACTCTATCAATGTAGGAAAGCCACTGTTGATAATTATGAGTCAGTGGAATAGGTGAGCAAATCATACATGTATGTTGAAATACACAACCAGTTCTGTGTGGTGTGTATTTGATTTGTATGGAACACTGTGTCTTTCTGACCTCCACTGTGGAAGCTGGCACATTTTCAGCTTTCACTTCTCCACAATCTGTACCAAAGTGGCCTGCTTCTGGAGCTGTTTTGCTGTTACTTGCTGAGATATAAGGCATGTTTGACTATACACACGGATATATTTGGCAGCTCTACCCAAATGCTGTTGCTGATGTTGGTATATTTGTGGTCCTGGTAGACTATGCAGTTGATATGCAGAAAGGAGATGAGAAAACAAATTATGCTATGTCTATTCGCATGGTTTTACACCACTAGCACCCCAGCTCATGCATACACAATGTACATCTACAGAGTCCTTCACACTGATCTTGACGACTTAATTAAAGGCACGTTGTCCTGGAGAATGGGAACTTTTTATGTATTCATGATAGTAGAATGTGTATACTGAACTCATGGAAATGGTTCTCATTTCCAAATATAATGTGTATGTATGATGTTATTTTGCCTCTCTGTCCCAATCGACTCAAATGTAACAACAGTTATGTTTAATTCAAACAGCTTTCCTGGGAAAAAAAAAAAAAACATCAGGAAGTTGGTTATTTATTATGGTAAATATAACTCAACAGTGTTGTAGGCAGAAAATGTTGAATGTTAAATAGTGTAGAGCACATTGAAAACCAAAAGGGAATGTGAAACTGAAAAGAGAGCCTCATACATGATGCATACAGAATTGTGTTATTTAACTTGAGACAATGGTACAGTTGAGCACATGTTGACAGTCCATTTGTTCCCCTTCAGAAAGAACCTTTATTGTTAAAAAAACAACAACAAACAAACAATACTGGAGTACATGGGAATATCACTACCCTTTCCCAAAAGTATGCCATCACTGAGCTTTATATTCACACAGACCCACGCAGTCCAAAAAAAGAAAAGAAAATCCCACTTTTCATCCAAACAGAGAGCCACTGCCACACCATCTCTTTGATCATCTGATTCTTTTGTTGGGTCTGGCCTACTAAATACCCTCTAATGTGAAAGGGGAGTCATTACCACCTGACCCACTGTAGTTTCATGAAAAGAAGAGGCCACATGTGTGTGTAATGGTCTCAGCAACTTTGATCTGCTCTCTTTCCTATAAATGTAACCACTTTTCAGGATAGCAGCTGGTGTAGAAGCGCTTTCCTTTCTTCCATTTCCTCTCCCCCATCTGGCTCTCTGTCTGCCACTTATTTTGGTGCAGGGATACAACCATCGTGTGTACTTCCTTTGGTGAACAGAGAAGGCACAGGGTTGTGGATCATGGAGAAACAGAGGGATGTATGCAACAGTGTCCTATTAAGCATCATTGCCAGGCAGGACATCCATGCTTCGGTATAATCATCCATTACTCAATATTTCTTTTGGTTGTTGGCTTATGCATGCACACACGTACATTTTAAAGAAGGTCCATTAGAATATGGAACTGCAAGAGGTTTGTCTAAAACCATCTGTTTTAGCACCATGTTACCAATGTTGGAGCCGAAGCCATTTAGAAACAACATAGGCCTCTGGCTCCCATTGGATGAATCACTAAGCTAAGTATGCAAGCCTTCAAGCATGAGTGGCCCAGAGGACATGTCCTCACTCGTGTTTGTCACACAAGCATTTCGGCCGTCCAAATGCAATGTCTTGACTGAAGCAAGTTACAAGGCTATAGCTCCCCATCCAACACTACCCCAGCTTTTCCTCAGTTGACAGTTATGGGACTACAAGAAAAAATGTAATAAAGAAAAAAAAAACAACTACAAAATGAAAAGACAGGGATGTGCAGATATTTTGATAATAAAACAGAGCACCTGTGATATAACTGACATAACATGCAGAAAACTAAATTACATAGGATTTTGGCATTGAGTATGATATGAGGTGAGGAGATTGTAGCTGGTATTTATTACATTGGCATGAAATGTCATTTGTTCCCCGGGTGTCAGAGGCAGACTTGCAGACCCTGAAGGGTGAAAAGGGATAGGATATGATGTTGTGAGACCTATGGGTCAAATTTTTCACCCATGAATATGTTGCATAAAGAGACAGAGAGACATAGATGGATGGATAGATAGATGGAAGCGAGAGCTCAGGTATTAACACGTTACTTGTGGAGAGCCAGTAGCAGTGCTGGTGTTGAAGAGAAGGTCATGTACCTTGTGCAGCTGAGGGTTCATTCTGCATGACTCAGAGGTGGACATACAGAGAGGGACGCACATGCTGAATACCAATGTCATGTTAGACATTCGACCGAAGGCAAGTGGTTTCGCAAGCCTTAATTCATCTAATGGAAGAATCGGGATTATGTAGCCACTGAGAAGCATTGGTAGATGTTATTGTTTCTGTTTCATTTCTCTCAGCAATTTTAGTTTTTGCACATTCTCAACTGCCATTGAGGTTTTATTATTTGCTTTGGGTTGATCTCCTGACTACTTGAGTCTGAAGCCAGCAGTTTTCACTGGGAAGAAATACTCTAGTCTGAGGAGGAATTGAAGTCCTTATCTTGCTCCAAAAGGCAGAAATACCATTATTGATGCGCATAAAGGTCAAGAGGATCTTATTGATTGTTGGAGGACTGTGAATTTCCGAGCCCCCATTTTAGTACCCTGATATTTCCACCTCTTGGCATGTCTGCTGTAAATGCATAAAGATTGCACTGAAAACTAGGCCTTTACTATAAATATCTATATGTTATACAGATGTAATTTATCATAATGGATGTTGGCTGAAAAAACCAGGAGATTATTGCTTACCATATGATAATAAAAAGGAAGAAAGATTGTAGATGCACTTATGCAGTATTGCATAATATCTCATCCAGCCCTAAGAGCGTTAAAATGATATTAAGTCTGCATCTATGGTTTGGTCTAAATCCATTTCACATCCAACTGCAACATTATATTGCTGATGTGCACAGAGAAAATTGATGAGCTGTTGACTTTGGCCAATGAGTTCACTGAAGTTAAAGTTGATTTAATTAGTTCCAATACTAGGAATACGTTAACACCAGTAAATAGTGTCAAAGATTAGGAAAACATCATCTTATTCAGGCTGTAAGAATGAATGATGCATCTATGTTTTGTGTTGTAAATAATATTTCAAGATGATAATTGTAGCCCAAGTTATTCTTATATGTTCTCCAGATTAATTAGAATGTATTTTTTTCAATTTGTTGTCATATCAAATATTTTTCAGTCTTGGTGGGGTTTAGCAAAATTTGTCAAAAAATAAATCGCAATCACAACATTCTTTGCTCACAATAGTTCAATTCTATTTGTGTCCAAACAGCAAGAAGGCACAGAATAGCCCATCTCCCAAGTGTGGAGGGACACAAATACAAATGCAAAAATACAATAAATGCACACCAGTTATCTTGTCCAACTGTAAAATTAAGTATTAAAACAATCTCAGGTCTACAGTATATTTAAAAGTCACAGCAAGCTAATGAGCAAATGGGAATTGACCTCGGTTTCCAGATGTAATCTCGGGTGATAAAGTATTTATTAGTGTAAGTGTAAGTGTAAGATATTAATATAACGTTTGTTTGGTTTAGCTATTGTTGAGCACATGGAAAGGCTCCAATTAAATCATAGTGAAGACATGTTGCACATTTTAAATATATCATATAGTTGCAATTGAAGTGATCAAATTCTTGAGGAGGCTATAAAAGGTTTACAATTCCACAACAATTGCATTAAAAGTTTTACTTCCTCAAAGTGCTTCGGTGCTCCCTGTTTAATGGAAGTGTCTCTTTTTTATTCTCAGTCTATATTAAACCAGAAAGCATATAGAGCAGACATGGACATACTTGCACACTTAGGGTGTCTCCAGTGAGAACATGTCTCTGCAACTCTTTCATGAACATACACACATTAACCAATTCTAATCCCCTGCTAGTCTGCAGTCATGTTGTTCCGGCAAACTAGTGTGTTATGGAAGCCTCCAGGAAAGTAGCGATTTGAATTATGTAACAGTCAGAAGACAAAAAAAAGAAAGAAAAAGAGGTAGTTTAAAGTGTCTTTTAAGAGCCTGTTTTGCCAGAACAAGATGGAAAAGTGAACAAAAAATAATAAAGCTGCTGGCCCAAAGCCCAAACAATAAACTGAAATACACTTAAGAGCTTTATAAAGCTGGAAGTAAGTGAAAACTTCATTGTTCATTGTAACAAATAACCCCTTTCACAGATCTATTGCTTTTATAGAGATGCATCCCATATAGATTGTATACTGTGTGTTGTGTTACCTGAAGGCGTCATTACATCATAGCTAGGTGTAACAGGAGTTTAGCATTTTAGATGAAAGCCGGCTGCAGCTTCTTGTCAAACTACAAACTGTACGTAAAACAAAGTCTCAACATTTAAGGACTAATTAGCAATATTACACACCCCAGTAAATTCACCGGGAATAATTAATTTAGCAGAAACAAGTGCTATGTTGGCATTAATAAACTATCACCAATGGTGCAGTGGTTAGTGCTCTTACCTCATGACGATAATGCTGTGGGTCCAAACCCAGGCTGGGTCTTTCTGTGTGGAGCTTTCATGTTCTCCCCATGCATGGTTTTTGTTCTAGACATGCATGTGAGGTTAATGGGTGACACTAATTTGCCCATAGATGCAAATGTCAGTGTGACGATCCTGAACCTGACAAAGGGGTGAGGAATATGGACAGATATAAACTATACCATCAATCCACAATACCATCTTCATCCAAGTAACATAGCTAAACAATGTCCATTCTATCTAATAGAGTATAATTAGATTTACACAATTGTAAGTGATGCATTTTCCTGTATTACATCTAATAAAAATAAGCCCTATTTAGAATTATAACTGTATAATTATAACCAGGACACACTTATAAAATAGATTGTTAATCTCAATGTGGTTCTCCTGACTAGATAAAGGCTAATGAGAAATGATAAATGTAATTTGATAATTGTAGTTTAATGTCCTCTATGATGTTAAAGTTCTGTGAAATTCATATATGTGAACTTTAAAAGTTGCCGAGCTGATCAGAAGGTCCTTCAGGGCAAATATGGACTTGACTGCAAATATACAGGCCACTCAGCGATGAGAACTTTTTCCTGGCGTTTACTTTTTTTGAGTGAATACATATGGATAGGGACAACACTCAACACAACCGACTTTGCAACTTGTATTGTACTTTCACTTGAATGTACTGATAGAGCAGATGTATTTTTTTGTTTGTTTTTTATTGACGCATGGATTTTTCCATAAAAGGTGTCAACACATAACATATGGATCAATGTTTGCACTTTGGAAGAACCAATTAGTGCAGTGTATGATGAAGAGGAAGATAGCATGCCTCGCATGAACTTAACTGAGACATAATACGGTACAATGGTACATTTCTGAGAGGGTCAATTAATTATAGTGATGGCATTCAGTGTGCATGAAGTCATAAGGCTTTGTTTTTGGGTTATTCTGCCAGTTTTTGTCTATTTGAATGATAATCTAATTCAGTATTTTAAAATGTCAGTGAACAATGATGATGCAAAGCATGATGCAGAAAATGGTTCAGCCTGTGAGTCAGACAATTTTTGTGTTTTGTGGTATTATCGAAGCAACACACGGAGTCAAACGCTGCCTGGCTTAGATATTCCCACATACTTCACATACTGGAGCCATGACACAGAAGGCTTCTTTCAGTCAATTCCCCTCAAATGTTAATTAAAAAAAGCATTAATTAAATGGGTCCATGTTTTACTTCAAGTGAGCTCATGACAGTCATTACAATAAACCAGGTCTGTGTAGTAGGAAGTTTGAAGTGAGTTGCAGAGTTTGACATGGTGGGAGGTCAAATGTGCTTTTGGCTTTTCTGACTGCAAAAACAATACAGAATGAATGTGCCTGTTTCAGCAGACACATGGCAACTATAATAGTGATCAGCTAGCATTCACACAGTTTCTATTGCAAAGCATAGCTGTACAACGGCCTGAACAAAATAGACATTCTGGCACAGACACAATGCAGCATTATAAATAAATAATTGAAGAATTTCAACTTTGGGATATTGACAACCTAAACTCTCATTAACAAAGTATTTGCTTCATCAATAGGCGGGCTGCGGGGTTAGAAACAAAATAAATCAGATAGGGTAAACAAATGCAAATGGGAGAGGGTAACAGGCAGTTAATCAAAAGGCAGGCAGATGGTTTTAGAAACAGGAACAGAAAGAGAAGAGAATGAAGCCTGCAATTATTGGGGGGGGGGGGGGTAACATGACAGAGCGAGGAGAAGTTGGTTGTGTGCTATCTGTATATTTAATGGAGTTAATTGCAAATGGAGAACTGCATAAACAGGTAATGGGATACACGTCAAGCATGAGCTTTGACGAATAATGATTGGAAGGCAAGTAAAAAATGACAAAAGTGTAATGGATATGATAGCATTCACAGCACAGCAAAGAGTGAGGAAGGTGAGGCAGAGGAGGGAGGAGAGGTAGACGGAGCAGCTGCCACCATGACAAGATTACTACAGGGTTTTTTTTTTGCACAGTCAAAATCTCATAAGGTCTGCGTACAAAGGTGTCTGGGTAAATGGTGACTAGAGTATCACACTGGACTTATTTCCGGACTCACTGCACATATCTCTTTAAATCTAATCTGTGGTCTTTACATCAGTTTCCCTCAGTCCACTACTTATAGCTTTATTATCTTGAATCTCTTTTTTTCTTCAATGTTTTTTTCTGGGTTTTTTTTCTTTTTTACCTGGCGACTTGCAATCCGATTGCCTTTTTTTCCCCACTTTTTGGTGCTACCACAGATTAAAGCAAATATCCACGTCAACATTTTACAATTTACACTGGGCATGGCTGTGCAGTGGCACAATTTAGATGCATCCCATAGGCTTCACACTTTTCTTTGAGAAAGATAAGCAGCTACTTGGTCTGTGTGATATCAGGTGCACATTCAACATGTATTGCAATGATGAGATTATATGTAATAGAGACAAACACCTAAGTGAATCGTGTTAAAGTATTTAAACTTGGAAACAATGGAGCTCTTTCTCTTGCCACAGATTTACACCAGCTGTGACTGGGTAGTGTCTCTCAGCGTTATTTTTTCATCTCATCTCATCTCATCTCATATATATATATATATATATATATATATATTGGTATGTGTCTAGTACACTGACACCGAAAAGGGAACAAACATTCAGAGTTCCCTGATTAAAAAATCCTGTTATTTCAGCGACATGGTTTCTTTTCCTTGATCATCACAAGCCACATACTTACTGGCTCTGAGTGACATTATGACAAATAATTCATCGCTTAATATTAAAGCTCATAAAAATATCCTAATCTGGACGCTTTGCAATAACTTTATTGATCCCGCCATGTGTTGCTTTCCTCAAAAATCCATACTTTGCTTGAATGCAGCAGCATGTGCGGTTCAACGTAGCACCCATTTATAGTCTTGTTACAGATTTTGCATTGCCTTTGTATATAAATAATAAACAGATATTAAAAGAAAATACAGATATCACGTGTTCACGCTAACCCTGTGGTCTTACTGGGAAAAATAAGCTCTTTCTCGGTTCTCGTTTACAAAAACAAGCTCTTTAAACCTTTCAAAGCTGGTTCCATTAAGTCATACTAAGAGCCCTGTGGCAATGCTTTGTTATGTGTAAAGAAATTCTTCAATTGTTTGACCACTATTATCACTTACCGAGGCTCGCTACGCAGCTGAAATCTGCTTATCCTCAACACTTAATCTACAGAAAGTCACGTTGAAAAGTGGAGCCACATATTGCCATCATACTACACAGATACTACACACCAGGGATGTTCTTTTTAGATCGTTATTAATGTTACAGCCACAGCTTATTGTACAATTAGTACCACAGCTCTAAATGTCAGGGGAAGGAAGGCGTGTAATCAATTCCCCCAGGTGAAACAAGCTCACTAGTTAGGCATCTGATTCACTGCTGCCTGTGACAGTGAATGATGGGGTGGATGTTCAGACAACAGGCCCTTCCCCACAGCAGTTGGCCTAACAGCATCTTGTTTTCTTGTCAGTAGGCAGAGCATGGGGATTTAACAGCAAATTGCCATAGTGCCACTTGTTTATTGCAGGGTAATAATTTCCACACCTGTCCTGTATCTCCCTTCAGTTACATTACTTGTCCTCTGTTTTCCGTCCTTCTCACAACAATGCCCCCACTGTAATTTCTGTGTTATTCCAGCCTGTTTGATAATGATGCAAAGCTGAGGCCCCTGCTGAAGGAAAGCGGGGAGATGAGACAGTTACAAATCGAACTGGGTTAATCGGCTAGCCTTCCATTTCAAGCTACATCTCTCAGTTTATTGACCACACTGGTCTATGCATTTGTGTGCTCCTGCTCAAATTCCCCTTGTGCACATCTTTGTTCATTTGGAGAAAAAAAATAAAATAAAAAATCACTTCACCCTACCATTTAACTTTTCATAGACTTCAATTTCCATTCATCTTCAAAATGATTTATTGTACTTTCTGCATTTGGGAAACTCATCCAATTACTGATCTACTACTACCCCCCCCCCCAACCCCCCACCGTGTGGGTTGTTGGATGCATGGTGTGGGGTGTTGGATGCATGTGCTGTCCGATGTAAAGAAAAACTTGATCTATGATCTTTTATTTGGTGTGGGAAAAGAGAGCAAGCAGGCTTGGCATTTGATTGACAAAGGATTTATGTCAGGCAACAGTCTAAACTGAAGCCACATTGTCAATGTGATCCCTAAAATCCTCAATGTGGATCAGAGTTAAATGTTCACTGACAGCAACCTCCCTTCAGTAAGTGTCCCCTGCTCAATTGTTTGTCATATGCTGACATAAGTTAGGAACAATTGCTCTTGAACTGATCCTTGTCCCGTTAGTCTTGTGCACTCTTTCCCCAAAGGAAAACATCTATGCATTTTTAGGCTATTGTGTATATCTGTGTCATTGAAGAGGCTCCAAAAGTCAGAAAAAAACAAAGCCACTTGGCCACATGAGTTGAATTCAGGTTGATTTTGTTATCTTTAAAGCCAAATTTGAGTGTGTAGGCATCACTGAAGAGTGTTGTGAACAGGGGATAACACTCATC
The DNA here is from genome assembly GCF_963422515.1 of Blennius ocellaris. NCBI lineage: Eukaryota > Metazoa > Chordata > Actinopteri > Blenniiformes > Blenniidae > Blennius > Blennius ocellaris. Next base: position 10,677,929 of record NC_137663.1, read on the forward strand.
ACTGTGTGGGAACTATTTTTAGATTGTTAATCAAGGTAACATGTTTAGACTGACAGACTCAGTATGATATCCCATAAAGTGTGAGTAGACTGAGATTGCTTCATTTCAGCTCATCCGCCTGCAGTGACCTAACGGAGGTCAAAATGGTGTGTGTGTGTGGAGGGGGGGTGGTAGAGGTATATAGAGAGAGATTACCTTGAACTTTTTTTTCAGCCTCTGGTTTTTAAACAATAAAATAGTGCCTATGGGCCTCGATGACGGGATGCCAGGCTACGTACTTTTATCTACCTTATAAAAGAGTACACAGTTTCAATCCTGCATGGGGGTTTACTCCCTAACAGAGATCCAATAATTGAAACAGAATCAAAATGAAAGAGACTAAAATCTCCGTTTTGAAATTACAAAAGCACACACACACACACACACACACACACACACACACACACACACACACACACACACACACACACACACACACACACACACACACACACACACACACATACAGTATGTATATGGGACTGTCTGTCTTGCTATGTTTTTCCCATGATGCACTGGTGACATGTTTTGTGATTCCTAAAAAAAACTGACCATGCTGGTTCATTACACAAAATCAATAGGGATGAGATTAAATGGATTAAGCATTTACAAAATAAATTTACATGAAAATGCAGATAACTCAAAAATATGCACTTACTTTTTCAACCCATTTTTCAAAATATACATTGTAAAAGATTAATTACTCTACCTCAGGAGGAAAGTGCAAAAAGCATCGAACCAGTCAATAAAACACTGTATCACAGTACTACACACATGCACAATATGCTTAGATAATCATGAGTGCACTTATTTCACTGCTCACATTCATTATTACAGCAGGCTGAACACTCATGTAAGAAGGGAAAGAAATTGCAGTAACTACAGTGAAAGCACTTCAAAATACATGCGAGATGACTGACCTCAAGCCCTCCTTTTTCTCTATCTCGAGCATTTTCCTTTAATATATGGTCAACAGTTCAGGCTGAACCATTTGAAAGGATGCTTTTGAGTGAGGCTATATCGTCATCATAAACTACCAGCATGTTAGTGCAATTTGTGACAGCAACATTTATTGTCAACTTCAACCACATCAATTCATACCATCAAAACAAAAAGAAAATAGTCATACATAAACCTCCTTTATCTCCATATATTTTCAACTCTTGGTTTGAACAACCCCCATGGTGTAAATTTAGACTTTACTGGAAAATATATAAATTTGAAAACAATTTAAAGTGTGTCACCACATATTCATCAATGACACACTGTATTACAGCACCACCACACACGTGTGCAAGTGCATTTGTAAAACACCTCACATACATTATTACTACAAGCTGAACACCCATTATATAAAAGAAAGAAACCACAGTCATTAAAATGAAAGCACTTCGAAATACACATGCTAGAGAGCTAACCTCAAGCCCTCGTTTTTCTTTATATATTCTGCATTTCCTTTAATGGATGCCTTGTTTGAAGTTAAACCCAGAGTTTAAACTAACATCAATAATATAACAGATAACAGCAGTGCTTCTTTCAACTGATATATTTTTTTTCCAAGTAACATCAATTCAACCAAGAAGCAAGCAGAAGCAACAGAACAAAGGCGTGTATCAAACACAGATCAATACATTTTCTATGACAATATTTTTTTTCCCTCCAAATTTTGGCTTCGTGAAAGAAGTAAATTAGAAAAAACATGACCTGAATTTACACTACGGAGTGGAAAATGATTAGTGTTCCAGCACAGTTCAATTCATGGCAGTGTCAAGAGCAAAAGCACGATTCAACCCAATACTCTCCCATGAACAGATCTCAGTGTCACGTTCAACTGCTGTGAAAACCAATCCACACCTGCTGCCGTTCCTGTTTGGCCATTATCAGCTTCTTGTATTGTGAGAAGCTGTGATAAAGCTGCTTCTAGTCCTGAGCTCCATTGACAGCTGGCAGTATGAGCTTATACATGCTGTGAAACTGGTGAGTTTGTGGCAGACATGTAACAAATTACAGTGACCCACAAGACCAATTATAAAGCTGTGATGGCAAGTCAGAACATTAGAGCACTGTGAATAAAACTTTCAGCTGTAAGAGCCCCATGTCACCAACTCCTTACAAAAGATCATATATCTTTTCCTTTGCACCATTTGTGCCTTTTCTGGCTTTTTGTGTACACGATTTTAGAATTTTCTAGCAAAACTGACAGGTCTATCCATATTCTATAATCCCATGGCAGGACAGGTCACCAATACGTCACAGGGCAAATACATGCAGACAAACAATCATTGCACATTCATATTCACACCTCAGGGGCAATTTACACGACAATGCCTTCCAAGCTAAAATGCATAACTTTTGATTGTGTTATGGATGCCTGTTTGCATGACAATGATAGTCGGGAGTCATAAAAGATTAACTTTTCGAAAACGCTGCTACTGCGCATGCACTCCACAGCTGTAGTAAATAATTCTTCATCACAGGAGTGAATAGATGGACAATAACAACAGTGTTGGCCTCCAGGGTGTCATGACTCCCAGTCCATATTTTCCTTGGTAGTTTTATAGTTAAGCGTCAGTGTAATAGAAATCCAACTTCATTGTCTCTCCATATGAATGTTTGTTTACAGTGTATCATCTTCTGCACACTTGTGTGTTGCGTCATTACAAAAGCAAACAATAACACTCACTCTTGGGGTATGAAAACTACATTGTTTTGGGGTTTTCTGCCGAAACCTTTCTGAAACAAAAACTCAAAAAAATATGCATTTTCACTTGAAACCTTGGTGTGAACGGGATCTTACATCAACATAACACATTTAGACTAACCAGTTAATCTCAAATGCATGTTTCTGGCATGTTCGAAAACACCCAGAGAAAACCCATGGGAACATGCAAATGCCACACCAAACTCCTACCAGGACTTCAACCAAGGACACTCATATTATCAGCTTTGGGTTCCATTTGTTACACTCCCAAAAATGTTTGAAAGAGTTCCGACATGAACGCAGCAGAGATCTGTGAATACAGTATTTGTAGTGGTGTAACGACAGTATTTCAAAGCTTTTTGACAGTGCTTAATAATGAAACGGTAAAAACATATTTGCAGTTCCTAAAAAGCACCATGATGGCATCTGTCATGTGCTGCAACATCTCAGATGACTAATGGTTGGTGCATGCAGGGTTTTGGAAGTAACATTGCACTTTGGATATTCACCACTCGACTGTCTAAAATACATCAACCAATTCCCCAGAAAATGTGCAGCCAGCTAACTCCATGAGCGCAGATGAAATTGCCCTCTAGAAGATACACAGTATCCCAAAGTAACAGCTAAAGGCATATCGTGAAAATATTATCCCAAAGGTGACTTTGTGCATTGCTGCATTTGGAACTGTGCATCCTATACAGTATTTTACAGGGTGGAGCCTGGGTGGCTGTCCTCAAGCTGAAACTGAACCAAAGCTGAGTGATGAAGCCAGACAATAAATGTAAGCAGTAGCATAAATCTACCAAAGCATTACTTCAACCTAACAAAATGCCCCTTTTGGATTCAGCCCAGGTTCTTTTGAATGACCTTATGTGCACTATTTACGCCAGAGTCTCTCCAAATGTTCCCCACTTCTAATCTGCATTTGACAGCTAATTCCAATTCAAGTTTCAAAATGTGTGTTTGGGTTATTTCAATACTTTATGCAGACTATGTTTGAGTATAGATATTACTTTTAAGGGGGATCAAATTAGATTTCACAGTAAATTCGTGAAAAAAATTGTCAGAAATATTTGCAATGGATTGAAAAACAAACCCGCGGTCTTCTTCTCTCTCACTAGCCAGTTAAAGAGGTCAGCTGGGGCTAACTGAGGAGACGAACAACTCCCTGGAAAAACAAATAACATTGGGAGGATTATTTCTGATCATGATGTCATGTGTATGATTGTGTGAGACGCCGTTTTATTCCGGAGTACAAGGAGTATTAAGGCTTCTTGATGCTCACATCAAGTTGTTATTATTGTTGATGCATAATATAAAATATCTATTTTTCCCAATTGGCACGACATGTCGTTCCAGTCTCTAAAGTAGGTCAAAGCGATGAAAATGTTATTGTGAAAGTGATGATTGTTTTGAAAAAAAGGAGAGAAAAAAACAGAAAGTTTAAGATAACCAATGGGCAGAATTGTTATGCAATCTGTGCAAGAGAGTTTGTTAAGAGTAAGAGGAATGTTCCAGTTTAAAGTGCTTAGGAGTAAAATTAGAGTGATGTCAAACATACTTACAAACGAATGTACTTTACTCTCACAGTCACTTATACCTGGGGATTGTTTAAAAAAAATTTGAAAATTGATTGCCATCAATTTTGTCAATATCCTGATCTATTTCAGCTCTATGTACAGTATTAAAAAAAAGAAACACTACACTTACCAAATCCAGTGGTTTTCATTCAAACCAGTTTTAAAGAAATGTTTGTTAGTTATCAAGTAAAAAGATTGCTTGTTCATCTTAAAAGGAGAAGTAGATCTGCAGCAATCAGGCTTTTTAATGCCTTTCACGGCAATAACATTTTTCCATTTTTGGTACTTGGCCTGCGACAATGGATCAAAAAACGAACATGTTTTTGTTATTGTTATACGTCAATGCCACACACACACATACCCGCACCGGCACACACACACACACACACACACACACTGTGAAGCTGACACCCCTAAAGCACCCCTGCGTCTCTTGAAGGTCAGTCCCACTGTGAGGAGATATTGCTTCTTCAAGGGTGTCCTTGCTCAAGGTGATGCTGCATGCAGTCATCAAATCTAAACTCACACGACGCTGTACAATTGACAAAGAAATACAAATGTCAATAAGAACTCAGTCTCAATATATTTTTTTCATTTTTTTGTGTACTCAGTTTTTCTGTGTGACATTGATCCCCAGTCCTCTATACTGTGCATTGTATTATGTCATTATTGACAATGTTCACATGTAGTGTGTGCTTTTTGGTACACCGTTTGAATAGCAAGCAGATTCTTCTGCAGTCCCCCCCAGCCTCCATAATGCATGAGATGGGGATCTTCTCTAGTAGATCAGAGTGTTTGTATGTGCTATGTATTCGTCAGAAAACAGCTGTCTAGAGCCTCAGCAACAACAGAAAGGAGCAAATTCTGCAACCTTGTAACAACACAGGCAAACATACACTTGCACATACTATCTAACAACACAGGGCATGTAGGACAAACACACACAAGTGCAGTCTGTTAGCGTTCCGCATTTATATACACACTATTTCTTCAAGCAGGAGGAGCACTAAGTGGGACAAATGACATATACTGAGACAGACTCATTTTCCTCCCCTTGTCTCTTTGGCCAGCTAACCTTCTGTCTTGTGTGAATGACAGCTGAGATTGAAAACTCCATCATCTCGCCCCCTGTCTTTCTGGGGGATTCAAAAGCACCCTAATAATCTTTGTCCTGCTCTGCCTTCTCTTCCTTTTCTATATCACCCCCCCATCCCCCTTTCCGTCTGAATTGCCACTCCACTCTCCTCATCTCCAGGGATGTGAAAGGGCCTGCAGATGCTCCAATCGACTCTAATAAATTGTATGTAGTCAGATAAGCTGCACGACTGCCAACTGGCAAAGCTGTGAACCTCTGCTTTGGGAAAACCATTAAAAACAATTTTTTTTAAATAAAAAAAATGATCCTCTAAATTTGATTCACCTTCAGGATGCTATTTTGAAAGCTATACCCAGTCCAAGTAAATGATAAAAGATTGTAGAAGGAAAATAGGTTGTGTAGAGAAAGAGGGGAGCAAGAGGGACAGTGGAAGAGAGATCGGTGCCATGTGATGTAAAGGAAGGCTGGACAATGCATGAAAAAAAGAAACAACGGACTGGCATTTATTTAACTCTGCTGTCTGCTTTTTGACATGCCATAAACTAAGAAAATGGTTTTGAGGAAAGAAAAATACAACAGAGCACATAGTCTAAGAGCTTTGGCGCCAGTGTAGCAGCCTTATACAAATGTATCTAAAGACCTTGAAAACTGAGCCATGTTTTCAAGACTTTCTTGTTAGTTTAACATGTGATATATGTCACATGTAATGTGGGATAAAGTCATAAATACTCATGCAGTTGATGTCTTGGGATTTGGACTTTCAGATTTGGACTTTTAAATATTAGTGGGTTTTTTTCAGATGCAGATTATTTTTCTTTCTTTTCTTTCTTTCACCTGCCATTCCTTCTCGCAGTTTTTCCAAAGTGGGAATGCAGTCGTGTAGGGAGTTTTTGTTGATTGGAAAACATACAACTCAAAAAGGTTCAGCCAATCCTGCTTACAGTGAGAATTTTCCCGGCAAAAGGAAGTCCAGACAAAGCCTTTCTCTGAAGTTGCATGTTATCCCAGTGCAAGTGTGTGTTTATTCCCAGGCCTCCTACCCTCTCTAACACTCCAACTTCATTCACTGTTTGATGAATGAAATTAGATTGAAAGAGTTTTAGAGAAAACACTGAATAGAAGTAACAAACAACACAGCTCCAAAAAGTTATGTGAGAGGCATGTTGATGTATTTGACCAATATTTGTATTTTTTGTAATAAGATAAGTAAAAATGAAGGTGTAAACGTCTTATAAGCTATCAGAATTGCCAACGTGTAAAGTGAATGATCAATTAAATATAGATGGACTGATAGGCTGATGGACTGCTGGGGGCATTACTTGCCCTCACACATAATCAGCTGGGATCGGCACCAGTGCAATATAAAGTAGTATTTATGATGGTTCGCTGCAGTGCCTGTGGCTCAGGAGGTAAAGTTGGCCATCTTTCAACCCCAGAGTTTGGCTTTTGATGCCTATCTCAATGTGTCAGAGTGTTGTTGGGTAAGACATTGCACCTAACTTCACTACCAAAGATCTATAAGAACCGTTCATGGCAGGTGTCATATAATAGAATTTTAAAATTATTTATTAATTCCAGGGGGGGATTCCTTACAACATTGCTCTGCATACAACATAATATTAGTAGAATAGAATATGAAGATACCAAATAAGAAAGAATGAAATATGTAATTATTAATATACATAGGGCTTACCAGTGAATAAATATATCTATGAAGAAAGGTTTGAGAGTGAAAACTATTTACAGTGAGTTACAGAGTCTGATGGCCATTGGAATGAAGGATCTCCTGTAGAGCTCTGAACTGTATTTTGGTAGTATGAGTCTGTTATTGAATGTGCTCATGCTGTTGACTTGGACATCATGGTGGGTGACTATGATGACAAAATCTAAGCTTTCCTTTTCAGTGATGTGGAGTTTGTTTCATAGTTGCTGATGAAAAAAAGTATCTCTTCATTGTAAAGAAGTTCTGTGGGTTCGAAAATAGTTGGGCATCTCATAGCGGAGTGCCCCCTGCAGCCTCATGTAGACCTCAGCCTCGTAACGTGATACATGACCTGGAAAGGAAGTGAGTTACAATGATGAAAAACATGAAAAAAACGAGAATGGAAAACTGCTTCCAAATCCAACGTAGCTCACTTTGTGTGACAGTGCAGGAGCTCTGCAGGACAACAGTTCGAGAGCCACGGCTCTGCGATCACGGATTAAATGATCTCAATCCCTCGCATTATTAACTTGAGGTAGTGACTCATTATTTCATTCCCACGCATTATGGTTATTATTTTCCCTATAGCCAATCCAGGGCTCCGTGTTCGCTGTAGATTTCAGAATTTCAAAAAATATAAACGGCGTTGGCCTGCAAGTGTTGAGAACAGTGTTCCTCACTCACTCCAATTTGTGGTCATTGTATACCCAAATATATTTTAGTCCTATACAATGTCCACCCAGGCTCCCTGGATGGAAGCAGAGGGCATCATTAGTGTGTGAATGAGTGGCGTTTATTCACAATTTGAGCTCTGCTATTGAATATATTTAGAACAATGCATGAAAATTTGAATAACATTTATGTATCAATTACATTTCAAGATACAACAGTGAATACACTGTCAAATAGTCAAATAGTTTCCGAATTAGAATTTTACTTTTTTATAATGTTTTCATATGTGTGTCTAATCCATCAGTTTGTAACAATCAGGCCAAACAATCCCCTGCAGCAGCCGCTGTATGCCTTCCTGTTGCCGATTTACTACATGCAGTGCACAAGCTGTTCCAGATACAGAGCTGAGTCCTTAGGACTCCATATACAGCCCCCACTGAGTGGGTAATATGTGTCACTCTGCTCCATAGGGATAGGCATGTTTATTATTAGGCCTCTTTGGAAATGCTGGGCCCTATGTCAAATTTCTTGTACCCTTCCGCCTATGGCATGAGGACAATGTGAGAGAGGAAATTGAAAGCCACTTGTTGTGGGAGGGCTTTTTTTTTTTTTTTTTTTGGTTGAACTGAAGTGGGATGATAGACTTTGGTATGGATATATGGCTGGGAAGTGGAGGGATCACATTTCATCTCCACTAAAGAGGTGAAGAGAGTAAAAAAGGGAGGTAGACCCAGAGAAGATAGAGGGAAGGGACGATTCATGGTCAGACGACTTTAGGATTCTGCCCCACTGCTCAAGGTCAGCACACCATAGAAATCACTTCAAGCAACGTCGACCTCTTTCCCCACCAACCAAAGCATTTGTCCAAGATTGAAACGTTACCATCATCAAAAAATGTCACAATCTTCAAATTAAGTTTGTTTGTTTAATCGAGTGTCCATTTACCTGAAGGCAATGAACTGAAGAGGAAATATTTAAATGTTAATGAGTGCCCTTAGAGCCAATTTAAATTCTCTGAGGCTGATCCACCACATGTCAAGCTCTCCACACATCATCCACAGGTATGTCTGTTCAGTGGTAACGATCCATGTCATTTGCAGTGACCTCCAACGTATTCCCCATCTCCCCTTACTGCATGCAAATACATGCAACAGGAGCTCCCCTGAGAGTGAGTGAGATGGATAGTTTGGGAGGGAATATAGGGAAGGTATAGGGAGGACTATGTAAGATTCATATATAGGAGTGAAAGAGTGAAAATGGAAGACAAGTCTGAGAAATACATAAGATGAAAGAAAAAAGAATGGACAGAAGAGAAGTGAAAATGTAGCAGAGGGAGGTCACTGTCACTGATGAAATCAGAGACTGGAAGTGAAGAGCTGTGAGAATAAAAACAATTTGCATCACTGTTCCACTGAGCTTTCCAATACCTTTCATTTACCCCACCTCCCCATACCCCACATGATCCCCCTCCCTCCAAGCAAACATACCATCCCATCCCATATCTGTTGAATGAAAAACAGGCTTTAAGGGCAGTAGGAAAAATCAGTATTCACTATTTAGTCAACCTTAATGCATATCTTGTCTTTTCTCCTTTCCTAATAAACTTAAGCCACGACTCCACATTTCTGACCTCGTCCTATGACAATCGAAACAAATCATCCACTGACTTTTTTCTGCTTTAACAATCTTAGGGTGAATTCCTCTGATAGTCCCTCTTATATTGTAGAAATACTGTATATGGCAAAACAAATCCAAACAGGGAGTAGCATGTAGAAGGTGTGACAATGTGTTGCATTCAATCCAAGCGTAGCCATGTGGTGTGGGGGTGGGGGTGAGATGTGCGGGGTTAGTGAACAGGGCAGCTCATACAATGAGTGAGGTTGACAAGGTCAGAGTAGACAGCTGGAACATCTTTCTTTTGTTTTGATTTTCGACTTTTTTGCTCGACACATGTTCATAAGTGCTAATCTATTTGGAATACATGCCAGGAGGGGAGTCAGACTATACCACTGAGTAAAATGTCCATGGGGTGTATGGCACAGGCAAGACTTGACGGGGGCAAATTGCATGAATTTCTATTTATTGAAGTAATGAGCACTGACGACTGGTACTTTGGGCAATTCGAAATGTCCACAATTTTGCCAGCGTAATTTGTGATGCATTCACTATACTCCCGTACACAATGACCCTGTCAGTGAAGAAACTCAGGCTTTGGATGCACAAGCCTGCCTTTGGGAGCACGTGATCCAGATTGGACTCTAGACTGCCTGAACTGGGTGATGTCATCGATTATGTGTTCACATAGGGAAAAAAAACACATATGTACAGCAACATGAACTAATGTAGCCCTTGCAGATGTGGTGATTATCAGATTACTCGAGTGCCAACCCCTATGCACCATAAGATAGAGTGGTCACATTGAACTTGGTAATACCCATCTGTTACCATCTGTTGGATGGTGAGATAAAAATAACAAGAGTCCATGTTTTTGTTTTTGGTTACTAAAGCTGTGAAATAGACTTAGATCAAACAAGTTAAGCAAAATGGGGGGGGGGGGGACTCTTTAACTCTATTATCAACATTTTCAAGTTGACAGGCCATATTAACACTAAAATCAGTTCTTAACAATGAACATAGATCCATTAACTGCAGTGAAGACCTGATTTGAACAACTCCAAGGTTATGTGTTTCCAAATATAGATGCGTTGCAGTGTTAGGGTGCCTAAAGCAGCTTTGACTCAGCATCGTGTTAAAGTTGAAAAAGTGTTCTATTTTCCAATCAGTTCCACACTTCTGTTCAACACAGACAGCTTTCATGCCAGAGGGCACCCTGCTTATTGCAGCTACTCAAGGCTCGGGGTAAGAAAGGGTTAGATGATGAGCAGGTCAAAGGATTTAAATGGCAAATAATTATAGCCGTCTAATTTGCATCTTGCTTACTGACATTGGCACATCCTGCTGCTGAGTGGTGATGGCAGTACTTCTTTCAGCATGCCAGTGTTCGCTGACAGCAGGCTAGGTAAGCAGAGTCAGCACACCATATATAAAATGTTTTACAGCATGTTTCTCCCCTGGTAGTGGAGCATATCCGTTCAGGGTTTGGATGATGGTGATATGATGTGATCTGCAGCAGCCCATGCATCAGTGTGCTGAGTGCTGAGAGTAGTAAAATATGTGTTTTGTACTTTTTTGGGGGCATATTTTAGTGAAATTAGATTAAAACAAACAGAGACCAGAGATGGAAACAGTGCTAAGTATTTATACAACTCTAACATGACTGATATCTAAACTGTACCAATCTCCACTCCAGCACTCTGTGGTTATAGGATCTATAAAGGAGTATATAAATAGAGGAATCAAACTTTTTTTTCAATATGAATGAACCACATAATTTTATATTCAAAATGTACCTGAAATAAAGAGATGCATTCAAAGCATGTTTCACATAAATAATAAAGTACTTAAAATTACAAAAATGATTTTTTTTTTCATAATATTTGAAATTGGAGATATTTAGTTTATTATTAATAGATTACAGGACATATACTCTATTTTACTTCATAAGTAAATGCAAATACAATTCCAAAACAAGCTACGTAATAACATCAAAGTGAGTATTTAGAATGTCTTATTTTTACCCTAGATTAAGACACATCACTTTCAAAACTGCCCTGTTCAATTGCCCTTGTTATTTACGAGGATGGATCTATCAGTTATATCCAATCCAATCCAATTTTATTTGTATAGAATATTTTAAAACAACAGCCAAGGTTTGACCAAAGTGCTTCATAGTTTAAAAGTAATACTAAAACAGTGAAGAAACAAACAAAAACAAACAAAAAAAACAAATAAAACCAAAAGAAAGATAATTGAGAATTTGACTGACTGATCCATTTGTGAGCATATTTGCGTCTTAATATTGAAAAAGTACTTATGATTAATTCCTCAAAATCACAAACACAATTGGACATTTGATGTATAACGAGATATCAGTTGTTAGTTATAATGGCGTCTGAAGTAGCCTTCAGTGTGGGGATTTAATGATCACTTTGTGTTGTCCTGTCCTTGGCAGCTGAAGAGCACAACATATTCTGCTCTTATAAATTCTTCCCGCATCACTCTCTGTCTCTTTTCGATTTCTCTCCCGCCCTCCTCCCCTCTGCAGCATACTTTATGTACTGATGCTTATTATGACTGTTGTTATGACAGTCTCCCTTGCACTTACATGCACACACCCGCTGCAGTTATTCTGGTGATTTACAACCCCCCTTTTCCATGGAGAGACACAGTAAGAGAGACACACTGAAGTTGTCTGTGAGGAAAGCTTTATGTCCACTGTAAACTAGCCACAGTGGCATCTCCACAGAGCCCGTCCCGCAAAGCAAAGCACAACCTCTTCAAGTCAATAGGTCTATGATAATAACCTCCCAGGGATGACAACAGAAACATTCACTCGGTTCAATAAATACACCCCATGTCATTTAACGTAGATATATAAAAAAAAAATGTAACAACTGTTAACAGCTATTTGGGTAAATTGTCCATCTGCTACATGCTATAAAATTCTGTATTAATACAATTGAAAGAATTGTCAGTGCTGAGGTAGGTTGTACAACTGCACCAATTCCTTGTATTGTTGTTTAATTGGAGCTGTAATCAATGAAGTGCAACAAAAAATCCCACTTAATCCACACAGAAAATGCACCTGCACACATACACGCACTGAGGACAGGTGCAGCGTTTGAATGTATAGTTCAATGTCTGCATCTCCAACATGACTCTGTGAGCATGTGTGCATTCGTACGAACCCCTGATGTTTCACATGTCACAGAAAACCCTCCTCTTTGATGATGTGCATTGATGAGTGTGCAGAGGAGCCAGTTTAGGAATTCGACATGGCAACAAGCATCTCTTCAGCCACACGTGCTGCGGTGCACAGCGTGCCAGAAAGAGCAGTGTGAGCTGTTACATAAGCAGAGGCTGGGGATGGAAGTGTTGGTAAGAGAGCACGTGCAGTCAAGGATCTGTTAGTGGAAGTCTAAGCCAGCCGACAAAAATATAAAAACTCTCATATGTTTTAAAAATCAATAAAAGGAAAAGCCTCAAGCAATTTGCAAAAGATGCTTCCAGTAAAATATGTAGGCCATACTTATTGAAATGTCTTTATACTACTATGGATGTATAGAATCATTATGTTTTTTTCATTTATATGGTAAAAAGGCTGTAAACCAGACAGAGGTAACGCCATCTAGCAAAGTAATTTTCGTTCTACTTAATGTTACATTACATCAGTGAACGTGCTTAACTTGCCACTTCACTATTTATGTCATCTGAGAAACCCCTCCTTAAACCCGTGCTTGTCAGCACCCAAAGCCAAATAAGGTACAAACAACAACAACAACATGACAAAACCTATTTAAATCAGACGAGGACTTCACTGAAAAAGAGCTGCTCCCATTTCCCAAACTCCATCCAGTCAATATCCAAACCTTCGGTTCCCAAGGTGCTGTGGGATGTCAGATCTGTAGCCAACGGGCATATTCAAAAATGCATGTTCAGCCTCTTTGCCAGGAAGTGGATGTGCCAGTCATGACAAAAAAGTTCCCTTAGACAGCAAGTTTATTTAACTTAGTTTTTCATGGATGATTGGTAGGCTTCTTACTTCAGTGAGCCACACGAGCATCTCACTGCTGGCTTGACTGTTTTTAACGTGTCCCAGATTTGCCATCAGGGAATTTTACTGCAATTTATCAAACTTCCTCGATTTGATGATGAATTATTAAAGTGTTGAATGGGTTTCCGGTTTTGTCTGTGCATGCATACGAGTAAATGTATCCACTGATATCTATGCACTGTGAATATAATCTCATTCAAAGCTCTCAAGGTTAAATTTTTTCTCGGGATCAGTGAGTTTATGAGGATTCGTATCACATTTTTCATCACTTTTTGTTGCGCTTTAATATTTTCTTGTTAGCTGTGACTTGTTTTTTCCCTTTCTTTTCCTTACAGCAGTACACATTTTTGCATATCGCTCCCATGAAATTCTTATCAGTGATATTGCATGAAACCTGGAATTCCCATTGCATCACAAACCTGCTTGTAATACGTTTAGTAACGTGAATGCATATTTGTGAAGCATGTCAAAAATGTCAAACAGTTCAAAAGAACATTGCTCTGTATTCAAAGTAACAATAACACCAGTAATAAAACTTTGCAGACCACTTTAGTAATGATGTGTACATGCTTTCCACAGTATTTCAAAATATTGAAAAGCACAGTATATCATAAATTTGGATGTACAACTCATATTATTTCTGATATTTTAAAGAATCATGCATATTGAATTTAGTTGCCTGAGTGTGCTGTGTCAGGGATGTGTACAGAGACCCTCAAAGGCAATATGCTATTTCTTGATGTGATCTGAGGCACTGGCCTTGCGTTCCAGTTCAGGGAAATAAGAACACAAGAAATTGTTATGCAATGGAGCCCAACACACAAACTGTTCTCAATCCCAGACAGACAAATAGAGCATACAGGAGGTATTTTGTTCGACTGAATTTTAAGGCTGGAACATGTCGTCATGTTTCTGTATGTTAACGATCCGAAAGACACAATTCCATTAAAAAAAAAAGAAGAAAAGAAAAACAGGTGAATACATATGCCATACCCTTTCTATCCTATATCAACTGACTAAAACTGATGCTCACACACATACACGCACACAAATGCACGCACGCACGTACACATGCACATGCACGCACGCAAAATTTCAACCATCTGTCCCTCCGTCTTTCTCTCTCTGACACATACACACTCTTTAACACAGTCTGTCTTAACCTCATGTTTCTATGAACAGAAGGAATTCCCCGCTGCTTTGTACTGAGAGTTTTTTTGACCTGTATTGCTGCCATTCCATTTGCTTTAGAGTGAACCTCATATAATATTGAAGCCCAGCTAGGTTTAATCCGAGAGCTTGCAGTGGGAAAGTGTTACACAGCTGTGCAAAACGCTTGCTCGTTTTGGAGTAACTGCCTTTTCTCCCTCCACCTCTCCTCTCTTTCACCTGTCTTTCTTCCCACCCCCACCCCCACTTCATCCTTCTATCTTCTCTATCCCACCCTCCCTCGCTGTCCTTCTTTGCCCCTGTCTGTACACTTACAGGACTACACATTGACAATGTACTTCCAGCAGGCCTGGCGAGACAAGCGGCTGTCCTACTCCGAGATCCCCCTCAATCTGACCCTAGATAACCGGGTGGCTGATCAGCTCTGGGTCCCTGACACCTATTTCCTCAATGACAAGAAATCATTTGTCCATGGTGTAACAGTGAAAAACAGAATGATTCGACTGCACCCAGATGGCACAGTGTTGTACGGTTTAAGGTGAGATTTTTTTTTATTTTTATATATATTTGAAGACAGCACATTTGATAACAGAAGAACAATTAGTGACATCATTGTTGAACTGGATTTTATTAATCGGTTAATGTTAAACCATGCAGCAAAAATTACATTAATTTCCACTTACTGTTGCTACGCTATCCAAACTTAATCTGATCCTTTCTATTTTTTGCATCAGACAAACAACCTGGGTTAAAAAAAAAATACCAAAAATATTGCAGCTTTAATGTAACAATGAGACAAAGATTGCTGCATTAGACTAAGTCAGTAATTAGCTCATTAGAGGCAGATGAAGAAAACTACTGATGTGAGGTGCAATGTTGCCCCAGAGTGAAAAATGTTGATGAAGTGACCTACTTGCGTCCTCATTTACAGGACATGTGCATATCACCAAGTAAAAGGCACTAAGTTCAAGTCTTTTGCGAAGCCTATGCATAATTTACCTTACTTAGAATAGGTGTAGGCGTAAAGCTTTGAAGTTTGACTGAAATCAAATTACTTTCCAAGTTGTTTTTTTCCCCCCCACATCCACCAAGGATGTAAACTGTTACCATCAGTTTATTAGCCAGTCAACTGCTGAATATTGAGCTGCTGAGAAACTTTCTGCTAAATGTCATCACACCTGGCTGTGATATGGGTGTGATTCTTTTACTTCTTCAATACAGCTGCAAACAAAAGACTTTCAGCCTTGTCAGCTTTACTCTTCTCAACACACATTTGTTTATGTTTTCACCCTGATATGGCTCAGCTCACCGACTCCATGCACCCTGCACCCTCCTTCAGGGGCTCAAGGAAATTGTTTTGTTTCTTGTCCAGGGTTAGAGGCTCCCCCACATCTTATAAATAGAATGGGTAAATGTGGAAAAATGAATTTCCCCGACGGGATTAATACAACATAAGTGAATCATTTAAATGATTTCAGTCCTGGCTTGATTTTAACTGCAAAACAGAAAACATGAATCGAGTCTCCCAAACTTGTTGTAGGGTTGAGGGTGAATTCCAGCTTCTCCTTGGCAAAAAGAAAGGCACAACCTCACCAAGCATAAAGGAGGATCACTACTCAAATAATTAATCACAAGCTATCAATGTGATATTCAAATTTAGTCACTGAAAATAATCATCCCACCACAATTAATGCACATATGTTGGTCATTTTCAGAGAATGTATCCATGAATGGAAGTTTGTAGAATAGACACATGCATAATTGTAACCTTAATTTAAAAAGTAGCCAAGCTGATAGATGTCATACATATCCATTATGTTCACATGACACACCCCGCTGTTTTCTAAATGCCGGAAACCAAACCCTCATTGTACCATAGCAATCCCTTTGAGTATTAACCCCTCAAAGTTAACATGTTGACAGTGCACTTCTCATAGCTCACCAATTCGCCTCATCAGTTCATTTTGCAAATAGGTCTCCAATGCCCAAACTCTATAAAAGGTTATTGAGAATCATAACTTCTTAATGACCATCATGGCAGCAAATTGGCACTGCTGTGATAAGGGAAATTAAATAGAGAGCTTGAGAGACAACAAGACAAAGAGTTAGAGTGTGAGGTGTATTAGTGTGGATTAGGAGGGAATCTCACCATTATTGTTCTCTCTGGCTTTTGGTATTGTCTCATGATTTCTCACCCACTGTCTGGGTATAGTGTTCATCATGTTATAATATTCTCAAGTACAGCACAAGGTCATTTGATTTGACTTTTTATCATTTCACTACACCTGATTGACAAGAACAGGCATTGCAATTATTGAGAATAATAAAGACAATAAATTCATAAAGAGCATTTACCTTTATGAGTAGAGAGCATCTGTCATTTGTTGCAGACCGTGCAAAATACTGGCAGGAGTATATGCTGATAGAATATAAAAATACATGTATAATGTTAAAAATGTGAACTTTTTCACTTATTAGAAAAGGAGGCAAAACTCCAGTGTTTCTGCTGTTATTGTTATGAGAAGCATTTCCTCAGTTGGCCCCCTACAACTTTTATTTGTACATGTTCTTATATACATTTCCTTAGTTGTACCCTATTTAAGCCTTTAAGCCAATATTTTTTTTTTATGTCTTCATTTGCTCCTCTTTTTCCCATAGCTTTCACGTTGTGATAGATCAGTTTCCATATTGTGTGTTCCTTTTTTACCTTTGTCAAATTCAGATTTATTTGGTGCAATGCATCCGACAAGCCAGCATACTAACATGAAAACAATACCATTATCAGCTGATTGCTTTCATGTAGACAGGGACAAATGCAGGAAAACACCTCAATTAAATTTCCATGTGTACATGGTGTTACTCAGGACACTGTATATTGCCAAACACAGATAAACTGAATGCAATTTAGATGAACGAGGATACAATTTAACATGCAGGAACTTAGTAAATTGGGCTTCATGTGTCTTAATTTATACCAAGGTGACTGATGCTCCTCACAGACCACCATCCACTGAAGGGAAATTGTCCACTGAAGTTATCATTAATCATAGTCTCACGCTTCACTGTTTTGCAGCTGATCATGGATGGAGAGTTGTGGCATCTCCACTGTTTGTGTGGGAGTTTTTCAGCTGTAGCGGCTCTGTTCACTGACCTTTAAAGCAGCTTTTGGGAGTCATTACACTTCTTGACTTTCTTGTTCCTTCTCATGGTCACACAACAAAATGTAAACAATTTCCATGAAGTACTTATAATAGCTTGTGGTCTGACACATTGTTGTTTTTTTTTTTTTTTTTTAATTTACACAAGGGGTTATTTGCATAATAGTAGTAATGTGTACATGTTTTTACAAAATGTGAAAAAAAGGACTCAAACTGTTAAAATCCAAATATTATCACAGCAGCATCAGAACAATATATCCTCGTAGAGTTTTTGTTACTTATTAAATATAAATGGTGCTTTAACATCATATTCTTGTCTGCCTCTCTTGCTTCAAAGCCAATGCTTCCATTGTCAGAAACATCAAAAGTGGACAAAACCAAACAGAAGGAAGCTGGAGGCAGCAGCAGCTTGTGAAAGCCAGATTATCTTGAATAGAACTCACAATGTACTTTGTGTGTGTGTGTGTGTGTGTGTGTGTGTGTGTGTGTGTGTGTGTGTGTGTGTGTGTGTGTGTGTGTGTGTGTGTGTGTGTGTGTGTTTGTGTGTGTGTGTGTGTGTGTAAGGGCATTTGGGTTACAATGAATGACCTCCAGTGTCAACCATCCATTGAATCCAATATGCAATTGACAAATCTATATTCACTTGAAAATATGGGTTTGAAGACTCCCACATTGCAGTGCAGAACTTGTGACACAAAGTCAGTGCAAATATTACTCTGGATGAAGTGGGATTAGTGTAAAACTGGGAGAAGAAATCCATCACCCTTGACACTCAATATCATGTAAGTAGGATGACCAGATTTTGGCAAATCCTGAATTGGGTCATGAAATCTTGTCCATGGCACAGTGTGCCCATAAATCCACACAGTACATGCAGATACAGCATATTACTGTCTCCTTAAAGCCTAATAAATAATGTGCAGATATTTGATTTGTCATGCAAATATTTTAGATTGGACAACAGATTCGTCCATTGTCGAGGAAACTATGATCCATACAGTACATGGACCAAATAACAACTATAGATTTCAATGGGCTGATAATCACTGATTCATAGCATTTTGAAAAAATAAACATAATAATGAAAATTATAGAATATAAATGCACATTTAGTATGGAAGCTCACAGGCAGAGTCATTGTTAATTGTTTGAATTTACAGAAAGTCAATAAACCAGTCATGACTTAAGAGCCAAGAGATTATTAGCTTAACATACACTGGGAAGGAAAACAGCTGCAAAGTCAAAGTGCATATTTATGTTGGAATGGCAAGTGTTGACACTTTCTAAGTCCCCATTTTTTGACTTTCCTTGAGTTTCGGGGGCCTGTTTACATGAAAATGGTGCGCAGTGTCCCTACAAATGTAACTTTTTGAGAACGCCTCGTACATTTGAACTTTTCAAAAACTTTCCAACACTGTCTGTAGAAACAGAGGAAAGCATTTTAGAAACGCTGCTACTGCGCATGCACACCACAGATATAGTAAATAGTGCTTCAGTACATTCATGAGTAGATGAATGATAACAACAATTGCAATTAAAGCTATTGGTTAATGAAGAATGTGGTCGAGCATGTTCATGCCCTGTAGGCCATTAAACTATTATGAAGGTGCAGCATTGGTATTGCATCAATTGTGTTGTGTGTTTTTTTTTTTTTTTTTTAAAGGCTGCAAGTAGTTCATATTAGCAGTATAATGATACTGTGGTCCTAGAATTATGCTGCCATTCTAGAATTCTGAACTGTATGTTTGTCAGACCAATATTTCTTAGCCATAGTAAGCAGAATTTCCTGTTTTAAGAGGCGTTCCTTCCCTGACCATCTGGAACTCCAAATGAAATGCTGCACTTAAACCTTTTAATCAGAAAGAATCATCGATGGAAAGTGACAAAAAATAAAATAATTGTTTATTTGGAATGTATAATCTATACACAATGATACGAAGAGGGCTGCACAAAGACATATACGAACAGTTGATGAATATTTGTACATGCAGTCATTGTAGGGATTGCACTGCCAGTTCATCCCAGAAACCCATTACAACGACTCAAAGGCAAACAACACCAAGCTTTTTGTGGGATAATATGCATTAATTTGCACAAATCTGTTCATATGCAAACTACAGTCTATTTTCTCCTCCTCCCCACAAATCAAATATCACACTTTCATTGATCTTGAGAAATAATTATAAAAAAAAAGCCCACCCCTTCCCAGTTATTCCTTTATGTGCAAGGAAACGAGAGTAGAAATCTGAATTGGCCTTTACAAAAATAATAATCTCGCTGTATTTCTTAAAAAGGTATGGACTGGAGGGAAAAAAATAAAAAATCCAGGCTTGAGATCTTGTCTTTGTTCTTTGTTGGTGTTGGTTTGCTGCCGATAGGAAAGATAATTCGTTGATGCACTGAGTCATGTGTTAGTCTGTAAAGGCTACTGTGCAAAAGAACGCAGCTTGAAGAAAAAAACCTTAAAAAAAAACAAACAAAAAAACAATGTAAAAACATTCAGCTTTCTCAACCATTAAGTAGGGAGATTATAATACTCAACCAATGTCTGGATTTATTCACTGGTGATTAATTGTGCATTCACAGTAAATTAAAAGAAAACAATCAGATTTTATCTTCCAACATTAAATATCAACCATTTTTCTATGAATACTCTACTCTATGTTTTCATGGTAGGTTGTGGGTGGGAAGCAGCTGACTATGGGGGACAACTGCTCCCTGAATGCTGTCATTATATATCAAATAATGTGTCTCTGACACATCGCTCATTGTTTTGTATCGAGAAGAAATCCATCAGGCAATACCATTTAGGATATGTTTTACAACAAAGTATCAACAACTCACCAATGGGAAATAATGTATTATATGTACAGGCTATGCCTCTTACGTAGATGAGGTTTATCAATGAAAAGTGTCCCAACTCAACAACGACCTTTTTTGGAAAGCAAGTAGGTGTGAGATCTAAGCATTTATTCTAAGCAGAAGTGGTCTAGAGGTTGGAAAAGTGAATTTGGGATCTGATGTTCACTGGTTTGATTCCCATAATCATTGGTTCACCACTGGGACTCTCTGAGCAACTATGTTTAGTTTAGTTTTGTCTAAATGCCCCTATGTTAGAATTCTTAGATTTGTTTGTGTGTCAACCACTATCCTTTTGTAACTGTGTAAAAGTAAAATATACAATATTAGTTTTATTCACTTAATGCAAAAGTCACATGGTGTGAAAATAACAGGTCATTCAGGAAAGTGGAGGTATCAAAAAGCTCCTTTTTTTAAATAAAAATGCACCATTTTTGTCCACCCGCAGTTGCAGCCCTCTTCACCACACACTGTCAGTCACAATGGCAGTGTAATTACTACTTAATGGCTTGCGTTTTCTCAACATGACCAACATGTCACCTCCGCTGACTGACAAGGAAACCTGCAAAATTAACTTTAAACATTTACAGTCTTACTCCTCTGCTCCATCAGCCGGGACAAACATTTATCGAACTGATGTTGTTTATATGCAACTAATCTTAAAGCTTGGAGACCCCAGGAGTACAAAATGAAACGTGACACCATGGTGCTGATGGAGGACACGTATTACAACAAATAAATCTGAATATGGCAAAAACAGAAAAGAAAATCATAACATTTGTGTTTGTGCCCTGTTAGTAGATCAGCTGCTACTGGTGTGTATGCAGCATCAGGTTTGTGGAAGGTTTATAAAGCATTTTTTAAATTTTTTTGCAGAAGATAGCCCCTCACAGTTTGGAGATTGTTAAATATTAATGAGATTATCAATGACAGAAGTAAGACAGGATGTACATTTTATTTCTTCAAAAAAAATCAAGAGGAAGTAAAAGCCAGTTAGTGCTACACCAGCATCTTAATCAGCAGCAACATTTGGACCGGCAGAGTTAGTCTGATGCTGCTCATTAGTTTAACTCCCCAGTAGATCCAGGAGGATTTTACTCTGAGCCGTGCTACATGCTACAAGCTACATACAAATGAGTTTTGGGGCTGACACACCAGCAATGCTCCATGCTGAACATGACTAAAGTATGACTGATACGCTCGAGCTAGAGCATATCAACTCAGTCCCTCAAGCTAAAGTCCACAGTACGCACTAGTCACTACGCTCTATGCACTGCCCTGTGAGAACTGGAGACTGCAAGGCTGTTGGAGGTATCGAGGCAGAGGCTGTCCAAAGGTGGCTTGCGGCAACACATAGCCTTCACTTATTGATATCGTATATCTATAGTATATATATATATATATATCGAGTATATATTAGGCTAAATGGCATTTAATTAGTACTTGTATTGGTACTTGGCATTGGCAAGTAGCTAAAGGTTAGTACTTAAAAAAAAAAAATTGTATCGGTGCATCCCTACTGACAATGTACCTGTTTTGAAAAGTTTTTTGTTTTTTTTACAGAATATATTCAGGCAAGCAGTATTTATGTAAGCAAAATATTTCTGTTTAAACTGTGGATAAAAATACTATAACATGTGCTGCAGCATTTCAAACATGGCAGAACACAGAGAAGTCAACACATTTTCTTGGCCTGAATCTCAATGGCGGTTGGCAACCCTGAGTTGACCTCCCAAGTTTTATTCAGAATCCTTGAGCACAGTCTGGTAAATATGGAGGGTCAAAGAAGGTAATGCAACATATGGCGCTCAGTTGGTGTGACTGGCAGTATTTTCAGGCTGTAGCCCAGCAACCATGAACTAAACTAAGACTGAATGTGAAATGTGGCAGCGTTGTGGACCACTTAACGGATTGGAGGAGTTGGAATGTATGGAAAGTGAATGGAAGGGCAGGCAGCTGCAAACACAATCAGCCACTTAGAGGCAAACACATCCATCGACTGACAAGCAACACTACAAACAAGAATGCATGTGAAATTGTCCAACAGAAGCATGCACAGCCTTTACCTTTCCCACACTCCCTTCAAAAACTCTGCCAAGGGCTCTTGCTCCGAGTTCTACACCACTGACTCCTTCTTGACACAGAGATCAGAAAGTTGCTAGAAAGTAAGCGGCAATTTACTCCTTGGTTAAACACTTGGAAGCCACAGAACCCCATCACCAGTGGCAAATCCATCAGAAAGAAAGAAATGCTGACAAAGACAGAGGACAAGACAAAAAGAAAAGTAGAATCGATCTAAACCTCTTAGGCTCAAACAACCTCACCATTACACTCACAGGGGTGGGAATCCCTGAGGTGTGTAATATAAAACAGCATGTTAATGCTGCAAATCTTCCTTTTGAACTTCTTTACTGGTATTAAAAAGGAACAGTATGATATCAACATCCCTTTACTGTCCCACCTGACATCCCCTGTCCTAAAATATTCTCTCATCTCCTCCCTTTTATCTTTTCACTCCTGTGGTCTCATGTGCCTTGCTGCACTCCCATGAAATGAATTCAGACAATTGTCTCTACAGTAAATTGGCTGTACCATTGGCTGTTTTTCAGTAAAAAAAATACATTGGACTTCGGTTATTGTTTGTTTGGGGAAAAGACAATGATTCAAACTTATGCTTTGTATTGCTGAGTCTGCAGAGGATAGAGCTGAATAGTCAGAAAAAAGATTTTTTTAATTTACATTGCACAATAGAAATATTTCTGGCCATTCCTTTCCCACTGTATCACAGTTTCTACCATTTCATCTTTTCATGTACTCTCGATTTTGCACACATTTAATGTAACGGCAATCGAATCAATGTGGTTAAGTTAAAACTGTACTTTTTCACATGGCACAACCCAACTCATCATAGAGGTAAAGATATGCATAGAAATAATAATAAAGAAAGGTCAAAAAAAGGAATTGTGTGAGCTATTGTATGAACTTTCTACACGATTATGTATTAAAATGATGAGCTGAAGTGAAGAACACTTAAGAAGATCATGTATTTTTCATAGATGTATCATTTTCATACATAGAAGTATAATGAAAGCAATAATGGTCTATTGAACCAGCTATGTACAACGTCGTTGTGCGTTTGGGGATGATCTACTAAAGGTTTGCCTGTATAAAAAAGGGTGCAAACTTTTTGCATCGCATCTGATGAACCCTCAAAAAAACTTAATATCCATTTAGTGCATTAGCCTTTATTAATATGGCATATGGGACATGTGTCCCATATTGCACAAGATACTGTGAGGAGTATATGATGAATGATTAATGTGATTAATCGGCACTGCATTATGTGATTTGCGACCTCTGAAAACATTTACATTGTTTAAAAAGAACATGCAAATAATCCTGCAAGATATTGCAGCCACAGAACCTGAGATACTGCAATGATTGTAAATATGTAAGAGCTGGATCTCCGTGACTTATATTCACAGGTGTAATTGAAAGAAAATGTCTGTTTTGTAAGTGTGCGATTGAGCACTTATTTGCAGAATCGTTGCAAATCAGGCCCCCCATTATTGTAACGATTCATCAAGACTAAAGTTCATGTTTTGTGATGAAAGAATGTTTCTTTGGGTAAATAAAATTGCGAAATAAACTGAGAATATATTATACGCTATGCTATTCTTGGAGTATTGGGTTTTCAATTTGATTGGTAATATTTTTTTGGTCCCACCAGTCTACCGTATGCTGTCTGTGGTGGGCTTAGTTTCTCACACACACACACACACACACACACACACACACACACACACACACACACACACACACACACACACACACACACACACACACACACACACACACACACACACACACACACACACACACACGATGGGAGGCCTCCAACTGACAATAAGGGTTTCATAACGTTACTGTGGCAACACTGCATCACGGCTTTGCTAACAGACAGTTTGACGTTAAGTGTTTTGTGTTGTTGTTCAAGATGACGCCAATCTTGGACATTTTGAAACTCTAAATACAAATGCACTGAAATCGCTGTGGCTATTTAAATAGCGCGATAGTCAAAGATAGTGAAGACACAGTAAAGAACATAAGAGGGACCGGGAAGCACAAAGACACACAGGGGTGATTATCTCTGCTGTGTAACAGAGGCTTGGTCTCAAGATGAGCCTCTCCACTGGCACAAATTTATCTATGTTGTCAGGTGTGCCTAGACGATTACCCACCATGCTGTGCAGCTCTGTAGCAACCGCCTCAGTGGGAGTCAAGTTCCCACACAAGACCAGAGCCAGGAAAAGAATGGCAGCCTATTACTCACAGCCTCGTCCTTATGTTCACTTCACAAAGTCTGATGGACAGCATAACCTTATCTATTGACTCATGGATGGCAGCTGTTATTATCCCTTATTATCCTACCATGTCTACTTGTTTTGATAGTCGCAGGAAGGTTAAATACGTTCATGTAGACACGTACGGAGAATGTGATCGGATAGGCGCAGTAGAGCAGAAGGGGGCTGCACCTTGGCCAGAGCTGGCGTGAACCTGGGGGTAAAACGAGTTATCATTGTGGGTTTCATTTGCAGTTTGTTCATTCCAATCCTCACAATCAAGTTCTTCTGATCAAACCATTTCAACAATGGATATGTGTCTGTTTTGCTCACCATTAAACATTCAAAACATTTGAAACTAATTCTTAAATGGTTTTCTTGTTTGAGAAATAACATAGTCAAAAAAATTGATTAAAATGTCTGTTGCAATTGCCTCTCATCACTGACTGTTTTACAATCACAACATGTTCTTGTGTCATGAGTCGATTTTGCTCGTAAATTAGTTTGACCCAAACAGATCAGTGTCTTGCTTTTTTTTCCCCTCAAACCTCTTGTATCTTGTCAACACAATCTCCCTTGAGGCAATTGTAGCTGGAATGAAGATGATAATATCCCACTGTATTGATCTTTTTTTTTCTTTCTTCTTAACAGAGTCAGACAGTGTTGATTTGTGACACCTCGGGTGCTAGATATGAAAGCTCGGTGTCATTTCAACTTGCCAAAGACTGTTATGATGAACCTTACTCAATGGACGTACTTCCTTCGACACTTCTTGGGCTCTGCACAATGTTGAAAGGACTATTGACAGACTTTTATATCTATATGATTGTTAGTTGTTGTGGTTCTAAGGTCATTTATTCCCATTGGTGGTAAAAGGAGATAACTTTATCTGTGTAAATAATAACATTTAGAATGAATGTGTCCCGTTCAGTCACTTTTTTTGTTTTTTTTGTTGCAGCATTGGACCAGTGCTTCATATGCATTTCTCTCTCAAGTGACACTTTGATTTTAAGTGGAGGCAAACATGAAACATCATCCCACTCTTTCTTTTATTCTTGTTTATTTGCGTACTGTTCACTCTGGACAACAACGTTCACAAAGCAAAACACTGTCATTTAAAACAAGAGAGACAGGGGTGGACAAAATGTGACAGGATGTGCACTCACAACAAAACATTTCTAAATAACATACCTAGAATAAAAATCTCTTTGAAACATTAAATGAAAGGGAAGTAACATATTATTATATTAGAAGATTGTAAGATATTTTCACTTGATGGATTGATCCAAAGATAAAAACCCACAAAAACATAACTTGGTTTTGTCATATTTAATGTTTTTTTTTTTAGCTTTTAATTATTTGATTATTTAACATTTTATTTGTCTTGATTTTCTGATGTAACCAATGTTTTAGTTGAATTTCTTTTCTTTTAGGTATGGATTCATTTTCTAAGTTTTACCCCAGTGCCTCGCCTCATGGGCACCCATCAGGAGCTGTCCGGTCTGCCTGGGGGGGGCATTCTCCTTGGAACCATTCTGGCCTTGGTGGTGGGAGCTCTGCACTGTGTTCAGGAACCGTGGTGTGGGCTCCTGACCAGCTGGGTCGGGGTGGTCCCTGTTTGTAAAAATCATCATCCTTCGGCCCTATTCAACTCCTTCAATAAACTGCAATGACTTATCTGCATCATCAAATATTGTGTCAGTGCTAAAAAATAAATACCGTATTATCCTCACTTGATGATTTACAATTGCATCCTACATATTTTATGACAATACCATAAATTCATCACAGCACAAACACGACGGCAGCCATCGCTAGTCTTCTCCCTGCCATAGCTTTCCCACAGAGTTTGGTCCCTGCAGTGGCTCACATCTCAGGTGGGGCCTCACAGAGGACCTGCAGGATTATCCAAACAATGTTAGAACTGGGACATAAGGATTAGCTATGGCCGTGTAATCCCCAGTAGTGTTTCCACCAACTCCTTTTTCCTCTCAGCGGTATTTACCTGTGGATTAAAAAAAAAAAAATCATTATCAATTTATTTTCTTTTGTTATGAACAGGTAAATCATCTGTTCACAGCTCCCAACATCACTAAAACAGTAAAGCTGATCAAACCAGAGTTAGGTAATTGTGTACAATGCTGTCAGTATTCTGAACATGCATGTGTCTTATGTCTTCACAGGATCACCACGACTGCTGCATGCATGATGGACCTCAGGCGGTATCCACTGGATGAGCAGAACTGCACACTTGAGATAGAGAGTTGTAAGTTTTTTTCATCTACTTTTAACTTTTTTTTTCCCCCAATAGTCTAATGTTCATCATAACTTGTTCCTTCTCCATGAGATTATAAGGAGTCATTTAAACTGATACGATATGTCCAGCTTTTCAAATATATTCCATTCAGCCTGTTGCATTTATAGACTAGCGGGATGTCAGCTTTGTTTGGCCAGCTGTATGTTACTGGGCTTCCGCTGGATCCCAACAAATTATGCTGTACTGTAATACAGGGATTTACCCAGAATTTTAATATTTTGCACATAATCCTTCCCATCCTATTCACAGTGTTTCCCTAGTAAAAGTAGAAGCTTTCTTTCCCCACTAAATATATCCTCATCTTAGTTTGTGCTTGTCATATAGAAAGTATTTTATTAGTCTGAATCATCGCTAGAGAAATGCTTTTGATTTCAGTGAAATTGGTGATTTTTTTTTTTTATGCATAGAGACTGTAAAAAAAAAAAAAAAAAAGACTAAATGGTTTTAATTTACCTAATTTGCATTTGGTCATTTCATCATGGGTCAATGATCCTTGATTAACACCAGATACCCACATCAAATGAGCTACTCATCACAGCTCAAGTGCTTCAACCTTCTCGAGAGCTGTGTACGACTTTGTGTGATGTGCTCTGTCCATGGTGCCGAAGTGATAAATAAGAGCCTCAAATAGTGCTGTTGAAAGCTTACAGCTGTAGCCTAGTTTCAAATGACAACTTTGTGCTTGTCACGAAGAAAGTATTTTATTAGTTTGAATTATAGTTTGAGAAGTACTTGTGATTCAAGCCAAATTGGTGATTTTTTTTTAAGCATAGAGACTGTGTAAAAAAAAGTGGGAATTGGACTAAATGGTTTTAATTTACCTAATTTGCATTTGGTCATTTCATCATGGGTCAATGATCCTTGATTAACACCAGATATCCGCATCAAATGAACTACTCATCACAGCTCAAGGGCTTCAACCTTCTCTAAAGCTGTGTACGACTTTGTGTCATGTGCTCTGTCCATGGTTCTAAAGGGATGAATAAGAGCCACAAACAGTGCTATCGAAAGCTTACATGTGTTGTCTAGTATCAAGTGACAACAATCTGCAACAAATACATCATTACAGGTGCCATCGGGGTGCCATGACACCTCTAAGCTATTGTGATATACACGGTTTTGACGTTTAGCCTTTTTTTCTTTCCTTTGCGTCAATCAGTTTATTTTAGTGTCATTCGTTCACATCTATTTTAGTTTGTGGTGGCCTAAAGGTTCGAGAAGCATTTAATGGCTAAAATTCAAATGAATCCCATTCAAACAGCACTCAGTATTTATGTATTTGTTTGTTTCTTTGTTTATGGCATTACCTACATTCTTATGGCTTATGCTGCTGGCACACCACAGAGAGATAAAAATAATAGCAGTGAGGAAGAAGAGGTGACCTTGACATTTAACTGCCATCATGAGGAAAATTATGCCTGCCAAAAAAAAGTTTGAACTTTTAACATTAAACCATTTCCACATAATATACTGAGATGGTTAAACAGTGCTATATTTAACAGTGCAACTGAGCTCGAAGGCCCACAGCTGGTGTTGTACTAAGGGAATTAGAGCATAATGGAACTAAAAAAGAAGTTTTTGAAAAATCAAGATATTATATGATATACGTTAAAAAAAAGATGTATGAGATGGTTTGAAAAGAAGCAGTTGCTTTTATTGCTATATATTAAACGTTCTGGATACAAGGTCTAAGAGTGCACACACTGCTCCATACCACTAAACGTTTCTGTCCTGCAACGCAGACCATTTGTTCAGCCACAGCTCTGTGAGAGTGTCGTTACAGTGATGCATTGCAGCATTTGATTATGGCAGCAAGCTAATGGAGTAAATATGTTTTCCTTGGTGGTTGACGGACACCGAAGCCTCCCTAAATGCTTTATGGATTGCATGTAATTCTATATCGATATGGAGTACATTTCCCTTGAATCAGGCGGTTAAGCTGACAGCTATATGTGCAAAGAAATATTTAAAGAAAATCCAGTGAAGATGGAACAGTGTCCAGGGCAGAGACTAAAACCAAAGTGCAGGTGAAAAATTCTGCATAAATAATAAGAATGAGTTGTCGAGCATCATATAGTTTAATAATTATGGCCATCTGTTAATTGGTGAGGATCTATTTGGCACACTCACACATATTGATAATGTTCCTGGTTTGAGTCTAGATTGAGTTTAGAAGCATTTCGGCATGATGTTGATGTACTCTGGTACTCTGGTCTGACTTTCTGGTCAAATTAAAAGTTATTATGGCACTTTATCAGTCCCACTCAAGATGAAATTAGGCTGTATGTGGCCCCTGAACTAAAATGTCTTTGACATCCCTGCTGTAAATGGACTCGCTGTGTGTCCTGGATGTACCCTGCTTTCACTCAATGTCAGCTGGGATCAGGTCTACTGCTGCACAGTGCTCGTTTGGACAAAGCAATATAGAAGATGGAAGCGTGGATGGACAATCATTATGTTTTCTGTGGATTATAATATAGTTGATAGTGCAGTGGAGCATAGTGGCTCTAGTAGGGCTTTGTACATATAATGCTTTTTGCATATCAAGCGATCTGTCGCCCAAAAAATACAAACAAAAACAATGACCTTTGTAAACCCCATAACAGAACTGTGTAGTTGCTAATCTTCCTTACGCCACACTTTAGATCATTATCTGTGACTCACAGTGATAAGTTTACTTGGTTGCAGTCACTTTCAGTAAAGAGAGATGGAGCACAGTTGTGAGAATCTTCTTTTTTGGGCCTTTTTCTTTTAAGAAACATTTTTTTTTCTAATTGAACCAAATATCTTCTCCACCAGAAGAAAAGGACATCTGTATTTTGACCTTTTCAGCTGGCAGGGAAAAAAACCCATACATATGTGTCTTATTAAGAGAATGGCCTTTATGTGGGCTCCACTGTTCACACTATTGTTAGTATATTATCTATAGTTTCTCTCGCAAAGGAAGTTCACAAGCAAAAATACCACATGCTGTGCAGTGTCCACTTAAGCTACTTGTTTGAACATAGTTCAGAGAGTGATGGTGAGCAAGTGCCGGGGAGACCGAGAGGGACACTGGCTGTTTACAAATGAGCGCTCCTCAGAACACAGCTAGTCATCTGTACCCCAAGCACATTTCCTTCTCGTTTAATTTGGTGACAGGCTTTTTCCCACCAAGCTTAAAAGACACTGGCTGGGGAGTACTAGTTGTGGCTGCGTGCATGCACAGATAGATGTGTGTGTGTGTGTGTGTGTGTGTGTGTGTGTGTGTGTGTGTGTGCGTGCGTGCGTGCATGCGTGCATGCGTGCGTGCGTGCGTGCGTGCGTGCGTGCGTGCGTGTGGATCACCACCACTTGAAATTGCACTGTGCCCAGTACATGTCATTAAAAAAACACACATGCACACATACATCCACACACTTTTATTTTGTTTTATCTTTGCCCTGGGAGATGAGGCCTCACAGAGCAGAAGTCTGAAGGCAATCTTTGTCTGGACTCTTTTAGATGTAATGTTCCCTCTGATGAATGCACCCATTAGCTGAAAGAGTTTAATTTTTATGCAGATTCCCCATCCATATTTTCCTTTGTTTTCATTGTGCTGATCATCACCCACACATCTGTCGCTCAATAGCTTCTTTGCACCTCTTTTTTTTTCTCTTTCACCAATTTGACAAGGTCATCATTTTATATTCTGCTCTTTTGTATTATTTTTCTTTTTTTTGCTCAACAGAAGGCTGTTACAACAACACCTCATCTCCCTGGCATTGAGCTGTTGAGTGTTGTTTGTGAATTAAAAGCTTTGACATATTGGATTTAATATCTAGAAACTTCCATTGATGGATTTGTCGTTCATCCCCTTATGTCTACCTTTTGTAATGATTCATAACAATACTCGGATCCTTTTTGTGATTTTGTTACTAACTTTTAATTACATAATAGCAAAAAAGTATGTTCTTAATTTAGTACAAAGTTCGATAAAAGGACTATACTGATGTTTATGTAAGAAAATGAGGAAGATGGCCTTTATTTCAATCATTTGTGGCACAGAGAGTGAGGACAGGAACTACAAAAAGCCTGAAAAATCCATGCGTGTTGAGGTGGGAATGTAAAAATTTATTTTTCTGTCCATGTACATGACTTGACAAATTCCTCACCAATATTTGGACCAGAGAACAACTCATAAAAAAACATAAACCAACAGTAGTCACAATGGAAACACAGACATTACTTATACATATTTAACCATTTTATAAAAATGTATTTAACCATTTTACCAAAAAGCAGGTAAATTCATTGGACCTACATTAGAACATAATATTCAGTTTCATTGAAATAGCAAAGTAGGTTTTAGTGTACATTTTCAATAACAAGAAGGCATGTTTTCTTTTTTCGGACTTGAGGGGAATCTTCAGAATTTTTCCAAAAAGTCTGACTGTAGACACAGTTTCAACCAGTTAATCAATAAAGAAGAGTGCTATCGAGAATCGAAAGCAGACTTGAGGAACTGTTCAGTGCTACTATTTATTTTAAAGAGGCTCCTTATTTGGTAAGAATGGAAGTCGGTATATCCACAAGCATTTGTCTTTTCGTGTTTACAAAAATTGAAGTTCAGAGATGGTGTTTCCAGCCTTTCTTAGGAGTATATTTTATGTATATTTATGTGTGTTATCATTTGTACAAATAGGAGGCTTCTCATAGTAATTGAAACACAGGTTGCTGGACTGTTTTCAGAGTCTATAACCATAGTCACAGAGGAAGTGAATCTCGCTCAGCTTGACCGGCTCTCAGGGTGTCAACCAAGCAATTGTTTCCTTGCAAAATTGGTCAATAAGAAAATATAGTTCTCATATACTGAGCTCAAAATTGTAAAAAAAAATGTATCACAATTTTCAGACAAAGACTGGGACTCTGGGAAAACAGCGGCAGAGGAACAGTAGTGCATAAAAATCCTATTAAAAACAGGTTTTTATCTGGAGATAATTTTTATTGAGGAAAACTCAAGTCAACGTATGTCTCGGCCCACAATAGTAGTACTCATTTTTAATGTGACCCATTGGGGAAATTACTTTTACCCACTGAGCAAATGGGTATTGTTACATAATTTATACCCCCCCAAAAATTATAAATCGGAAAAGAATGAAAATTAAGTACAGATGGAACTTTACTTTAACAC
This sequence comes from Blennius ocellaris, assembly GCF_963422515.1. Lineage (NCBI taxonomy): Eukaryota > Metazoa > Chordata > Actinopteri > Blenniiformes > Blenniidae > Blennius > Blennius ocellaris. Next base: position 10,710,392 of record NC_137663.1, read on the forward strand.
TACACAATCTCGTGATGAGAAACAGTGGGGAACGGCTGGGTTTATCACCTTGCAAGCGAAGTCGTGTCACCCCGCATTAGTGTTGCTGCTCTCTGCATGTGTAATCTCGCACTTCAGCTTCCATCACAGGCCGCGCAAAGATATTACCTTGGTGCGAACAAATACCATTGGCTGCATTATTCAATATGGTTAAACCGCTCGTATTCCGGGTCACTGTTACAGTAATGCAGTTTGCAGTGTAATGTTGCTGTTGAATAGCTTTACCTTCGGAGGACGCCGGTTCTAGTAAAACATGGAACACTGACTTCAAAAGAACAGCAGCTGTGGCGCTTCTCAATAAATCATCAGATGAAGAGAATCAGTCAGCCATTAAACACTAAACACCACACAGGAGGCTTTTTTGGCCTGATTAGCTTCTTTAGCTTTAGCACATATGTGACCGTGAATGGCTCTTCAGCTGGAAACAAATCTGGGAATTTGAAGGAAGCTGGTGAGTGGCACAAAATAGGCAGCACGAATTGGTAAAATAAAAAAAGAAAAATGTCCTTTACAAAACCTCCCACATGCATTCAAATCAGAACATATATCTCCTTGTTTTCTATATACTGAGAAAGACGTAAACGCCACAATACAGATGATATTACAATGACAATAAAACATTTTATGACTACATTTCTCTCAAATAATAGTTATATTTTCTGCACCAGTGAAGCACATCGTATGGACGCAGCCACTTCCACTCTCTATCTCTCAGTTGCTATCCCTGCTCATCGGAGTCCATTTTTAGAAACTGCAGACATCTTCGAGGGTGTGAATGGTTCCTACACTTGCGTGCATGGCTTATTTATTTATTTTATCTTCAGATGTTCCTGCGAGGCATGCAGTCAGTTGCAGCTAGATGTGCACTGCAAAAGTCTAAAGACATTTTTAATTACGACACCAGGAATAACATTAAAGTCGCTTTGAACTTCATGGGATCAAAAATTCATCTGAGACATATTCAAGAGTGAAGTGGCCTTCTGAGCACACTGGGGAGGACAAGAACCCGCTTCAGTCGTCAGGGGGCCGAGGTTTGCCCATTCTCGTGTGTGTGTGTGTGTGTGTGTGTGTGTGTGTGTGTGTGTGTGTGTGTGTGTGTGTGTGTGTGTGTGTGTGTGTGTGTGTGTGTGTGTGTGTGTGTGTGTGTGTGTGTGTGTGTACAAGCAAGATGTTAAAAGAAATCATTGATGTTTTTAACACATTTATTAACCGTTGCATGGAAAATCGCCTTGCTGTCAAACCAGCATTTCACTCAAAACCATGCTGTCAGGGTGTGATTGTATTTGTGTGTTTTCGCCAGGTTCTCTGATTTCCTCCCGAAATCCAAAAACATGCATTATAAGTTATTTTGAGACTCTGAATGTCCCTGTTTCAATCTATGGGCTGTTTTGAGCCAGTCTTGGTTCCCTTTCCAGGTGTTTGACACCCCTGGCATGTTTGACAAAGGATGTGGTCAAAACAGCAGATTTTAGGTGACATATGAAAAGGCGAGCTTTCCCAGACCATTCTTTTAATCCTTTAAAAACCTCATCACTCTGATTTGTGTAATTCATTCTTTAGTTGACACAACAGCACATATAGTTATATAATTTAGACAAATATAGTTATTTGCAATGAATCCCTGTGCTGCTTCTGTTTTCTCTGCTAAAAATAATAATACATAATGAATGACTATAGGAATTGTGGCAGATTAAACATTTTACATTTAGATTTTTGATCATGTTTGTTGACATTTTTTATTAATCATTTGATTACAAATCAGTCATTTGTCACTGTAATTGAGTCTTTATTACACTTTGGGAACAGTGCGCTTTCACAATGTTTCATTAAATATGCAAGGTGTGACACGTCACCATTTGTAAGTCTAAAAAAAAAAGAAAAAGCTGAAATCATAGAGGAAAAAAATGTTATCCCTGATTATGTTTTGCCCAGAGCAATATCAAAGCCAGTGTTTTATCTCCTGCTCAAATCCTTCTTTGCCCATTAAAACAAATCAACTGAGACATTATTTCATAAGCTTGAAAAAAAAAAAAAGCCCGAAGTCAGATTTGGTCAGGGAGATATGCCAGAGTCCCAGTTAAATAGCTTTCGTATTGTATAGCTATCTCCTCTGATGTTATCATGAACTATTTCATTTATTTTTGGCCTGCCATTGCTCTCAGACTTTAGAATCCAGAAGAAAAACCTTTGTGTTACTGTAAAATACATATTGTCATGCTCACTTTTTTTTTCTTTTTCTCTCAGAGTAAATTAATGAATGTTTAAGACTGTTTTTACACCAACATCCCCTCATCTCTGAAACATCAAAGATAGACCAATTAGGGGCAGACACTGTGGCAAAATAAGGGAGATAAAATTACAAAGTCACATAGAAACAGTGGGATAGAAACAAACGATTTTGTGTGGAATTCACAAACTGGAAGACTTCCAATGAAATAACCTGGTCCCAATAAAAACCCATACAGATCTGAGTTTACTTGTTGTCTAGTGTAAATTTCCTATAACAACCAACGATACCCATAAGCTCATGTTAGCTTTAAAAGCCATATCCTTCACACCATGTAATACATGTTTGTTGCTGTTTTTGTTGCATGTTATGATTAGAATGTACAGCTTGTGCCGAGGAGCTGAGGCAAAAGACGTGAAGTCATTAAAATCCAAAGGATTTATCCTGCTGGGATCATCGCTCGTTTGCTTTGTAGATCCAGGGATTAATTGAAAGTTGAATGTTTTGGTTTAAACCGTATATGCACGGGTTAAGAAAACTGAGAAATTATTCAAATAGAATAATTTTACGACACATATCACCATTTTTATTTGAATGTATACAAGCTTAAAGTTTGTGCTGGTGGTAGTTTAGCAATAGATTATGGGTCATTAATAATAGGGCACATTTATCCTCTGCTGATGATTCACTAGGGCTACACTCCTCATCAATCATCAATCCATCCAATTGTTTTTGCACCAAGAGCAATACACTATAAACATTAACAACGGTGACTACACAGATTCAAATATAAAACTGCCACGTCCCAAGGGAGTATGGACTGGGAATCATGACACTCTGGAATCCGCCAATGTTGTTATTGTCCATCGACTCGTGTGATGAAGAACTATTTACCACAGCCGTGCTGCGCATGCACAGTAGCAGCATTTCAATAAGTTTTGTTTCCCACCTGTTTTCATGGAGACAGAGTCGGAGCATTTTCAAAAAGTTCCACCTGAGGCAATGGAAGTTTGTGGTTTTAATTTGAAAACGCTGCCTTTATGTCAGTCGGTCTTTGTTTGTATAACTTTTTCATCCTCTGCTTTTATAGTTTGACTTTTAACCACCCGCATTTAGTTTTACCGGATCCAACAGAAAAGAACACATGAATCTTATTACCACTATGCTTTTAAGCTATGTATTCATTACTGCATGCATTTTAATATGGATCACTAATTCAACACCCCAAAATATGATGAACATGGAAGGTTTGAAAATGCATTATTTCGCTGTCCCACAACTCCACTTTGATCCAGAGGAACAAGGCAGAGGGTTGAGGCTGTTCAAAACATTCCCTGACAAGTCTATGTTGTGAATGCTCAGTGACTCAATGGATCGCAGTGAATGAAGAAGAGCACGAGATGAGAAGGGTAGGAAGAGGTGAGTGAAAGGACAATGGCTGGACATGTATTAGTCATAAGAGGGATGTCGGTGACAATAGGACAGGAATAAAACTACAATACTATGTAGAAATGTTGATGTTACTTTTTTATGCATTGAACTTTGTCGTTTTTGATAACTACGCTCTCTTACAGCGCACATGTGGCTTGTCACAGTCTTTATATCTATATATTATTTCGTTAGATTTATTGCACAAGTTGATATTGCATTGAAAATACATTTGTGATATATTGCGTAGCTTGAGAAAAAAGTACTGTAATCAAATGGGGGGGAAATGGTGGGAAAAGAGGAATCATAAAAACTGAATAGTGAATGAAGTGAGGAGGGAGAGGAGGGGGAAAAGGAGGTAGCGTATAACATTCTTTTCTGTATGCATTAATCAATGAGCCAGCGTGGGAGTTCCCTTAAATTGTTCTGTCAAGCATGATTTCATATGTCATCCCGACCAGCCCTGTCTCTTGTCATCCCACACACACGTCCTGTTCATACTCATGCAAATCATACATGGCCATTCTCTTTCATTGTCTAAAGCCCTTCTTTACCACCGCTTAACAAAAGTACTGATCACACATGTAATAATGACAGAAAGGGAGAGTCAGCGACCAAGCCTGCAATCAAATATATAGTACAATAATCATCCAGGGAAAACTTGCATGCAAATCCTTGTTTCAACTGACGTGCAGTGTTGTCAACTGCTGTAGCCATTATCACTGATTATTATGTTGCATGTTGAGATAAAAAAAAAAAAAAAGGCCATCGGTGAAATAATCCACCGAAGACAAAAACAATTACAAGTACCGTTGCATGCTGAGAGAGACTGGACAGCTTTATCAGCTCAAAACAACATATTGTGATGAACTAAAGCAAACAAACCATTTAGCGATGTAAAAGGTAGCTCTGTGTGGCTTCTCAATTCAATATATCCCCAGTATGTAGGGCAGATAAGCAGACCTTTTTCTTCATAATGGCATTCAGCCATAGTTAGCAGAGGGAGGTCTCAAAACAGTTTTTTTGTGTGTAATTTTAGTCTTGTTCTGCTGGTGAATCACTCTTCTAAAAAAAAAAAAGAGCAGCTCCAACTGTCTCTTGTCTCTCCTTGTCTCTTCATCTTACTCTTTTTCTCTGTTTGAGAGCACTGCTCTTATGCCCTCAAGTCCGCAGACGTGACAACTGCACCGAAGCAGACAGTCGCCAGCGGTTTATGCAAGAGCCGAGTTTCATGGTCTAATGAAAATTTTCAGCATCTTTTCGAACTACAGAGTATGATGTTCCTCAATCATTTATCGCGCCTGCCCACGGGCCACTATGCTCTCATTCTGCCCCAATCAGTGGAGCCCTAGACAGCAAAGACAGAGCAGCTTTTGTACGGATTAATATTGATGGACATGTTTTTTTGTTCTCAAGAAAGAATATATATGTACTTAACGTGTTTATTGACCATCTTTAACAAGTGTCAATCAGTGTTTTTGTTAACCTCTCTCTTTTTCAAAAGAAACATTTATCCACATTAATGTGGCCCTGTTACTCCTCCTTCAGCCAGCTTCAAACTAAATGGTTGACATTGTCTGAGAGCAGTTGTTGGCTCGGTCACAATCTTACTCTTTTATTACTAAAACCGTTGAGCAAAAAAGTCTTTCTGAAAACATTTTAGGCAAGAAAGTTTTTGAAACGCGTCGGGCCGCCAGTCCCCGTGCCTCATCTGCACCAAGCTGGCTGGGTTCTACTTGGGTTGAAGCGCTGCAACACAGCTTGAAACCCACCACACTGTACCCAGCATGGAGTGCGTTTCACATATACAATCTATGGGAAGTGGGAAATTGACGGAACCTGTGGACATGCAGCTTCATCCTGCACTGCAGATGGGTTAATTGTGTTAAGATATTTAATCAGATTAATTATGATGATGGAATAATCTGCATTAACGCATCTATCGACAGACAGCAGCAGAACATCACCCACTGTGTCTGCTGCTCTCTTCTGTCATAAGAATGTGGAATGATGAAAATGCTGACATGATTGTGTTTTTATGTCAGGTAATTAATTGACGAGAGTTAATGTTATCCAGATTAGGCTCTAATAACACACACACACACACACACACACACACACACACACACACACACACACACACACACACACACACACACACACACACACACACACACATTGAAAGGATCTGGTCAATAACTCCTGTTCTCTGTACCTTCTGTTAGATGGATACACCACAGATGACATTGAATTCTACTGGCGAGGTGGCGACAATGCTGTGACAGGGGTGGACAAGATTGAACTGCCGCAGTTCTCCATTGTGGATCATAAACTCATCTCCAAGAATGTTGTCTTCTCCACAGGTAACATTAACCAACACCGCCACCAAAATAAATTAAAAAAAGGCCCAAAAAAACATTCTTTACATGCATGCATGGTTTTTCTCTTTCTCTATAAATGTCATTCTCTGGCTTTTTCATTTCATTGTTACTGCAAAATCAAGTAGCGTGTTAATTCATGAGTATTGATCGAGATCACTGTTAGAACTTATTGATGTAAAAAGAGAAAAAAATGGCACCCGCTAATTTCCAGAAGAGCAAATCCACATACACAGATTCAAATCATTGAATAAAGCCCCATTCTGTGAGACAGAAAACAGAATGACTTATTTAATAGCAATAGACAAAAAGAATGCGGTCTGATACAATGAAATATTCATCTCGACTGCATTTTCATATTTATGACTTCGCTATGCAAGAAACCATTTGTAATGAGAGACTGTTTCCGCTGAATATAGTTTTTGGGGGAGCTTGTGTATTGAATGGGAGCATAACAATAACACAATAGCATTGGAGAGACTACACCAATGCAAGCTTGTTTTGTGTGCCAGGCTCACATATTCCATACCAGTGAGGCTATTAATAACATAATGCCCCCTACTGAATGCACAGTATCTAGATATATCCGTGTAAATACAACATTGTGTTTGTATTGCATTAACATACAAGTACGTTTACCCAAGTTAGTCCCTGCATTGTTCCTGAATGCATACACCTATAGGAATGCACACTCTTAAGTGGGGGAATCCCTTTTAGGCCCCGGTCTGTTATGATAATGACCGACCCAATCAGGGGTCACCCAGACATGCAAACATCAGCAAAATTGACTGGGCACCTATCCAATCCCAGCGTCATATTTCAGTTCAAGGATAAGCAGTGTCGTTGTTGCCTTCATGAATTATACATGTTTGGCATTGAATTTCCTCTCTTGACCATTCCTATGCAAGATGCATCCCCATTTAATGAAAAATATTTCCGAGAACACATCAATGTCTCGTCTTAACATTAGCAAATTACAAAAAGAAATGTAATTATCCTTCATTTTTCACCCTCCTCTGTCTCTGCTTGACTTTCCCATAAAAAATGAAACTAAACATATTCTAGCTGTTCTTGAAGTGCCATCTTTCACATTGGCGTAATTCAGTTAAGCAGCTGAAATTGGAAATGTAGTTGCTTTCCAGAGAAATGTGTGCTGATACAATTTAGCTATACGAAACCCTGCTGTGTGCATATTTGAAATAGGGCAGAGATAAGCAAAAAAAGACCATTCTCATAAGGAACCATCATGCCTCAGCTATTATACATATGAACACAGGGCACCTTTAAGCCACTCAGTTCATAGAAACAACACACAAAGCCTGTGGCTGGGTCGTTTGACAATGGACAGGATGTTTTACTTTACTTGGGATGAACCTGAGAAGCACATATTTATGTTTTCATCAACATAGTTTTAATATTATTGGGAGGAAATATGAGCAGTAAACAACGCAGTAAATCTTTACAGCTTCCTGAAGCATTAGCTTTCCAGATTATGCAAAATTGCTATTAGGATTGAAGTAAAAATACTAAACAACTTGAAAAATGTTAAAATCCAGCTATGGTTTTGTGGTGAGCCAAAAGCTAAACATTTTATCTCCCTAGATTGATCACCAAGATATGAAATGTCTTTCATGTAATTGAAAAATGGTTGAACATTTTCTTCTAAAAAACTTCAAATGTGAAACTCCAAGAAGCACAAAAGGGAATTTATCAGCATTTGTCATCTGGGAAGCATGGATGTGCATACCACATTGTGAGGAAATCCTTTGGATAGATGTCGAGATATTTCATGACAAGTGACAACTCTGAGCCGTGCTCGCACAAGACGAAGAATGACAAGAGTTCACCACAGTCATTAGAATTCATCCTCTTCCTCCTCATCTGCCAAAACCCCAAAATGGAAATTTTTCATCCTGAACTATAGTGAATGACAGCCCGGCATTACCATTTTTAAAGCTATGCCACTAAGGCGACTAAAAATAGAAATGCTATACGAGTTTTGTGTTGTGTACAGCAGAGAAGCGTAAAAGAAACTGTGAGAGATTTTCAGCAATTAGTCTTTTAAAGCTTATTCTAGGGTGTCTGACTTTAGTACAGTATAACCTCTCTTAGCAGTTTAACCCTTTGGGGCCTGAAGCATTTTGTGCCGTTTTCCACTACAATTGATTTTTCCTTTATATCTCAGATATAAAATCCTTAAACCTTGCCTTTTCTGGTGTCATTTTGTTCAGGACAACCTCATAAATGCATTTCTGAAGTAATTTCATCACTTTGGCATACTGTATTAAAACAGTGGATCTAAAAACACCATAAAATTACAAATTCGGGTGGTAAAAACATAGATTTATTGACTATAAAAGTCACAGACATGGTTAACGAATCATTTAGTTTACTTGTAAAGTAAATCTAAACTATAATTAACTAAAATTTATCAAAACAGGACTGAAAAAACAGTTCTATACAGATATTTACAGTGAAATAGAAGCACTGCCTCAGGCGTTTTTGTAAAACTATTTATAAAAGGTCACACATGTTTTTCCTCATATCTCCGCTTTTATTTGGGCGATCAACGTCATTTAAAAACGAGCTTGTAGTTTTATATCTGCACTTTCGACACGGATTGAAACACTGGACCAGACGACGCTGTGCTGTGACGCTACTGCCTTTTCAAACGGTCATGTGACGAGGACGCACCGGTGCGTCCGCAGGCCCCAGAGGGTTAAAGGGTGCAGTAGTTACAAGGCAGTCAGATTAAGGTAAATTAAAAAAGATTGTATGGACAACAGTTGTAACATCAGATGTGGTTGATTATCAGCATTCATAAAATTGCATGAGCATCGCAGCACATTTTAAGAAAACACATCAGTGCCCAGCTGTGTTATGGGATTGAACATCTATATCCTTCTTGTGGCACAGCAAACCAGTGATTGATCTCCAGTGTGTTAAAACAAACCACTTATCATTACTTCCACTAGCCCCGGCAGTAAATGATTAGAGGTATGCAATCATGTGCTACGTGTTACTATTACAAAACTTTCTCTGAGCTTATTACTTTAGACCTTTAGACTAACATGAAAACAGTTGATGAGCCTCAGAGCAGCTCTCTCTCTCTCTCTCTCTCTCTCTCTCTCTCTCTCTGTACTGCACTCGCTATAGGTTACATTAACTGCAACATTGTATTGACAGTAAACGTATTGTACGAATAGCCCTAAAAGGAGGTTTGCCCATTCCTTTGTCTCTCCTGTTTTGTTGCTATTACCTTTCATTGTTCTCAGTTTTTCACCATTATTGGTCATTAAAATGTCATACACAGGTGTTAAAAGCTCAGCTTGTGTCATAGAACATAACAATATAACTGTGAAAATTATTTGTACAGACAGCAATAATGAAAATGAAGTGTTCCTGTCAGCTGTAAATAATTGTTTTCATTTATATCAACCAGGTCATTTTTAGTGACTTGCACAAAAGTGTTTATAACAAAGTGCAAACTGAGAAACAAATGATTAAGTACATTTGACCCCAACTCACAAACAAAGCAGACATGTGTTGACATTCTAACGTCATCTCAACCAAAACACAAATTATAATAAAGTTAAGATGAACTTTTGCTTTCACCAACATAATATGACCAGTGCACATAATATCCTCTGCTCCTCTCTCCAGGTTCTTACCCTCGTCTTTCTCTGAGTTTTAAGCTGAAGAGAAACATTGGATACTTCATTTTGCAAACATACATGCCTTCTATCCTCATCACTATCCTCTCCTGGGTCTCCTTCTGGATCAACTATGATGCCTCTGCAGCCAGGGTGGCTCTAGGTGAGGTGCACAGAGCAGTGAATGTATAACCAAAGTGGGGAAGTGTTAGATTGTTGAAACCAGTATTTTTTTTTTAAATACAGCACATATTATATTGATATTATAATGATGTCATACTATCCTTTCACAAGTATTAACCAAGGGAAATATATATCAAGTGTTACTTTAGTCCTCAGACATGTGATGATTGATGACTTGGCTGATTTGGTTTTACTCTGATTTCAGAGCCTATGTGCTTCTCTGGTAATCACAATTTCCCCCCAGTCATCCTTGATTATGTAAACCCCATGTAGCCTTTGAGGTTTGTATCAAGCCTCTTTGTGTTCATCACAAGATGGCTGTCTTCTATTAACCCCATCCACGCAGCTTCATCCATCCTTCTGCCCATCCCTGGCTTTAGTCGACAAGGCAATTTCACTGATTGACGACTGAGCTGCATTTAGTGATCCAGGGGGAAGGCATGCATGGGATTTAATGAAAAAAAAAAAGAAAAAAAAAAAAAAAAAAGGTAATGCTTTGTAATGGAGGCAGGTCAACAGAGTTGGGAAATGTTTTGTCACCCTTTCTACATTGGATTCGGGAACCACTTTACTCTGACCTGGATACAAGCATTAAAATGGACCTGCAATGGCTGCATCACATGTCCACTTTCTGCAGAAATCCTTTGTTTTCATTGTTAAGCTCTTACAGTGACAGCTTGGGAAAATTGCCTGAATCCTATTTTGAGCAGTGGTCACCTGACAGTTTTGTGACAGCTGTATAATAATTTAGTAATTGTTTAAAGGGGGCTGTGAATAGAAATTGCCTTAAATAATGATGATGCTGTGTGCTCTCCAACCACAATGTGCAGGTGCATGTGGGAGGATTCATGAGGCTGTGGGAACAATGGATATGATTATTTAGGCTTTAGAATCAGGTTTCTCATGCCATTTGTGAGTCCAGGATATGGATAAACACGCTACTAAAAACACAAGCAGGAGCATTTGCTTTATTAAATACTAAATTACATTACTACTAGCATGAGCTAATTTGCCAGTCATACTAAACACGCTGTCAACACATTGATATGCACGGTCAATCTGCCAGTATCCATCGCAACAGCCTGCTGGGCGACCCTTTAGAAAATCATCTACAACTTTTCTCAGGAGGTGTTTTCTGCTAATGAACAAGATCAAGGTTGACATTTAAATTTAAAATTGCTGCACCACTTCAGGTGCACATCTTTGAACTTGTCTCCCAAAGCATGTTTTAAAGTCACAGGGCTAATCCACTTTGGTTTCATTGATCCTGACAGCCTTAATCAAGCACAGAAATCATATCAAGTTGCCGGCAATAGATGTCTTCCAGTCAGGATGATTAAAAGTGTCAAAGATTCCATCAGAATTGCACAGTAGCTCAGGGGTTTGGGTGACTTGCTGTTATTGAGTTTGATATAAAAGAAAAAAAATGGATTTTGTGCACATTCGTCTCATATGTTGTTACTCCACAAAACATGTTGAACTTTATTCCAGCTAATTCAATTTCTCATGTTATGATGTGACCTCCATCCACCAGGGATTACCACCGTGCTAACCATGACTACCATCAACACCCACTTGAGAGAAACGCTCCCCAAAATCCCATACGTCAAGGCCATAGACATGTACCTCATGGGATGCTTCGTCTTTGTCTTCCTGGCTCTGCTGGAGTACGCACTGGTAAACTACATCTTCTTTGGCCGAGGCCCTCAGCGTCAGAAAAGGGCAGCCGAAAAGCTCATGACAGCCAACAATGAAAAGTTAAGGATGGATCCAAACAAGGTAATTATTACTACAAACAAAGGACGACTTCGTCATAAACTTCCCAAACGCTTGCATTTTTGACTCAAATGAGTTGTCATTGTTCTGAATTCTTGGCATCACATTTCCTCTACTTTGCAGCACAGTGTTAATTTGATTAATAATAAAGCTGTCTAATGAGCTTAGAATAATTACAAGCTCAGAAGGAAAATGTCACCACTTCAAATAGAGGGTTGACCTAATGTTTCCTGCCTTCGCTGTACCAACTAAAGTCAGCTTAATAGGCTGTAGTGTCCCTATTTGAAAACCAAATCTACTGTGTTCCCAGCTGAAACACAGAGAGAGAAGAGGGTCTTGGAGCCACTTGGCTGCATTTACATCAGTTGACGCTGAGAAACAGGACTTTGGTTTATCCAAGAAGAATACAAAATGATCTATTATGTTTGTTTTTCCCTCAAACCTTTTGCACATGTAAACGCAAAACAAGTTACATTAACAAATGAAATGCATTAATAAAAAAACATTTCTGTTTGATTCTGTTTGCAGTGGCTGGTGGGGAATGTTGTTGGCAGAGATGACACTTTGTATGCAAGAATGAAGCAAAGGGATCTTGATGGCCATGACTCGATGTGGGAACCAATCTTTGTAGACGATGCTGCAATTGGACTTGATCAAAAGAACAAGGTAGTACAAAAACCCCTTCAATATTACTTTTTTATTTTTTTTTATTTTTTTAATTAATGATAATGGTACTGACAATATGCTGAACCCATCCACAGAGAGAGATACGTTTTGTTGGTTTGGTACTGCTATAGACCTAGTTCATAGAACACATTACATTATTATACACTATTCATGTTTTGTATGCCTTCAGCCAATCCATCAGACACATCGCCAGTCCGTCACAGCATCAAAACAGAGAGACACAAAAATCACATTCATCCCAACAGGCATTTTTTTGTACCCAATTAAGTTCAAATACTGTATATTTGTTGGACTGAAAACCAGAGAGAAGATTCAAACTCGTGAATTCAAACCTTGCAGAGAATGTGCACAATCTTTGACTTGAAGTAGATAATTCCTCGCTATGATGTGACCGTGACACCAAAATACTGGTTTTAGCCATATTCATTCAATGTATGCTGAACTATAATTTCTGACCTACAGCCACTGGAACGTTAATGGAATTGTTTATTTCTTAAAAATAACATTAACAAGGAACCAAAAGTTGGTGTATTGATTAGCACTGTTGTCTCGGAGCACAAATAGCCCCTGGTTTGAATTAATTTACAGACTTTTCCATTTGGAGGTTTTGCATGTTATCGATTCATGTCCTTGGGTTTTATTCGGGTACTTTAGTTTTCTCTCACAATCCAAAACCTGCTCATTCAGTCACTCAACCTCTTCCTCCCGTTGGGAACAGAACACTGACTCTGTCCTGACTTTTTACTTGCGCTTCTCCAAGTTCTGCATTTCCTCAATGACCTGAGCTATTTTAAAGGTTCCTGACATGTTGTGGACATTTCATGCTCCAAGACGGATGGTTGGTTAGGGCCCCCAGAAAACTCAGGTTCAGACTTGGGACTTCCTGAGGTGACTTTCATCCAAAGTGGTCATGGTGTCGCTGGTTTGTCTTGAGTTTCTTATTGACCCCAGGACTTCTGTGAATAGCACTGCGAATGGCTCCAGACCTGGGAACCCTCAATTGAATGTCATACTGAAGGAGCATAGGTAGCCAAGGAAGAATATTACTAAAGTTGAAGTTTTTGTTGTTGTTGTTCTTTGGACAGATGGACACCCATGAAAACATCCTTTTGGGCACCTTGGACATCAAGAATGACATGGGTGTTACAGAGTTGGCCCTGGGTCTCAATGACCCACGAAATACCATGCTGACGTATGACAGCTCAACGCTACAATATCGTAAAGCTGGATTGGCAAGGCACAACTTTGGCCGAAATGCACTGGAGCGCCACATGACTCAAAAGAAGAGCCGGTTACGGAGGCGCGCCTCACAGCTGAAGATCACAATTCCCGACTTGACTGATGTGAACTCGATTGACAAATGGTCGAGGGTGATCTTCCCAACCGTTTTTTCCTTTTTCAACATTGTTTACTGGCTTTACTATATCAATTAGAAGAAACACAATGGACATAACTGGGGAGGGCAAACAGCAAAATATGTCGCTCATTTCTTCTTCATATCGAGTTCGTTTGATATTTATGTGATCTTACAACAATGTATACAAAAGTGAAACCATTGTATCTCGTTTGCTGGCTAACAAGTGATCTAGGAAAGATACTGCAGTCATAAGGTGCCTGTTCCAGAGTAATCCTTTATAGTTTGACCATTTTATGAATTGTTTATTTTTAATTTTTTTTTTAATGTTTTTAATATGTTTGGTTTACAGTATACATCATTGATTATCAAACTATACTCTAATGAGTTTTTTTGTTTGTTTGTTTCTTTTTTTTCATTTATCATCATTTATATTCATAGGCACTGGTAAAGTTTCAGGTCGACACATTTTGGGATGAACTGTGTGTTGTTTTTTCACAATATTATAAAGGTAGGAAATGGCCGAAAATGTGTAATTCATACAACCCATTATCATTAAATACAGAAAATATTTACTTTTTATTTATGATTCTAATCTCATGGGACCACTATACCATTTATGTCCAAAACGATTAATTAATTAATTTTTTTTTATAATAAAGCTATTTCAAAAAAGAGACAATGAGTTATATCACATGACAGCCAGAGCTTGAGACAAAAAAAAGAAATTGGTCAGGTCATGTGGGCCTAATAAATCCTGTTATGTAAGGTTTACAGCCAATCTGGATTGTCAATATTTTGATATATTTAACTATATTTTCTATTCATTTTGTCAAACTGCTCCAAAAAAAATAAATCACAAAAAAGAATTGACAATGTGTGTAAGAAAGTCAGGAATTTTCTCTTTGAGTGGAAACATAATCTGAATTAAGTAGTTTAGTCCTGAAGCAACAATCGATGTAAGTATCATATGTATAGTATTTAATAATGATTATATGTCATTCAAAATTCCCTTTGTAGCTCTCTTTTCCAACTTTATGAGGCAGATATCTACTAAATAATCTTAACTGCAAGTCTTTAATAGGCACTTTATTAGTTTTATTGTTGTTTATTTTCGTAATGTAAAAAAAATAAATAAATAGAGATGGAGAATCAGAGGGACCCCAACAAGCCACACAGAGAACACAAGGCACAGAAGCACAAACAACATCAGATATATCTTCATTATCATTTAAAAAATGTGTTTGTTGTGAACATTTTTTTTTTTTTTACACAAATGGGTCTTTATACTCTCTGCCTCCCAAGTCAGATTTTTAGTTTTAATTGTCACTGGTTGAAATGTGTGTGGTTATTCATTGTTTACACATACAAAAAAAATATTGGTTAATTCACAAATGACATAGCCAGCAATCAAAAACAGTTAATACAATGATTTATGATTAATGCTGTGCTTTTGACTTTATGGTCACAAAATAGATTTTATAAGTGGTTTTTGCACACAAAGTTCCTAAAAGCCATAGAGGCTCTACAGTAGTTCTTATGATACCTGGTGCTTTTGGAGGTTGTCTTAAGAGGAACTTTGGTAATATTCTCACATATTGTTCCTGTTACAAGGTTGAATTCTGAAGTAAACTTAGGGCTGCAACTCATCACAGTGTCATCTTGACATAGATGAGACACAAATAGAGAAATATGTTATCAAAACCCCCCCCAAAACAACATGACTAGCCACAAGTGTAAGAAATGCTCTGATGGCAATCCGCACCCATTAAATACATGGAATGAATGGTAAGGTGCAAATAGAAATGATAAAAGACAAGAAAGCTTTATATAATGCCAATGAATCACAATAAATACCTTACAGATAACTGGAAGATTGGCCTCCTTTAACTGACACACACATAGTGCATTTCTTCTGGTAATCTATTTTTCACTGTGTCGGTATGAGTGAATACTCCCAACACCGATGATATATTGTTGATTCAAAATATAGCTGCATACAGTTATGACTTGTTGCATGCTCTGTACAGTAGAAACTTAGTCACATGATCTTTTTAAACACTTTCCCCTTTCTCACTCTTGTGCTCTTCGTGTCTATTGGACCTCAGGAGTAAACACGTTGTTTATGTACCAACTTAAAAAAATATGTTTCTTATTTTACAAATATTGATCTTGGGGATAGAGAATAAAACAGCACTATATGGGTGATGTTGGTTGAAAGAATGACATAGCGACAACAAGCACTGCCCAACACATGACAACACATTTTGAGCACAAACACTAACAATAGTACAGTTTGAATCTCACATTACTGTTGTTTCTTTACATTTTTTGCATTAATCCATTTAAAACCAAATTTATTGTGAATAAAATAAATTGCACCATCTAAGTGAACTTGATAGTTTTGGCGATTATGCCAATGGTTTATTTTTTGTAAAACTTTCCTTTTAAATAAATTTGTTTGTCAGTAAGTTTTTAACATGATAAGTAATCCCATCTATACTTTTTTCAAAGAATGAGAATGACTTGAACCCAAATTTGAGAAAAAAATATGTTTACATATTTCCTTATGTATATATCAGATAAGCTAATAGTAATCATAAATTGGAAAATATTCATGTAAATAGATATATATTATGCTCCCAGAAAAGACAATATGACGTTTACAATATGGTTTATTCAGTGAGTTTATGAGAACACAAAGCCTGATGTGAAACAATGTAAATAGTCTATTTTACAATGTCACTGGATTTGTTTATTCTTGCTCTGTTCATCAAAGCATATGTCTTTGAGTTTTGTTTTGTTTTGTTTTTTGCCAAACTGTAAACACGTATTCATGAATGTAGTTGATATTCTTTTGCAGCATGTATTTGCTGTGACGTGTCAGCAAAAGTATAACAATTTCTTGTACCAATGATAAACTAAATACAGCTCAATGTAACCAATTTTAAACACACAGACACACACGCACGCGTGCGCACACACACACGCACACACACACACACACACACACACACAGGGTCAAGTTATATAGACGCATGTGATGCCTTTATATCAAGCCCAAAATGTACCCATCTCAGGTCAGCACACTTCACACAACTAATAACACTTCAAACACAAACTTCAAACTCAATAATTGTACTTGAGGAAAAGTAGCATAAAGAGATGTTCTAGGTGTTGTTTCTCTATTTAATTTTTCTCTTTGCCACAAAGCCCACGATACACCACCCAGTACACCATCTACAGTCCAAGCAGGCAGGATTTTACCACCTGAAATGTTTTAGGATTCATTTGAGTACTAAATCCAACAAAGCCATAGACATATCTCAAACTACCCAATTGAATAACTTTTTCAAGTGATACTGCATGTGGTATGTGTGTATGACGTGAGTGAAAGAGTGTACAATTGATATACGCTGGCCAGAGGTTGTGTGTTTCCAGAACACTCTGGCAAGACGACTCTGCTTCATAAGTTCTACATTTTTGAAATGTGTTTGTATTCCACAATGCTTTTTTGTTTCATATATTTTTATACTTCTATATTCCGGTGTAAAAACATAAATAAATAACAAAAACAAACAAAAAAAATGAAAACACTGTTGTTTGGCAACGCCTTGTAAATCCAGTTTTAGCAGTTTTCATATTTATAATATACAGAATGATTACATTGTCCACTACAGATACTGGAAACCTAATGGTATGTATGCTAATGAAATCCTTTATAAGAGAAAAATAATTTAACTTTTTTTGTTTTTTGTGGAAAGTGGAGGGTTTTGGAAGTGGAAGATTTTCAGCAGAATCTTCTCTGAAGAGTAAGGACAGACAGATATCATCCTAAAAGCCTAAATGACACATCTTGGTGACAGTGTATGTTTGCACACACTCACAGAAGAAGCCTTAGCCTCCTGCTGCCCCGGCTTCACTCCGAGCAGCATCAATCCTTCTTACCCACTTAACACCCTCCACCTTGAAAAATCCTTGTATGTGCCACTCACAAGAACATTCCCAGAGACCCTTCTCAAAGATAAGCCCTGTAAAAGTCAGTGTCTGTCTTTATTATGAAAAACCAATGGAAATTATTACCTTGTCAATAAATATTGTATACTGTTCTAAATCTGTGTGTTGTTTTGGGGTTTTTTTGGACTCATTTTTTAAAGGAGTATGACATGGAGGCCTGACGATATTCTGAAGACTCTGCTCAGCTGCAGGATTGTATACCACCCATAATAGCAATCTGACTTTGTCATCTCTCCAGACAACTGACAATTTAAGTATTGATCTCTGTGCCTGTGTGTGTGTGGTTTCATTACAAAAAGAAACTGCAGCACGCAGTCGTGGCACAACATGACAACTACATTGTTTTTGGCGTGTCTGCCATTTCCGGCAGTAATATGGCTGCAGCATGGACGAAATCATCAGAGCTTTTCTCCATTGTGCACAATAATCATCCCTGATATGATGTGGAGGGATCATGTATTGGATATGGGTTCAAATGTTCAATACGACAAATAAATGGTACAATACTTTAAATTTGAATGGAAGTGCAGTTAAATGGCGTCCACCAGGACAGTTACGAATGTTGGTCGGGTTTTAAACATCTACTGTAAAAAGATAACACTCAAGGAAGCTGGTCACCAGTTAACAGGGAAACTGGTTAATCCAAAACACGAGTGGTATCCAGGGCCTGGAGACCTCCCGATACTCATATCAGGTCGCTCCTTCGAGCTCCCGTAGGGCTCAAGTAGGGCTGAGTAGGTACTAGTGGCAAAGCACCATAATTTAATGCTGGTTTACATGATGTTAAAAGTGCATCCCAATATTAACAGCCATAATTTAGGACAGATGGGGTGAGATTCTTGAGTATAACTTTACAGGCTGTTGGTCTTCAGCCATATGTGTACCAGTCATGTATCCTAATCTCTGAGCTCAAAGTTCAAATAGTCATCAAGGTTGCTGATCAGTTTTAGTCTCTTAAAGTTACTGAAGCTCTCTGCAGTCCTTGGTTTACAACAGCAACAGAGTCATCATTCACACCAATTGCCTTAGTACAAAGGAGGTTATAGAAAAAAAAGTGATTGGTATTAATACGATGTCAAAGGAGCAGTGTAGCTTTAGGCAAAATATTGATTAGTTTTGAAGAATATTTGACAGATTTTCCTTGAACTTTAAGTAACTTTGTTGTGCAGCCTGATATTGTTTACGTGTGAGGAATATGGTAGCTTTCATTTCAAGGTCTAAAGAAGGGGCAAGGATTCAGCTTCTATTCGAAATGCCCTTTTTCATTATTTAATCAAAGATGAATGACATCATTCATAGTTTCTCACTTGAGTCAAAGGAAAAGTTACTCTACCAGAATAAAAACATTTATAATATACTTTCTATAAAAGGAATCACTTCTGCACAGAGAACAATCCAATACACTAAACAAGACCATTACAATTAATTTCAACAAACTTCCAACCTGCACTTTTTGCAGCCATCAAACTGTGTAACTTGACACCTTCGGAAAACTGCACGCATTGGTTTTTGGGGTACAACAACTAACGCTGGGTCCTAAATGTTTCACTTTTCCTCTGTGGATTCTGGTAAAATAACTTTAAAACCTAATAGTTTACAAACATTGATTTTTTTTTAAACATTTTTTGTTAAATAATCTGTTGATAGACTGTGTGGTAACCTTCTTCAGATGTCCTTTATTTTTTTTTAACATGAATACAAATTTACAGAGTGGCAACTTTGATGTGCTGCGACTTGAACAGCATTTCACAAAACCTAAAAGTCCAATACAAATCCAATTTATTAAAAGCCATTCTATTGTTGGACAACAACACTGACAAACATCAAACACACACATACATTTTAGAGTTGTGTAGAGATTATATATAGAAGCAGTAAACATTTTTATTCTTTGTAACAGACAACATTTTAGGAAAGGACCAACATAACATTTAGAGAAGTGCGTGATTAGCCAGTTAAACAATTTACATCTGCTGTCTTGCCAGTAAGTGCTACATATATTAGTCGGTTAGTGTTTTAATTGTGTGCAAGGCAGTTTAACTGTCATGCAGCTGCCTGCCATGAGTTGGAGGTACAGAGCCTTCAGAATGTAACTGACTCCCAAAATGTAAAACAAGTTTTAGATTCACTTGATGACAAAGTTTAAGATACAAAATAAAAAGAGTGCTTTCCTTTTCCCAGACAAGTCTACAAGTAATTTAAAACTTTTGTTCAGTGGACACAAAATGTAGTCACTATAAGTAATTCTAAAGCAACTGTAAAGTGTTTAGTTTGTGGTGACTTGACTGACTTGAAGATAGAGCAAACAAGCAGTAAGCAAGAGCAATTCTTAATATTTAGCAGACAGAGGAGTGGTCAGTGTTACAAACATCCCTGCGATACTAACAATGCTAACTTGCACCGTCAATAGTGTAATACTTCATGTATTGGTGTTGGACAGCATTGATGTTGTTGTTCACTTACACATTTACCTGCAGGCAAATGCTTATTAAACTCGTTTCCAGCTGGTTTCAGAGTGTAACCTAAACAAATGAAGAGAAAACCGGTATCCCATGGCAACAAAGATCTCTTTGCATTACAGTTCTCTAACCAACTGACTGCAAAGCTGAGATCTGAAATAGAGCCATGGTGGTATAGAAATAGAGCTCTGGTGGCTCTGGATAGGAGGACATGAGTCATGACACAGAATTGTGGGATGGCCTGGCATCACAACAAAGACATTAGAGTCTAATGCATAATGTTCCTATTCATCCTTCACCCACAACAGCCTTTCTGGTGATCACCCACGGCGTCCATTTTCAGCACGAACTGACAAAGGGAAGCGGGGTTTGTGCAGCCAAGATATCATAGCAGCATTATGGTAAAGGGTGACTCACTGGAAAATTAAATTTGTGACATAAAGAAATGATTTTGTGATCAAATGGATCTGAACTAATTCAAAAAAGATGCAACACCGGAAATGCGTATGTGTTTGCTCATATGAAAGCCTGATTTCCTCTACAACATTGAATATATATTAAAAAAAAAAAGAAATCCCTCCACATCACTTGTCTGAATCCCATGGTCACAAACATGAAAACTACTAACTGCTTTACTGGTTAAAATATATATATTTTTCCCACCATGGTCTGCAATGGCTCTTCTTCCAAAAAGCTTTGGCGGTCAGCCAGACTGTTTCTGTATGGTTGACAAATTAAACCTTCACTTCTTCTACTCTGCTTTGTTAATATATTTTTTTAATCTTATGAAACTTCAAGAAACATCTTTAATTTCTTCGTCTCTTGCTCTCTTCCCCTGTATGTGTGTGTCCCTAGTTAATTAGGAGGAATATATGTTAATGGGACGCTGCTAGCAGACTAATTAAGATTCTGATTAGAGTGAAGATACTGTCAGCCAGTACCAATGTGTGCACCCTTGTAATGGTGTGTGTGTGTGTGTGTGTGTGTGTGTGTGTGTGTGTGTGTGTGTGTGTGTGTGTGTGTGTGTGTGTGTGTGTGTGTGTGTGTGTGTGTGTGTGTTGCCACTGGCTCACTTGTCGAGGAAATCACCCCGACTGGAACAGGCACGAGGTGAACAGATTACACTATGCACTGTTTCTGGTTGTTCTCTCGTGAGAAAATGCCCATGATTCTATGCCACAGAGATAAATTATCACTTCATTAGATAATAAACACATAATTTCCCCTCAGCCACTGAGTGCGGATCTAAGATTTGTTGAGTAGGTGGTAGGAAAGGGTGTAAAGTCCCAATTTGGATGTTGAAAAAATGTAGCAAACACAGCAAACCATTTAATAAGGGGTTTATTTTAGTGTGTGAGTGTGTACATGGCTCTCTCTTTCTTTCCCTGTGTTTCCATCTCTCCTAATTGTTTGTGGTTGTTCCTATGTGTGCTTTTGCCATGTGTTGTGTGGTAAGAGGTCTCTGTAAACATTGTAGACCACACTGCAGACAAAACAATGTGATTAATTGTAAGAAAAACATTTACATCCTCCAAATAATCAGGGCACTCACATCAGTGTTTCAGTTTGTAAAAACAAGGGCATTCTCTTCATTTGGGAGTGTTAACCTTTAAGCTAAGCTCCATCTTAGATTCGGGGTCGGTCTAAATGAGAAAATATTTCAAGTCAACACTTTGAGCAAGCCGATATGTTGATCCAACCATTTTCAATATTCAAAGTTAGAAAAATCTGGGATTTTCCTTTTTCTCATTGCGGCTTTGAATGTAATATCCCAATTTCAGAACACAGCAACACATTTTTATTTCTACATTTGATTAACCTAACTTTCCTAGATGGAGTAGTGATGAGAGCAGGGGTGTCAAACACATTTCAGTTCAAGGGCCACATACGACTCAATTTCTTCTTGAGTCTCAGTGTTGTGTTGTTTCTGCGATGCTTAAAAAATGTATTTGAAAAAAAAAAGTGCTTTCTTAGAAAGTTTTATAACTTCATGGGTGAGTTTGGGTCTTGAGTCATCTTCAGATGAGCACAATCTCCACTTTAAAGGTACGACTTGAGAATTTTTCTATTTAATGAAGCTTACAGTTAGAGGTAGTTCAGGCCACCCTGACCATTTTCTCATGGAGCTGCTTCAAGTGTAGACTGCTGGGAGAACTATAACAAGACACTGACATTATGTGTCTCTCCTGTAGTCTGTACTCTCTCTCTCTCTCTCTCTCTCTCTCTCTCTCTCTCTCTCTCTCTCTCTCTCTCTCTCTCTCTCTCTCTCCCTCTCTCTCTCTCTCTCTCTCTCTCTCTCTCTCTCTCTCTCTCTCTCTCCCTCTCTGTCTCTCACCCTCCCAGCAGGACCTCTGACAGTGGACCTGGATATTCATAGTCTGAGCTTGCTGCCCCTATCAGGCTGCAGCCAATGGATTTATATCGTTTGCTTGTTGCTCTCTGTCTCCGTTCTATCCTTTTCCCTCCTCTATCTCCAAATCCTAACCAGAACAGCAGGAAGTCTCCAGCTGTGAGTCTGGTTGTGCAGGTTAAAAATAAGTCTTTTTTATTTATCATTCCACTGTCATTCATGTGTCATTTTTCTTTTTTTTTTCTATATATAAAAGTGCCTTGAAATTGCTGTGTAGTATTTGGCAGTATAGAAATAAAACTGAATTGAATCATCACATGCATCATCACAAACACTGTGATGAGAAAATGTCTCAGTTTTGCGGGGACATGGATAATGATCAGAATTAAAATAGAAATTAAACTACTGTAAAACAATGGTCGGTGATGTTAATTTGACATGTTTACCATGGTGAAATGAGAAGCACGGTATGAAACTTAAACCACAAACATTGAAATAAGCTCTTACATGATGTGAACTATGGGACAATTGTATTTTAGCAAGTGGACGAATTGTAGTGACTCTTCAAAAAATAAATTAGAAGACATACCCATTTAAATTTGACTCTGTGCACGGAAATATCAGCAATTCTCAAAGAAGATCATAGAAAACAACTCATACTCAGGTTACATTGACCTAATAGGAGACAAACATTTGACTATTCATGTTTTTTTTTTCTCTTCTTTTCAATTTTTCCTTATTTGAGCTTCACTTGTCTGTTACTACTTTTTACCCGGGTATTAATTTCACTAACCCGCTTCTTTTTCTTTCCATCTCTCCCTTCCAGCTTCCTTGCAGCACTATTTTTTTTTTAATAGATTTTCTCAAGTTTCATATCTAAAGCATTGGCCACATGCTGTGCCGAGCGTCTCGGAAGGATGCAGAGTGGATCCAGTATGTAGGTTGGAAGAAAAAGTGACACTTTTCTTGTGCACAGCACTTCTTTGGCTCATGTAAGATAGTCAGTATTCACAAAGGACACACTTCATAGAATATTCACACTATGACTGATGTGAGCAGTGATGTGTGCAGTGAAGAGTGTACTGTAAAGATGTGATTGATTATCAACTGTTTCTTATCGTGCTTTGATTGGATTCAATAACAATTGAAGGGGGGGGGGGTGTTGAAGGATGGATCAAGGTGAAAGTGACAATGTATTGAGTGAGAAAAGGAAATTGAGGTTCAAAAATTAAGATTGAAACAAATTCAGAATGTGCTATTGTGCCTATTGCAGACATAATACATTTGACATTGAATAATATGCATTAATAAACCTTGGTGATGGCCATAACCTAAATATGAAGAGAATGCCGAGGGGCATACAACTTGTGATCACAGAGTACATCATTTATTCAAAGTGGACTTTCAGCACAGATGTTTGAATAAAAGCAAGATTTTCCAGCAAATCTCTCAAATATTGCCAGAAACAAAGCAGCATCTATAAATCCATGCATAAGTACAGTGACAATAAAGAAGATGGATTTTTAAAATATATGAATGTATTACATGTATGTGCATGCATACGCATGAAGTGATGTTTGAAAAATGGCCCAGATAGATTATCCAAGTGCGCAGTGGGGGTGACATTAGTCATGATAGAACATTTCAAAAGCAAGTGCCTTGACAGATTGGTGGATGAAAGACATTCCATCATCAAAGTTATTCATAAAATGTGCCAGAGATGATTCATAAACTCATGAAATGCACTGTAACATAATATTACAGAATACATATTAATAAATGTCTATGTCTTTGTTTGGAGTATGATTCATTCAATGGGAAGCTTTATATTAGCTCGGTCCATAGTACTGGATACCAAACCTCTGAACAAGAGCTGAAGCGTATCCCAGCTGGCATCAAGCTAAAGGCAGCGAACAGACTGGATGTATCAACACTCTATCAAGTTACAGAAAGACACATAATTAGCACATTCACACTTCTAGTCAGTTCAGAATCACCAATTAGCCTAAATATACATGTTTTTTAGATTGCTGGGATAAAGCTAGGATACCTGGATACAGAAAACAAACTGAGAGAACCAGCAAGGTTACCAAAGAAAGCCCAGATTCCAATTATGGTGTCTTCTAGTTCTGAGAATGTCTTTCAGGGCTGAACCCAACTTACTACTTTCCAAGAAAAGAGGTCGAGACCTCTGTATTTTTCTGATGTGTATGTAATTAAAAATGGTTAAACGATGCTTTGTAACTGGGTGGTTTTAGGAGTGGATTCGCACACACACACACACACACAAATATATATATATATATATATTCATAAAATATACTAAAATCACTTGTTTTAAATGTTTACATTTTGATCTTCATTCCAGTCGTTACTTATGATAATGAGTGGTGGACCTCAGTATTTCTGAAACTCTGGCTACAGCCCTCGTCACCAGTCCTGCTCTGGGCAAACACACAGAGACAGACAACCACACACACACACACACACACACACACACACACACACTCACATTTAGATTCACCATTTAATGCAGATCATTTGGACTGTGGGAGGAAAATCTTCCTCGCACACAAGTGTAGAACATGATAAGCCTGCAAGGAAAGGGTCCCAACGAGACTCCAAACCCCTTGTTATGATGCATCAGAGCAAACTATTCCCAAAGGAAATATTATTACCAGGACATGAGTGCTATTCAACACTGATGTAAAAGCTTTTACTGATTTGATGTAAATCAAACTTACACCCACTTATTCCTACCGCCTCGAAGAAATCTTCATTTATTTAATGACGCTTCAACATTAATATGAAGCTATAAAGTGTCTCGGCACAAATTCAAGGTCTGTATACCACGGGCAACATAGAAAAGGATAAACCCAATGAATCATTGATAAATTGAAAAAAGACACCATGTATGATTGAAATTACATGTCAATTGGTAAGAACAGTAAACAATATTCATAATTTTACTCATTCACCTAGCATTAGCTGACAACTTATATCTAGATTGACTGAATTTGTCTGTGATTTAATAGATCATGAAATGATGACTTTTAAGATCTGGCAGTTTTTCAGCATCATTGGGGCACTCTGGCCGTGTTTGAATTTTCTAGACAGCATAAAAGGTCTGACACAGGGGAGTCAAAGATGTGGCCTGGTGCCAAAACCGACCCACAAGAGGGTTTATTTCACTCTGCAAACTGTAAAAATCAAGGAGACATGCATTAAAAGTTTCCAATTAAAAAGTTACTCTTCCTCATTGGTCCTTTGGGGGCTGCACAGTTTCACTAAGAGTAACACTGAGAGCCAGAGTGGACGGTTATGAAACTCATAGCAGAAAGATCAGTCATGCTGCTGTGGAAGCTCGCTCCATTGTTGTCAGTGAAATAACATTATCAAACCTAAAGGCAAAAACACGTATGATGAAGGCTGCAGAAATCTTGTGATGCCTGTGTTGCAAAAAAGTCCGATTGAGGTTATTTTTCTTTTTTATTTAAGCAATATGAAGTTATTGAAAAGTGCAATACATTTGAGGATGTGATATTTTTGTACATGGAATTTGATATGAACACAACACAAACTTGTATCTCATCAACATGACAATGTCAAAGTGAAAGTACTAAAGCTCAGAGTCACTGAAAGTGCAACTTTTTAAAATGACTCCCAAGGTGGAGGTGGTGAAAAATCCCTGATTCTATCTAAACAACTTTTTTGAAAATGCTGCTACTGGACATGCACGCCACGGCTGTAGTGAACAGTTCTTCTGCATGTGCCTGATTAGATGGACAGTAACAACTTCACCCATCAATCTGCCTTTGTAGTCACCATTATTAATGTTTATAGCAAATTGTTCTGCAGGCATGTGTGGGTGGTTTCATTACAAAAGAAAAACAACAACAACGAAACACACAAGTGGCCCAACATGAAAACTCCATATTTTTCATCGTTTCTGCTGTTTCCATGGAAATGGGCATTATTTTCGAAATGTTACTGTGTAAATACAAAACTTTCCCTGATGCAATTGCAAGAACAATTTTTTTTCACTTAACATGTGTAATCAGTGGCTAAGTGAAGGAAATAAGTAACAAATATCTTAGCACCGTAGCTGTCACGGTTGAAAATAGTAGAAATTAATCTTCACCTTCATAAAAAGAAAAAAAAGAAAACACTTTCTGAGTCTGGCTTTCAGGAAAACACTTTCCATAAGGGAAGTAGAAACCATCCTCATTACCACAGACTTTCCTCCAACATGGTATGCTCTCATACTAACAATACCAAGTAATATGTCACTCCTGCCACATAAAACGTCATGCCTTCTGTCACCGTTATTTGAAATTCCCTACTTGTCATGATGCCTCTCATCTTTTCATTGTGCAGTTCTCACTTGAGGATAGCGGAATAATCCTTAACAGAGGAAGAAAGGAGTTCTTCAATGTCAATATCCATTTCAATAAGGGTAATCTAACTTACTCTAATGACACAAACTTTAGCATAAACTGAGCAAAACACAAGTTTATACATGATAAATGTGCAATTTAATATATCCTCTTATGAATAGATATTAGTGTGACCAAAGCTAAATGCCTACTTATCAAGAAAGCGCCAGAAGGACGACAGGGCAAAAATACATATGAACATATGAAACAGGATACAAAACACATACATTATGGTCTTTTTCACTTCAGCATTTCTCCAGCTTGTACTATCGGACCTTCTTTACTGTCTTCGTCATGCATATTAATTGCATGCCCTTTGATGTTAAACATTTATAGAACAACCATAAATGTAACTGCATGCTCAGTTTTATATATGTGCTGCCATCCATGCGCGAAAGATTGTTACTCACAGTTTATGTAAATAGGTCATTTCTGTTGAAGCAAAGGGAGAAAGAAGCATGTACAAAGAAAAATAAAACCCACAATAAACATGTTCTGATGAGTGAAGCGAAGAATATAACAGACAAATGGCAAAGTCCAGTGTGTTCATATTTATCTTCTGCTCAAATGTAGCGGTTTTTGGAAACATGTTAAAGAATGAGTATCAATGTTCTATCTCATCTTGCTTCCTTTAAAGGCTGAACTAATCATTCGAGAGACTGAACCTATATTTTCAGGGTTAAAAAGTGGGGCCAATTACACAAACCAGGAAAGCGAACTGCATAGTTTGCCCTTCCAGTGTACACTCACAGCACAGTTTTGCACACATACTTGATGAGCTTCTGTTTGAAACATGTCAAGGCAATTGCAATGCTTCAATTGAATTGAGATGTCTACATTAACAAATTAGAATGTCTGTTTGAAGCATGTTATTTTTACATTTGACAGAGCTTACATTGTTTCTCTCACACACACACGTATGCACCTTTTTCTTTTTTTAATAATAAAAAAAGTGACATACTGTATATTCAATTGTCTGTTATATGATATCAACTCCATTTGAATCCTCTCAATACAAAATAAATCATACACATCATACAAACACTGATTTTTGTGTTTTGTGCACAAACATTTCATGAGCAGGGAATTGTTCATGATGGTTTAGCAAGGCGTTTTCTGTGCATGAAATCTCACACCTCATTTCACAGTTTTTCCTTTTTTATGAAGGAAAATAAATCATTTTTCCCCAATCTGTAACACTGATGTTGTCTCCCTCTTATTAGAACTTGGAGTCAGGATCTGCCATAGAACTGTCGGAAAAATAAACAGAGTTTCTGCAGAAAAAGGACACCTTGGCAGAACATGCAAGCCCCATGCAGAAAGATCTTGAACTGAACTTCAACCAGGAATATACTGGCTTTGAGGTAACTCACTATCAGTCGATGAAGCAACAATAATTGTCAGACTACATTTCCATTCATGACAGCTTGAATCGTTTTACAAATATTAAACGTCTAAATAATCCTAAACTTGTTTTTCTACTGAATATTAAATGTTGTCATTCTCATGTCATCTCTCCTCCCTGCAGCGTCTCTTAGAGGTCAAGAAAACAGCTTTAAACAAATACTGATGGGGAGTATTGGTAGCACATCATTTAAATAGAAACAACAAAGATGTAAAAACAAGGGAAGGGAAAAAAAGGAATAAACAAAGTGATGCAGCATGTGTTATTTCATCAAATGTCACTTCACACTTTAATTGACCTCATCATGCTGCATCAGTGCATATTAAAGGTGCATCAAAGCCTAATTGTACGTGAGTGATATGTTATTTACTTATTTGGTTTGTTGCTTTCATTTGTGTCTTAAGCTTCATCTCTGATGTTCAACAGTCATAGTGATGCCGTTTCAGTGTTTACAGGCTTCTAGGCATTTTTTTATGCTAAACAAGTACAGAGCAGGGGGGAAATGATGATAAGGCTGTTAATAAGACATCATAACTAACTACAAGTCAATTGCTTATAAAATAGCTATAAAAGACATCAGTTTGGCTCTAAAGAAAAAACAATGACATTTTAGGTTTTTGATACAGTAACAGTAGCAAGACTGAAACCATATCCATGAATTAGATACATTTATGTCTTACTGTAAAGCAAATAAGAGATGATTAGTCAAAGAAAAGATAGAAAACACAACCCTGTGTAAGTGAAGACATTTTTAAAGAATAATTTTCATGAATTCTACAAACCTGAACCCCACACCTACAACAACTAAAGTGATAGTTTTCAATTTAATGTCGCTGGGAAGTTACCAAATATTGTTTTGACTTACCATAAAGGGTTAACAGGTCTTTCAGTGTTTATTAAGCGTCATTGCAGACAAACAATGGGTCTGGAGAGACCCAGTAAACAATCTTGGGTGTTTGATAGCCTCTGCATTCTACTTTATGATGCCCAGACATTCATAGTGCAATTTATGAGGGATGGTAATGAGCGCCCACATGCTCATATGATGGTGCACCACACCCATATGCTCACATAAAACACATTTTCACACAAACACCAATAACATTTAGGAAATGCTGCCAGCCCCAAGTCTAAAAGTAACCAAAAACAGCATGGATGGAAAATTACACATCACTTCCCAAACCCCCGTCATCGGTGCTGAATACCAAAATAGATATTGGTGATGTTGCCACTACTTGTGTACAGTATACAGTAAAAAAAAAAAAAAAAAAAAAAAGCAGAAGGATGCGGTCATCATTCAACATGACCTCCACTTCCTGTGAGTAACATGTGCAGAGGAAGAGAGATGCTGTGAAATTTACACCCTGCCAGGTGGATCCCACAGGGTGCCCTAGCTGTGCACAAATGTTAGTATAATTATGTGTTAATTTGCCAGTGTGCAATGGAAAGACAAGTGGTGGAAAAAAGCTGAACCGAACACACTGCGCTGTCTGTCTATGAAGGCCAAGAGAACGGCACATTAGCCACATTAGCTCTAAATTACACATCTTGAGATGTCTGAAATAACTTAGCTCACACAACATTTAGCAGCATAATAAGAGACATTAGTTACTTTAACACAGGGGAACAAACTCATTGAGTGGAATTTGCAACTAGTTGAGCTGCAGTCTTATCTAATGCTTTCAAAAAGCTAATAAACCAATTGAAGGCCATCCAATGCCACCTTATAGTCAATATCAATCATTTCTTATGATGGATGTCTGAGTTTGGTCAACACATTCGCTTGAGGAGAACGAGGCACAAATATAGACTTCATAAGGACTTGCATTCTCGTCTGTCTGTAATACTCCAGAGCTCTTAAATCCCAACACTGAAAACACCACCAAATGTATTTAAAACATAATTCTGCTCTGTGAAGGATGCAGTTCAATAAGTTGGTTATTGATTTTCTTTGATTGATTCAATCTTAGATGCATCATAAAGGGGAAAAATAAAACAACAACAAAAAAGTGGATGTGTGGGAAATAAACCCACAATCTCAATGCACTTAGAAGGGATTTTTGAGGCATGGCACAAACAGAACATACATTAGCAAATTATGTTCAATACCATTTGCGGTTTCATATTTTGTCAGAAAAGAAAAAAAAATGTTTACCAATAAGCCTATTTGTGATGTTCAACAGTGGCCATGCTCCCCTTTTGCATGTGTTGGTTTTCCTCAGGGTACTCTGGTTTTCCACCACACTCCCAAAACGTGCATTTGAGGCTAAATGGTGACTACAGGTTATTTGTACATGTGAAAGTGAGAGGGCGAGGTTGCTGCAGGGTTTCTGCAGGGTTGCTGCAGGGTGCATCCTGCCTTCACCCATAGTCAGCTGGGATTGGCTCCGGCACGCCAAGACCTTCAGCTCTGTGAGGCAAGTGTAATGGATGGGTGGAAAATATCATATGTTCTTGTAAGCAGAGGATGCTCCTACTGCTGCCAAATCGAATTTGACGAGAGACAAAACCGAATGTTTTCCCACAGCCAAACGTTGCAACCTATCAACATGTGACAGGGAACAAATGGCATATATGGAGTAGACTCTGCTAAATAGAAAGAGCTGAAGGTGACAGAAGCAAACAAGCGAAATATATAAAAGACAAACAAGACAAGATAATATAATAAAAAAGAGACAAAAAAAAGTTCTCTGGAATTGTTGTTAAACATAATCTTGAAAGTGGATATCATTCATTGAGTTTTGGGTGTCTGTTTGCACTACAACAGTGCTTGGAGCCACAACAAAACACAACGGCTCCCAAAGTGGAACTTTATGAAAAAGCTCCATCTCCATGGAAACGGAGGGGGGGACAATGACATACCTTTTCTGAAACGCTGCTATTACTCACCACAGCTGTGGCAAATAGTTCTTCTGCACATGCGCAAATATACAGTACACAATAACAACAATGGTGGCCTCCAGAGGGGCGTGACTCCCTGTTGATATTCTCCTTGTACTTGGTAGTTTCATAATTGAGAGTCATCCATAGTAGCGATACATCATCATCTGTAAATACAAATGTCTGTGTGCTCATCATTCTTAGTGTTTATAGCGCAAGCATGCATATGTGATCTCATTACAAAAACAACCCGGCATACTAATTCCACCATTTTCAACATTTCTGCTGTTTCCATGTGATGGTCATGGTTTTCAAAATGTTGCTGTACGAGTGCAAAACCTTCCTGAAACGAAAATGTAAAAACAATGTGTTTTGAAGTATTGTCGTGTAAACAGGGCCTCAGACATTTCGGAAGGTGGATATTTGTTCTTGCACTCGTGGAAAACTATACGTTGTTCATTGGTCAAGAGAATTTGAATTAGGAAGAAATAATGGACTTGAAATCAAATGTAAGTAAGAGTACAATAAGAATGATTTTATTGGAACTGCTTTATGAGCCTCTGGCTGTACTTTGACATCTGCAATGATATTAGAGGGATTGTGTTTTCCCTCTCCAACACTGAGCTTCTGATTAGTCTAACAAACACGTCATACAACAGATGTACCATGCCAATGTTTCATCAAATAAACACGGCCACATTCCCGAGCACTTCCACCTCCAAGAGGAAACACAAAGCGGCGGGGGGGAACAAATAGCGGGTGATCAAACATATTGAAATGCTGACAGCTCATCTGATGTACAGATGTGTGCCATGTGTAGGCTTCAAGTACATGCAAGACACAATTACCAATGACTATAACACAGTACAGAGAAATACTCGGTACATAGGAACCTCGAGAGCAGATTGACACGCTACAATTATCTCTGTTTTTCAATCTCTTCAGTTGTCAGGAGGCAGCCATCCATCCATCCCCAATCCATCCATTTCTATATACCAAACTAGAGCAGCAAAGAGCTGGAGCCAATCTGTCATTAGGCAAGAGGCAATTGGCAGACTGGGATGGCTGTGGATCAGATGGAAGAGCTTCCAACCCCAGTTTTGGCAATTTGATATAAGTGTCCTTGGGCAAATCAACGAATCCCAAGTTCTTCACACAGGCATCGCGTTTGGTGTGTGAGTGTATGTGTGAATGAAAGAATGTGAACATCGACACAGCTCCTGCATTGGAATGTATTATAAAGGTGGCCCATTGACTATGCGGATACTCTGGTTTCCTCCCACAGTCGAGTGATGGACTGGCAACCTGTCCAGGTGAACTCTGCCCTCACTCCAGGAACCAGATAGGATTAAATAGTATTGATGGAATATGGAGTATTTCAGGTGAGAGATGTATTAATGCCAATAAAGTGCATATTAATAAATGCACAAAGAAATACTTTCACATGATTCAACAGTTTATCACAGCTGAAATGTGTGCATGAGTCAATGACTTGTCAGACAATGACCCTAAAAACTTCCAATGTTTAGATGAAGTCTGTTTTCCACCAACTTGCTGTCTGAAAATTATTTTTGTAATTGTTTTTCAAACCTAATCACAAAAATGAATATTGAGAAATCTTTTTCAGTACCTTCAGGGTAGACCAGTGGGCCTCTGTCCACAATGTGTGAATCACTGTGATGCAAGTATGAGCAGGAACTTGTCTGTGACAAATTGTAGTGTAAAAAAGCCTGCTCACCTCTACAGTTTAATATCCTGGATGTCATTGGGTACACGAAGCTTTGGTTATAAGAATTTCCAAGCAAGTCAACAAAAACAAATATATACCTGTCTAGTACAACATATAGGAGCCGAATCCATATTTGGCTTTGCTTTGTGCATCCACCAGAATAGAACCAAGAGTGAAATAAAGCTGGCATGGTGTATTTTATCAGTATTTGAAACAGCCATGCATATAAAAATGTGAATATACAAAGGCAACAACCTTGCGCGATGCTTTTTTTTATTCATTTTTAGAGACATTTGTGCCCCTGAGTTACAAACACAATGGGCACCATTCATACATCCATCTTACACAGCAGCCTTATCGAGACATGCATTGTATGGGACAGAAACCTTGCATACAAATACATATTTTGTATGAAAAGAAACATTTATATGAAATGCATGTTATTGCAACACCAGAATCAACATGCCCTCTGCAGCATTGCACTGCTACAGTCAGAAGTTTAATGTTGCCAGTTGTTGAATGATTCTCTGAAATGTTATTAATCTATCAACATTTTGTCTTAAGGTGCTAAATAGTTTGTAAACGTAGGTTTGGTAGATCTGAACCGTCTGTCCCCTCTGTAAACTGTAAAACCTGTCTCCAATTTTGAAATTAGTTTGTATTTCATGCTGCATTATTCATTTCAAAGCAAAATCTGGTAGTTACAGCCTTTCTGAATGTGAGGAGGTGGGTCAGCTCTATAAGTTCTGCATGCATGCATATGTTACAAATGACTTGAATGTTAATGCCTTTTACATCCCGCCAACAGCATCTTTCCTCATATTTGTATGCTCTCTGATTAAACTATGCGGCTGTGCAAGATGAGTCATTCACTCGGCCAGTTCGCCAGCTTCTCTTGGCTCCTCCTGAAGGCCATTTGGTTACTGGATGCTCAGCCATTCAACTGGCCCACGCTGCAGCGGCACCACTGCACAGACTGTGATTGCTGAGTCCCTTCTCTTAGCTCATCATTGGCAACAGGCTCACGTCAGCCATTTCCTCTGCATCACTCACTCCCAGCACGTCTGCAAGCTTTGATTATTGGTTATTGCCTATTTATATGGAGATATGGGCCTCAGCTAAATGGGATGCGTACTGCGCTGTATAAATTCTGGGAGGGAAGAGAGCTGATCTGTCAGGGCACATGAGAGTCACCCTCTGTGAAGTTGCGATTGAGTTCTAAAGACTAAAGCTAGTTGTTTGATTTTACAAAACTCAAAATGATGTTAAAAGATAAATCTGAGATATTTATGTAGAAGAGACCATATCACTGAAAGACAACATATTGGAATCATTGTGTTAAATGTGCAGCTGCCTTCAAATAAAGCTTAACACAATGTCATCTTGTCTTCTCAAAGAGCTGATGGCAATAACCATACAACTAATGTTGGTTTGCTTGCTTCTAGACTGGTGCCATGCATATCAGTACCCTATCAGTTCCCAACAGCAGATACTGGTTGATGATCTACACAATGAAGACTTCTATAGATTGGTGTGATGGCAAAAGCCAAAGCACCAGAAGTGATCTGATAAAACTCTGTGTGATATTGTCCAGTAGATTATAGGGATCGTGATTAAAGCAGGGAGTACATGATAGGGCATTATGTGACACAGATAGGTTTTCTCTTGAATGTCATGAGGAATTTATGCCCTGTTAAAGCTGCAGTGTCAGTTAAGATTTTGAATGACAAAATTGTATTCATTAATTTGCAAAAAAAAAAAAAACGTTATCTCTAAGCCAGTTGGGTTTTTTAGTGTCATTGTTTTTTTTTACATAGCAGTCTTGTGGGACATGTACTGAGAAGCACAGAAAGCAGTGAAGGAATTCATTTTTAGTACAACTTTATTCATAACTGGCTGCCACACTGACAATCCAGCATGTGTCAGTAAGTTGCCACTATGTATGTGTAGAGTTCTCTGCACTCATGTGTGTCTAGTTTTATTACCTTAACAAGCAAACATGGAACATGAAAACTACATTGTTTTCAGCGTTTCTCCCATTACCATGTCATTTTCTAAATGTTGTGCCAATGGGGCCTTAGAATTTCTGATGCAGACGATCTTCTGGCATAGAAAGCAGAAACATATGAGGTCAGTTCAAGTTCTTTCTGATATTTAAAGTTTCTTTCTTATGAAAATGAAAAGCCAGGCTGAGTACCATTCCCAACATATACCTTCATTAGCTGCCTGTGTCATCTGTGCTTCATTGCAATGCTTTGTTTTGGAGGCTTTGCTACTAAAATGCAGATGCAATTATCAATTTCAATGAGAATCAGTGTGCTTGTGATCATATTAGATAACATCATAAAATACGGGCCATCATTCATAGATACTGACATAAACCTTCACAAACTTATTTCAACCTGACATTTTTAAATGCAGTAATATCCTCATTTAATTTGATTTGCTTTAACTTTACAAACTGTCAACAATAATCAAAGCTTCAACATGTATTATTAAAACTACACAACAAAAAAGACAGGTGTTCCCTCTAAATTCACTGGTGTTGGTTATAAGAGTGCACATGCTCACAATGAACAATATGCACAATCAGTAATAGCCTTTGGCAAAATAAAAAAAAATGGGAGAGGATTGACACGAAATGTTTCAGGCCTGTAATCATTAAGCAAACTTAAAGCAGTTAAAATGCAAACAGGTCTTGAAAGAATAGCTCCTGACGATGCTGCAGCATTACTGTCCTATTTCTTACTGTTATGAAACAGCGACACAGCAGGAGGCCTCTCTTTTATTCTCTATCAAGGCTCCAATCTGATATTTCACATCACAGGACTGCTGTTGTTGCTATTATCAGCCTCTTTCACGATGACGGCTTTACATTTTCTATAGAAGCAGGCTCGAATAGCATGGGATAAGACAGATGCAGAGAAACATGTAGAAACAATGCACAAAATTGAAGTATTGCAGCAGTCTTTGATGTGCTCCAAGACATAAAGAATAACAAAAAAGAAAAAAAAAACTGTCCCTCTCTTTGACTCATCTTCCAATTTTAGCGTCTTGCTTGAATTGTAAAGCTATGTTGGCAATATTGTTTGTTCTTTGGGGTGCCATGGGAGTCTGAAATGAAAAGTCGTGAGGAAAGCTTTCACCGAGACGTCTTGCACAGAGTAAATCCCTTGTCTGAATTGTCAGAAAATTGAATCGGAGCCCACATTTATGGGTTAGCACTCCTGAAATATTTCTATAGCACTATGCATTCCTTGCAGCATTTAAAATGCAAAGGGGCCATAGTTGCAGTTCTCTGAGGGCTGAGGTGGAGAACTACTTAAGGGATCTATGGCTGTTAATGGGATCCGTCATATCCATCCTGAGTTGTTTATGTAAGCAGTAACAAAACAGCCTCATTTACAATGACAGCAAAAGGCTTTCTGTAAGGATCAGCAGATGCTCACAATATATTCTCACTAACGCCCAAGATAATCTTTTACCATCAACTAACAAGTGGAAAGACACACATATTTGTGCAATACAGGAATATAAAAACAATTGAAAAGAGGGAGTTGAAAAAATACGTAACGTATGTTCACTTAGCAGGTACTGCTTATTCTTCTTTAAAGCAGATTATTAAAGATGGTGTTTCCCGCTGTATGTTTCAAACACGAGAAAATTCACCAAATGTAGTATGAGCAAGAATTCAAGATGCTGTCCATCCAGAGTGATTTTATCAATTGAACATCCACCTTTCTCTTTGTAGCCCTTCATGGCGCACATCGTGTTATACTGAACAGCTAATGAACCTCCTTTAGCAATTTATTACATTCTCTCTTATCATAATTGCATTTTATAGAAACATACACTATACATCCCCTTTTGATTGTCTCAGTTTACATTTTGCTTATGATTTAAACTCAACATTCATGCATATGTTACTTCTTCATAATGTCTTATTAACTATGCATACATATATTTTCTTTCACTCATTTCATTTTATTACTTTACTCATTAAACTTTTATCCATTTTGTTCAACGGACTCATCAGTATATGCTGAATACACACACAGCACAACCTGATTCAGGCCTCCTTTACTTGGTAACATTTCAAATGCAAAACCATCGTTTTGGCCTTTTTTGCTTCTGAAAAGTTTCTTGTTTACACAGAAACATTTTGAAAAAATGTCCAGAAACAATGAAAATGATGCAGTTTTCATGTTGGGCTGTTGTTTGTTTTCATCGTGGCACCACACACTCATAAATGCAGTTTTTCTCAAATACAAAGCATTTTAAGTTACATTTGTAATATGTAAAGTGTAACAGAATCATGAACATACTTATTTTCTAACCAAGCGTCTTTATAATCTTAAATATTTTCTCTTACGTTTACTATTACTTTTCCCTGACAACTTTATTTAATTTTTTATCCGTCAGTGCTTGATCTCCTGCATTAAACAGTTACATCCTGGCACTGTATTTTTTTTTCGCTCTGTCAAGCAGCTTTGAAAGGAAGATACATGATGTCAGTAGACTTGTGAAATCAAAGAGTGAATTTATCACCTGAGCTTCTTTTTAAACTTTTGAATTCATTGGATAATCCTGAAGCAAACTTCAAATTGCTGAAAATCAAAAAAATAAAAACTCAAAGTGCAGAAAAATCAATTTTGCTGTTAAGTCTACAATGGTCTACAATGATGACTTGTATTACAGGAAAACTATTTTTGAAAAAAAGGACTGAAAATATGAAAAGGGTAGTCAATTTAGGGGAAATCTGCATATTATCTGAAGAAGGGACAGTTTTTGTGATTATTTCTGATCACCCTAATGAAAAGAAAATGACCTCTGAACAGATCATGTCTCGTCTAATTTCCACTTGTCGCAAGGCTTTATGAAACAAAAGGTCACCTAGCTTCCCACACTCTCATCGTGTTACTAATTTCTCACTACTGATAACCAGCTTTTAGATGAGCTATGAACTCAGACTGTGGAAAGTAGGATGACTCCTTTGTGTCGTCTGTGTTGTCCGGACAATAAACCACCTAAAATACCTTCATTGTCTGCACAGTCACGGTGCAAACACATTTTATTTGAGATGATTCAGGATGTCACCTAAACCTTCAAAAGAAACTTTTAGATCAGTCCGACTCCGTGTTTATCTTTACCATATTTTCTTTTTTCATATTGACTTTACAGAAATGGGATTCATTGACGATACTTTTCTTCAAAGAATTAAATCTAATAATTGTATCATATGTTATATAATAATAATTATATGGCTGCACATTGGTGTACTCGATATCGATGGCAGATCTTGGGTTTGGGTTCTGTTGTGTGGTGTTTGCATTTGTTTGTATTTGCCGATTAGGTTTTCTTTGGGTACACACAATCTATATGGTCTATATAATCTATCTATCTATCTATCTATCTATCTATCTATCTATCTATCTATCTATCTATCTATCTATCTATCTATCTATCTATCTATCTATCTATCTCTCTATCTATCTATCTATCTATATCCAGGTTTGATTTAATCCCTAGAGGATAAATGAGCCAATATGTAAAGGCCAGTGTTCAAACTAATTGTGATATGTTGCCCATCCATTGTGGTGAGAGACTAGTCTTAAAGGCAATATAACCTCAAGAAGGAAACAAAAAACTAAATCTGCTCAACAGTTTAATTAATGCGCTCATGGTGGCGAAAACCATCAATCTTAAAAAAAAAAAGCATCCAACATTGATTAATCAGTGAGTTTATACTTTTTGCGGTAATTGGATTGTTAGCTTTCACCAACAGGGAAATACACATACACAAACTGTCATGGTGCAGCGAGTTCGTTTGATGTATTCATTTTTTTTTTCCTTATATAGAAACTAACATGTATATAATATTGTTATTGTGACAATGGGTGTACAGACAGAAGTAAAGCAATGTACAGCTCCATTATAATCCATTTGGATGAAAATCAGCCAAAAGTAAGCAGTGGTATCATTAAAGCAGCATCACTAGACATCTTATCAACATGCAGGCATGCCTATCAGCACGAACAAACTCAGCAGTATAGTGCAGAATTTGTCTTGTTCATGTAAGAGATGCCTGCTGGGTTACAGAATTAGTAAGGTAGAATACTGGTCTAAAATGAAGACATAAATATTCAAAACATCCCATTCAAAGAGAGCAAATGAAAATTTGGAGCAAAGCTTTTTTTTTTTGTCACAAGTCACAACCTCACTTTGAGAGGAAGCCATTTGTTCATGCAAAGCAAACACAAACAAAGCCACACTGTCTGATAGTATATTTTTCAAGTTCGGTCTGGTCAAAACTAAACCTGCTACAATTGCTGCATGAGTGCGGCCCATTTGTCGAAGTGTGAAAGTACCACCTGCAAGCTGGTGCACACCAAATAATCAGAACAAAAGTAGGTGTCTGTGCGCTTGCAAAAATACTCCAGTGCCATTCAATCAGTATAAATGAAACACAAGCCCAATGGAAATCTGCACTTTAGAAGCACTTAGGATAAGACCATATATAACAACAACAGTATAACAGCATGCATTGTATACACGATGCATGTTTTGCATGAGCTAAAGATTCGTAATAGGAATCTATTCCAATGCTTGAATCAAAAAAATGTTTTAAAAGACCTTCAGAATAAAATGCATAATCACACTGATGTTGGGATTCAGCATATCTAATTTTCTCTGTATGGCATGAGATTTTGCAAGTTTCTCCTGTTCACTTAACCCATGCTGACACCATGGTAGGGATTTGATCATTCTGCTACAACCTCCTTCTGCCTTGTGGAGCCCAAATCCCTCAAGCAATTTGCAGATATTAATATCCACAGTTCTCTGGGCAGCACAGTGTTGTACCGAGTTAAAATTCCACCATGTCAACTTTTGATTGGGGATTCCTTGTCTTCAGATCAGTAAATGTATACCCTGGAGTTTATCCTTCCTGTAGCTGCCCTCCATCATTGGCCCTTTAGGGGAGTGAAATTCTTCTTCTTTTTTTTTATTTCTTAGAATGTTAAGATCATGTTGAGGTGTGGCTTCCATTAGGCAACAATGTATGATTTGACAGATCAGACAAACGAAATAAAGAAAATCGTATTGAATAGCTGCCAGGGTTGGGAGGGTTACTTCAAAAATGTTACCTGTTGAAAATGTAATCAGTAACTTACCTGAACTGCCACACGAATAAAATAATGTACCGGATTAGTTTTTGATACATACAGTGTAAATACATTTAAGAAAGAAAAGGAGTGTCATTGAACTTGAACAGAGACACTAAAAACTCAAAGTACTCCCAAATCATGTCTCTATATTGATTTTTTTTTTTTTTTTTTAAACCATGAGTTTCTAAATGAGTTTTAGGATTGAAGACTGCTCAACCAAGGAGGACTACACATCATCAATAGTATTCAAATATCAGTGTGTTGACAACACTTTGGGACGGTCAGGTTTTTTCTGTTTGATTGGATGATGCAGGGCCTCTGGTCCTGGTCCATGTTCTGCTGCCCTGGGTTGCTCTATCTTCTCCAACTGACCAGTGGCTTCAACAGCAAAGGCGCAGGTAACTCTCCTGTTACAGATGTGAAGCTGATGTTGGTTTATTATCCAGTTGTGGATGTGTGTTGGCACCCCGTCGCTGAACGAGGCTCTGCTTGCGTTTCTGTCACGTGTCACAACCTGTGCACTGTAGATTTTCTGTTGTAGATTTTCAAATGTAATCCTTCTAAGCAACACTTATTTTAAAACAACATATATACCTGTAAACTGTTTACAGATTCTTTTCCACATAAATTCCATTAACATTTTTTTTTGTATCCTAACTATGTAATGGTCTTGCGTGTAATCCGTTACTCCTCAAGCTGGGCAGTTCCTCATCAATTTGCCATAAAGCAAGTATATTCTAAAACCTCAGATATTATCATAAAATGTGATTAGTAACTCCTATTTAGAACCATAAAGACCTGAAGCTTTGTGTGCAACTAATGCTGAATGTCTATACATCTGGCATGACGTTGTGAGTACAGCTGAAGGGAGAAAGCTTCAGTTTCTTCATAATACCTGCAATACAGATCCAGTTTAAAGATTTGTACACTTTTTGTTGCAGTGCAGTTACGTATCTTTGTAGTTAACACATCCACCTCAGATTCATCTCAAGTGTATTTTTACTTTGATTTTTCATCACAAGCATTATGCATCAGAACACTTGGCTTGAAACGCTGTGATATTTATATTCAAACAGCCTTCTATTGTACGGTATATAATTCTAAAACTAATGAATTGAAAGAAGGTGTAATCTCTTGCACGCATGTAACATTTGACTTGTAGATTTTGTGTAGTGCATGCTGTTAAAAAGGTAGCAGCTGGCACTGAAACCCAATTATCCAACAAAGTGTGGTTACCTGATTTCCAGTTCAAAAGAAGATTCTTGTCCGGTTGCCAGCTCAGTGTGCAGAATCTTGGCCCAAA
This sequence comes from Blennius ocellaris, assembly GCF_963422515.1. Taxonomy (NCBI): domain Eukaryota; kingdom Metazoa; phylum Chordata; class Actinopteri; order Blenniiformes; family Blenniidae; genus Blennius; species Blennius ocellaris. Next base: position 10,751,862 of record NC_137663.1, read on the forward strand.
TCCCTCCTCTTGTCTGAATAATGCTGATACACAATTACAATAGGAGCATATTTAAATTTGTCCAAGGACAACTGCACTTTTTTGCCATACACTGTTGAATATAGTAAAAGTGTACATTTATTATTTTTGTGCACAAAACTTGTCACTGTCCAAATAAATATTTATATGGTAAGTCAGTGTTTAATTTAATTCCACTGATTTTGTCGTACTGCGAAGCTCTGTATGGAAATGAACAGGTCTAAATTCTATAACATCAGGAGTGTGTGTGTGAGAGTACCTGCATGTGTCGTATCCAAACAGCAGATGCACTCGCATTTTCATAATTTTTCATGTGTTTGTAGGTATTTTCCTGTCAGTTCAATACTGCAGTTATGGATGCCTCGTTTTTAGTGAATGTGTTGAAACACAAGGAGGGAGGTTGGACTTTTATGTGTCTCAAGACTTTGAACAGAACTGAATAGACCAATTAAACAGCACTTCCACCATGTACATTAACTTGACTATCAGATGTGCATTAACAAAGATGTTGATCATTCTGATAGATCTGTCAGGTCGGTCACCTAAAATATAAAACGACACATCATCAGACATCTGATGACGCTCAGGGGAAGACTGTAGACCCCGTTGAAATATGTCAGCAAAGTTAAAGTCATCTTTCCTTACTCGTTTGTTGCTTAAAAATTAAGGCCATCCTCAAATAAGAAACAACAAAATGTATACAGTTCATTTAAATTACCTTGCAAAGTATCATACACTATTATAGATTATTACCTACATACTTTATAATGTTAACTGTGGCTGAGTGAATTAAATATGAATCTTTGTGAGGTGTTTTCTGTATTTTTGGCTCAATTTGCTTCACTGGTCTAGCCTTTGGCCCCTGAACCAAAATTAGGATGACACGCTTGGTTAGGAATCTACTAAATTATTCTGATTAGGGTAAGGTCAATGTGGACCAGAAAGTAATGTAGGATGAAGGTGAAGCCTTAACTCTGCACAAAGCCATAGTTTTGTCATGATGCCTTGGTTACCATATCAAAGACTGAAGCAACAGCAATATGAATATGGGCATATTTGACAAGAGGGAATTCACTAGTAGCAGAACTTTACTTTGGCTATTTTCATATGCCATACTGTTGTATTTCACAAACTCAGAATCCCCATTTTGTTTAATTTCATCACATTAGATACAACTGAAATAATGGTAGCAAAAGCAAACATTCATTGCCCTACAGTAGCTGCATGTGTGTACATGCAACATGGACAGGAGGAGTGTCAAGTCAGACACCCACTCCTTCCGGAACATACAGGGAGACAAGAGTTCTGGTCGAGCTGCTCTTATTTCACAGTTGACCTGTGTTTGGACGGACAGCCAGGAAGCTGTCAGTAGCGGCACTGCTTCACTTGTTTGAAGTACATCCCTTCCCCCAAATGTCTTACAGAAGGATTGTGGGCTCCTGGAGAGAGAAATAAATAAATAAATACAAACCAAGTGATGGTTCCTCCCCAGTGTCTTAGGGTGCTTTCATACCTGCCATTTTTTTTTTTTTTTTTGGTCCATCCAGTTGACTGTGGGAATGAGTGAAGACCAAAACAGCCGTATCAAGACAAGCCTGAAGAGGTGGTCTCGGTTCAGCTTCACTCTGGTGCAGTGGGAGTGTGAAAGCAACCACTGATGTACTCCACAAAGTTGAGCTAAAAGGCTTCCATAGTCCGATGAGCAATGTAAAGTTGCTCGTTCCATAATCATATACATCATCTATATTGCCTTATCCTTTTCAGGGTAGTGGGGTGCTGGAGCCAATACCAGCTAAGTAGAAGTGACAGCAGGGTATACCTGGACAGGTCTTCACTCCGTCAAAGCATACTCATTCAATGCTGAATTATCTTATTTTCAATGATAGCTTCTTAAACAATTAACTATCAACAACTCATAACAATCCTGTATATACTGTGTTAATTATAACAGCTCATACGAAGGGCCTTTTACCAACAGTGCAGCATCAAAACTTGCAAAATGAATATTAATGATGCACTTAGTATAAAAAGCACAGTTACAGAAGAGGAAAACATGGATCAAGGTGTTACTGGCTAAAGGAAATGCCAGTCTAAGCCAATAGAACATGATGTTGTCCATGCTAGTTGGTGGGGAACAACATGTGAAAAATGGACAGACCAAAACCATCTAAAATGTTTCTATTTACTATTTAGTCTTTATCAAATTCACACCCTGGTTCCCTCAGGGTGAGGAAACATTCTTGCTTTGAGGACCTACTAAAAATGTCCATACAATTAGACATTCACACAACATTGTTTTCAAGTGAATACAGAAAATGTGAGTTGTGTTTTGTACATCCATTTACACATCATATGTGATCGCAGTCACTACAAACTGCTGAAAAGTTGGAACTTTCTGAAAACGCTTAAGGGCCCCCGTGTAAATGGGCCCTTAATGCAAAACTGCATTTAAACTAGCTATATATATCCAAAAGTAATATTGATTAGCAGACAGTTATTAGATAAGTTTAAGATCAGTGATGATGTTGTTACACATCCTAACAAGTCAGTTGGATTTAGCGCAATTCAATTGTGAGCAGTCCTGTGGCCTATGACCCAAGACAGTTGTTAATTTTCCATGGAGTGATGTAAGCTTGTGATGGAAGTGAGACTTTTGGCTGCAGATTACTATCATGTCAAAAACTCATCACTTGTCCTGCACATCATCAACAACATTTCAGCACTTCATATTGAGTGTACATGCCTAGATTCATTTCTCAGCATCATTTTCTCTGTGGTCTGACCTGACCTAAGCTCTGCTTGAGTGTTTGTTGTCCGGAATACAACTTTCTCTCAAGGCTCGAGTGTCAGAGCAAAGTAGAGTTAGCGGCGTCCTTGGACAAGAATTAGCTCCTTCATGGTAACATCCAGTCCTCCGAAGAGAAAAGCAGTGAAGATGAAATATGACCAGGGAGAAGTAGCAAGACAGTGAAAGACCCTGGGATTTTTTTTAAAGAGGTTAAAGATGAGAGGAAAGGTTTTGAAGGAACATGACAGGAAGGGGAAAGTGATGAAGATGCAAGCTGTGGGGATATTTGTTTGTGGTATAGGTGGGTGTGTGTTAGGCGCACCAGCTGGAAGAAGAGAGAAGACTCCGTTCGTTCTCGGGGTGCCAGCTGGTTTCCTGTTTTTGTTCACCTGTTTTCACTCAGGACCGGTTTAAACTCGCCCACTTACTGGCATGTACTTATGTGGAGTGGACTTGTGCTCTGGCAAACAGATATAAGTAGTGTAAACACACGCAAGTGTAAGATTTACGTGAAGACAGGCAAAACCAGTGTGTGAATTCAATGAAAGAAAATACTCATAAGCTTTGGAAAAAAACTCAACAAAACCTGCAATTTTGCCAAAAATGAGTCATTAGCCCCAACACAATCACAAGTGAAATTTGTTTTCCTGTGTTCTCTCACTAAAACTGAAGTCGGACAGTGACTTCAATGATTTGACAGGTATAATTACATGTTAGACTTGTCTTTGGTAATAGCAGGCTGTCGCAAACATTTTGTTGCCGTATTGCTTTTCATTGTGTATAATGTTGATTATGCGAGATTACAGCTTCACTGACAGCAGAGATGCCAATCAACGTTAACTTTTATTGTTTGAGATTCTGGCTTTGAGTCCCATCTATTTTAGTTTATTACTGTTTTCTGCCTTTACTCATCACAGGCCTGACTTAGTTACCTGATGTGTGAGTATGTTGTTGTGTGGGCATCTGTGTATGCGTGTGTGTCAATGTAGGACACAATTGTAATGGCTGCCTATCATTTAAAGCAGCAGCTGTGGCAACTCCTGTGTATTCCATTATCTCACGATCAGTGCACCGAGCTTTTTTCTGAGGTTAAAACTCGTACATATTTCTGGGCGTACCTCGAGGCTCAGAAAAATTGGCATGCACCCACACTGTAGCAACCATTCGGCTCAGTTGGCAGATACTTCAGTATGTGCTTTTTGAATAATTGACTGCCATTTCTGAGGTTCCATTTTTTTTTTATTTCCCTTTTTCCTGTCTTCGTTTAATCCAGGGGTGTCAAACTAATTTTTTTCATCTTAAGTGAGATGGACCTGGTAAAACAGTCCCTCAAAAACCTTTCAATTTACACTCTAAAGTTTTTATTTCTTGTGGCACCAACCAATATCAACAGAAAGCCAATTCCAATGATGCAAAATACAGTGTACATCTCAAAAAAACATCCAAAACTGTTGTATCGTGCAGCCTTATGCATGCATGTTTTTACAAACTGAACCTGACAGCATGGCTTTGAGGGTAATGTTAGTTTGCTTGTTTTCACAGAAAGATCACAGAAATATTACGGTAGCTTGATTCCTTAGTGTTATGTAATATCCGCTACTCTTAACAAAGAAGTCCAAAAAGTAAAAAGTGATTGCTTGCGTTGCAATTCCTACAATTTGTTTGGTGAATCGGTGGGCCCGGTTACTAATAGATGATTAATAAGTATAATAAAATAAATGAATTGCAGCTTCTTTCTGGACAGTTTTGGCCCACGCTCCTTATGTTTGACACCCCTGCTATAATCATTTCTTTAACACCTGCTACATTAAATAGTCGACTTACTGTTCCCAGTTTGCTGTTGCCCCAGCACTATATAAATAGAACACTTTGTGATGTTTCACACTCTATCCTATCTTCGATAATCAGTTGTGTTGCGTCAAGGCATTCTGTCAGCTATAAATTCTGTTTAACCGTGCGAGTGCAAGTGGCATGTCTTGTGAGTGTTGCATAGCACTGTAAGGCGAAGTTGCAAATTGCACATTTCAGATTGAATTATCTGGTGTCCACGGGTAATGTGGAACAACTGTGGAACTTCTACAGTTGCTAAGACATTTATTTATTTGTGGTGCCCAAGGCAATATTCAAGCCTAAGGGAGTTTGACACTAATTCAAAACTGTTTATAGTATAAAACGAAGAACACCGACATGACTTTCATGCAAAAACAGTGGCAAAGGAAGTTAAATGGTTGGTAATTGTGGACTAATCTGAATTTTCTTTACATTGTTCAGAAATAAGGAGAGAAACAAAGACATGTTTAGAAAAAAAACAAAATAGCACACTCAAGATTTGAACTTCAATTACTTAAAAAAATTCTTTTTGAGTTTTTAATTCATGAAACAGTGTCAGGTTCACGGCCAACGATATGTTCCAGTCTCTTACAACACCAACATTGCTCTACCATGCATGGCATCAATTACAATGACTTAAATTTAATCATAAGTCTTCTTTTTTGCATAGTTTGTCCAATGAATGGGCTTCAGATACTTATTTTGAAATGCAAAAGTGTCATCCACGAATTAACTGACACTAAGTCCTTGCAGTTGTTTATATTATCATAAAATGTTTGTTGTTACCTACAGTCATTTTAGAGTCCGTTTTAAGATTCTTCTATTTGTTTTTAAATCTTTAAATGGTCAGCTGACCGGCTGCTCCTGGAGGTACCGAGGTCCAAACGGAAGCTCAGAGGGGAAAGAGCCTTTTCCACTGCCAGTCCTCACCTCTGGAATGCCCTCCCCCTCCCTGTTAGACAAGCCTCCTCACTGTCCGTTTTTAAAGCTCGTCTTAAAACACATTTTTATTCTTTGGCTTTTACCCCGGCGTGAGACTCTGGTCTGGTTTTAGTGCCTTCGTTTCTTGTTGTTTTAACCTCTTATGTTTTGTTTATTGTTTTAACATCTTATTGTTTTTATTGTTTTAAATGTTTTTATTTTGCGACTTATATTTTTATTTATTTACAATGTACAGCACTTTGTTTCAGCTGCGGCTGCTGAAAAGCGCTCTATAAATAAAGTTGATTGATTGATTGATTGATTATTGGATCCAAGTTAATGTGACCCTAAATATTGATGAAGAAAATGTCATATTCAGAGGTACAAATTGTTCGAAAAAAATGGAGCTATGTGCCAATAAGAATTTGATCAATAAAAATATGCACATTTCTCTTCAACTTATTGTGCATCTTGCATCAGGATTCACAATGAATGCCTGTTACAGTTTTTGATACATAGTAGCGAGCTTCAAAGTATATTGGTCAGTCAACTTTTCCAAGTAAAAGGCTGATGGCATGAAACACTTAGTTTTTCATTGAAAGCCAAGTTACCATAAATGGAGATTTGTTATATCATACAATGGGGACTATTTAATTTTGCAAAACCATGCTGTTTCTTTCTTTATTACTTTTAAGGAGACGCTGCATGAATTTTCATTTCACTCTCTCATTTTCCATTTCTATAGTTCCAAACAGTGTTTCCTCAGCAGGAACACATGACATGACAGAGGATTTATTTGTGGATTTACTGTTTCTTGAAAACACTTGCATGCTGTGAAGCCACAGGACACAGCCAGGCTCAGAGGATTGTGAGAGCATCTTGGTCATCACATGCTGCTAGTTTAAAAGGGAGCATGATCATAGTTCAGTATAAGATAGTGTGGGCCCATTTTAGAATAGACCCTCTGAGAAGACCATGTGGTATTTAGAAGTTGCAGACTTCTACATCTGAACAGACAGTTGATATTCTGTTAATGGAACTTTCTTGTAATAGCCAGGATTAAATACACTGATTTAATCAATTCATGGTGTAGATGTACTTTTCCCTGCCACAATGGGCCTTTACTACACTGCCTTTTGAAATACAAGCTATTGAACCTAATTGCATTTTAAGGATCATCAAGATATTCCACTAGATTGACCAGGCTTTACAGCCTGAGAAAATATCATTATACTTTAACATATTTATTTTTTCTTCACAAAGACATTTAGTATTGTTTTTGCATTTAATGTTTGATACTTTTGTTGAGAACCTACTTATTTGCTTTTTTTTTCATTTTCCCATAAAAATAAGTGGTAAAACCAGAACATATGCTTAAAGTATTCTTTTTATCCTTTCAATGATTCTGCATTTGGCAATGTACTGTGAATTCCTCAATCATTTGTAAACTCATTTTTGCAGGCATTTTCTTTTTGCTTTTATACTGTATATTCACACATGCAGCATGTGTGTAATTGGCTATGAGCTTTCATAGATTCTTATGATTCATGCTCATTGAACATATCCTTGGCAGCTTTTGCTTCGCGAAAGGTGTGACACACTTTGCCATAACCTCAGTGGTACAATTTTTATTTTTTTTCCCCACCGAAGATGGAGTTCAAGAGAGGATATTATTTAGTATTTAAATATGTTTCATGTTCGGTGACACATGTAGGAGCATACTTTCCCTGGTTTCTGTCTTTTGTTGGCATGCTTTTTGGTTTTCTGTGTAATGAAAGTTTTTTTTTCCTGCATTACTTGCCCTTCAATTAGTAGAAGCTCCAAATATACTGAGCACACAACTCAAGTCAAACAACAGCAACCAAAATAGTTGATGGCCTCATGCGAAAATATGCAATATCTCTTAGTCAACCTCCTTACAGCCAATTTCCAACCACTAAGAACTATCCCCTGATAGTTACTTACCCGTGACACCAAGAACACCCTCTGTTCAGATTAGTTTCACATGTCACATAAATCTAGGTGATTTCTAAATGGAGACAAGGAGACTGTGTTATCAATCTGATGACAGCAGGACTGTCCTGTCAAGTTCATTTTATCATTCCTGACAATCTGTGCGGCAGAAGTCACGTCCATGCAAAGATAAGTGTCTCTCTTTCTCCCTCTATCCCTCTCTCCCTCTCTCTCTCTCTCTCTCCCTCTCTCTCTCTCTCTCTCTCTCTCTCTCTCTCGCATTCCTTTTCAGACACACACAGATATTTCAACCTGACCAAACTTGATCACACTTTTTATCCAATAAAGAGCTGTGACAGCAACTCTATTTATCTCATTCTGATGTGTTTCCCTGTTGATGCTAACAGTTTGTTTTTGTTCGTTTTTTTCCCCCTTGACAGCTTTAATGATATAAGAAGAAACGCAGCCCCAGAGAGATGCCATGCCTTTAAATGAGTTGGAATGAAACTCTGTTAAACTATTCATTAGGTGAGTTTGTGTTAAGTGAAAGCACGTCAACGGGGCATGCCTGCATGCACGCACACAAAAGCTCACACTGAATCCGAGTGTGCCGTTCTTATCTCACTCCCATGACAGTCTTCCAAATGAAGGTAGTCGTGTCTGGCTGTTGAATGAGTCATCGGAAAATAGTAAATTGCATGCTCCTTCAACTTCCTGAGGTGAGTCGTGCCCATACAGATTTGACCCACATGTACCTCTGTTGTAATAATAATAATAATAATAATAATAATAATAATAATAATAATAATAATAATAATAATAATAATACAAATAATAATAATACATGATCTACAATTTCATTCAAAACCAGGGTATATCAAAGGCATAGGGCACAGTTTAGTTGTCTTATATCAATGATCTACTTTATAGACTTACACATGGTTTAAATCAGTGTAAATTGTATGGCCTGTAGGCCAGAATCAGCCCACCAGAATAACTACGCACATGTAGAAATGTGTCTTCATTTAAGACATTTTCCAGAATTTGAGTTATTCTGATCATCATATGAACTCCCCTTTTTGGGTTTCCGCTGCATGTAGTTACATTTTGTATGCTTTTGAAGGTGTAAATACTCAAATAATAAAGAAATAATAATCCAATAATAAATACACTGTGTTCTGTAAGATATAAAGCATACTGAGGCATAATGCTGTTGAAACTGCAGTTTTTTTTTTTCCATTAAAGTTTCAGGTTTGTACGGAGCCCCTCTGGTGACATTGGTGAAAGTGTTATTAAGCAATAATATTTTTTTCACCAATGTCACCAGAGGGGCTCCGTAGGTTTGTTCTGTGTTATAAAAAAAAATAAATGTGAAAGTCTTTATGATATATGAATATTTTGTTGCACCAAAAGAAATACAATGGTTTTAGACTTCATGTATTGTATAAATTACAATGCTATTATTTCCTGGTCTGGCCTACTTGAGATTCAATTGTGTTAAATTTTAAACACTCCTGAACTCCTAAAGAAAAATAACATGTAAACGTCGAGTCTGCAACAGCAAATATTTGATCTAATGAGCACCAGGCCACTTCACTTTGTCATTCATTTCATGAACTTATCAATGAAGCAGAGACAAACTGAAGTGACCTTTTGCAGGACAGTTTCCAATCATGCAGTAATTTAGTCATGATTAACATTTTATGGTTATGGTTGGTGTTAATGAAACTGTGAAGGGAACGCCTTCATTCCGTTACTGTTACTCCAGAAAAGGTTGACATTGTGCATCTCCTTTTGCTGCAATGTACTGAAACGGCATCCAAACTGACTATAACCATTACCCAGCTGCAGAAAAAGGAGCTATTTTATGCAGGAGCATACTCTGGCATTCTCCAGTTATGGACAACTGTGAGTAAAAGGCTAATGAGTGAAGCGGTCATTGAGATTGAAAAAAAGGACAGATGGAGAGACAGAGAGAATAGCTGATGGCAGATGGAATGACCAAAAGCGTGAGAATAATGCCGATCAAAGCAGGGATTTGTGACCAGAGTACAATTACCCCTGAATACGAGTGTATACATGCATGCAAATGTGTGAGTATACAAATGTGTTAGAGGTGTGAGTGGGTTGTCCTATGATCGTTTGATTGTCTTTGTCTTAAATTGCCGTGGCCCCATTAGGATAACCTTCAATTGTTAATGGAAGGGGAATGAGGGAAATGATGTCCATGATGGGGGTGAGGGGCAGAGAGAGAGAGAGAGAGAGGATAGAACAAGGCAGTAGTAAAAGCGGAAGACCAGCTTGAAAAAACAGGATAATTTTTCCATAGAGAAGTTAAAAGAACAACACTTTCTTCAACTAGTTTAATTTTTATGACTGCAGGCACACAGGTAGAAAAAAGGTTTTGATGATTGCGAAGCTGAATGAAGAGAAAGGTCTGAAATCATAAGACAGCAAAACATGTTATAGGGAGAAACCTTTTGTGCCCAAACATTTCCACTCTGACAAACAATAAACTTCTTGTAAAGGGCATTCTTGGCATGCCATGCTGCATAAAGCAAACACTGTTATTATTGACAAATTCACCACTCAACCAAAACAATTACACTCAGATACATTAAAAAAATACTAACATGTTGGTTTGAAAGTTGCACATTTTCTCATTTATAGTCAACTTCAAGGAAATGTTTGAAGCATTGAATCCACATCAGTTCTTAAGCAAAAATAATATTCGAAAAGGAATTTACTGTGATGTTTTACACAACAACTTACAAAAAAAACAAAAAAAAAACAAAGCACTGGAAGACAGACATTTTACAAAACAGAAAACCAGACCTAACACTAACAGCCAATTTTCGTCTCCCCATTTGCAGATGTGATGTGGACCAGAGGTTTGGCTGTCCATTCATCTTAGTTGTCTGTTGTGGATACTGATTTTTGATAAGCTGATACTCATTCAGTTAAAGTTGTAATGAATCATTAATGGATACACACATTGGAGGAATGGTGTGCGTCTGAACACAGCTCTGTTGCACTTTCTGGACTGGAGCATTTATGATTATATTGCCCTGCTGCTCTGTCATATCCAGTATCTTCACCCTACAATGACTGTGACATGGTTGTGTGATCTTTTCATACCAAGAGATAAGACATAACCCAGGTACTGCTCCGAAGGATTATTGGCTTAGGTGAATTGGAACGCTCAAATAACAAAAAGAAAACCCAACAAAAAAGTGGTGACAAAGAATAAGCACAACGTTAACCTGGCCACTGGACTGCTGCAAGTAATTATTTTAAATATTGTATTTATGAACAGATCCATGACCACCAAAGAAGATAAGCCTTTATTCATTCTTCAATAAAAAAACTAACAAACAAAAAAACTTGTCCATACTTAAAGAGCTTAAAAAGTCATGAAGTGGTATAATCAATGCACAGCATAAAACACACAATAAGACTGCAATCATCTGGGACACCACTCAAGAAGTCCTGTCCCTGAAGGGCATTTCAAATCAACTAATTCCCTGCCACCAGTCAGAGGAGGTGTGTTGCCCTCATCAGCTTTGATTCATGAGGAGGTACAGTATAGCAGCATCTGAGCAAACTCGGGCAAAATTAAATCTCAACAACTGATGCATAGGCAAAGGGCCACATAAATACCAACAGACATGCACACCTCTTTATATTCAACACACCTGCCCTTGAGAAGGAGTTACATCTCTTAAGCAGAATCAATCATGTTCAGAGACAATTAGTGGCCAAGGAAAACACTTGGTATTAACCTGGTCTTTTTGTGGGTCTGTCCCTCCTTCTTGCTCTGCTTCTTCTTCACTGCATTTCTATCCATGGCATATTTTAGAGGAAAACACACTGAAAGTCACATTCCAAAGTCAAAGATCTTTACAGAGAACAGTGTCACCTACTGGCTTAACCTGAATTTATTCAAAAACAGTGTGAGGTGAGTGAACTGAAGGAGGGCCAAACATGTGCTTTGAAAATACTCATAGTAGGATTAACCCACTTTAGTGATGCATGCCTGAAAATCTGCAGTATTAACAAATTGCTCAATGTTAAATTATGCTTATCAGCACACTAAAAATAGACTTTAAAGTGGAATTTTGACTCAAGGTCACTCAAGGACTCCTTATGCGTAAGCAGCAGAGTGTTGTATTTAGTCACTCAACATATTACTTATTCAGATTACCACAGGCCAGTGCAAAGCACAAACACAACCTGGAGCTTTTTGGATAGCTGGTAGTATAATGGTACCCTGGAGCATTTGCTTTCTCAGCTTGATTTGCAATAAATCCATTTTAATTTGTAACTCAGAAGCTCAATTTTCTGTTTTTTCTTGAGGTTTCCTGTCCTGAAAAAATGGATGACTGAGTAGACAAGATTCATCTTTTTGACCAATAGGTTGCCATAGCTGCTACCTTTTGGGACTGACAACCAAGCTTATTAAGTATCACTGTCACGTCCATTTCTTTTAGCTAACCGCCCTCTTTTCCTTATCATGCACCTCTTCTGGAGCACATGCAGTATGAACACCCACAGCTGCTCGCATGACGGGGCAGATAAGGGAAGATAATGTTCAGAGTTGCAGAGCATGATATTAAATTGCCCTTTCAGTGGTTTTGCCATATTTTCCACTGTTGTGTGTTCCAAGGACTTCATCATGCCTGTCCATCATGCACCCCACACACAGCTTTTCTTTTCTTTTTTTGCCTGGCATCGTACACGGTGTGTATTTCACTTTTCCTGCTGTTTCTCTCATCTTATGTCAAGCACATGCACACATATAGACACTCCCGAGGACATACGCATGTGGTGTCAAGGTTTTATCAAGTATCAAGAGTGTCTTGCATCACGGAGCACTTGGGGCAGGCGGCTTGGCCCCTGTGCACCAGACTGGAAGGCCGGGATCCCAAAGGTCAGCTGTGCTATGCATAAACAGACATGAACCACTGGCCTGGATGTTTTCAGGAAGCATGCGAGGCAGCTCACAGCCTGATAATCGCAGAAACGGTGCCAGTCAGAACCTTTAAGCCTTTGAGCACCATCTGGTTTTGCGCCCATCCAAGGGGAGCAAATCCCACCAGGTTAGGATAGACAGGAGGATAAACAAGAGAAGGAGAGATGAAGGAGCAATGGCGATGAGAGAATAAAAAGATGACTACAGAAATGTGACACTCAATAGAAAAAAAGCTATTTGATGTACAAGCTTGCATTTCACTCGAGTGTTTATTTTTTATACGCTTTTAGAAAGGTGAAATGTGTAATATAAGGACAGATATTTTATGGGAATCCACAGACAAGCATGGTGTAACTGGTAAATAGATGCCTCTTATACAGCACTCTTCCACCACTCGAGCAGTCTCCAGAGCACATTACAGTGTTAATCACAATCACCCATTTACACACACATTCACACACAACTTCAGTCAATCTATTGGGAGCAATAAGGTGTTCAGTGTCTTGCACAAGGACACTTCAACATGTGGACAGATAGGGAATCAAACTTGCAGCCTTCCAGCTGAGAGATGGCCCTATCTACCAACCCAGTCACAGCTGCCCCATATCTGTCTGACTAACACATCTGATTTAAAAGAGCTTGGTTTTTGTAGGCTTCTGTTGTATTTGATGCAAACTGTTATTGAGTCAGATGGGCAGGGGAAATCCTAAATAAGCTGTTCCAGTCAATGCTTATGGCATTGACATCTGAAAGTGTGAAAAAGGCAACATGATCTATAAAAAGTAGAGAGTATGCAGGTTGATGCCACAGCTGGCACACAAGCCTTAGCCTATAGCCACACTGAACCCCTTTCAGAATGGGGTCTCAAGCACGGTGTGATCATTCTCCATATTACCAACCTCCTCTGGTACATGGAAGAAATTCTCATGGAGGTAGGACTTGAAGTCCTTCCAGACAGAGTACTATGCTTATCGTTATCAGCATACCTTCACGATGTGCTTGTGTCTGCCAGGTCTGGTGGTCTTATCCACCATCTGATCCAACTGACCTCCAGATGGTGATCAGTTGACAAATCAGCACCTCTCTGTGACTGAACTGCAATAGTGTAGCTTTTAACTCACAAGAAATATAGTTGAAATATCTGTATTTTCATAGCTCCTTGTTCTTATCAGAAGAAAAGTGTTACTTTTTTCTGTTTGAGGTTTAAAGGTCATCTCTACTCCCACTCTGCCTTCTTCAGGAGAGCCATTATACTCTGATAGTCATTAGTGTTCACTCACATATTGGTGCTAAACAGAGTGCAAAGATCACTTACTGCACATGAAGAAACATTACCGGGAGAGGTTAGACATCACCCCGACAGAAAGCCATAACTGGATATCAATTTGTGGCCATTACAGTTGTGAAGCTGGTTACAACTTCATTTCCAATCCCTTAAAAGCTGCTTTACAAGTTTTAAAGTCAGAACCTACAAAGACACAGATACAAGAAAATTTCTGCCCACCTCTCAGTAAGTATTAATGAACTTCACCAAGTCACAGGAGTACCACGATGAGATTTGACTCTTTGGACAACTTCACCAATGCTTTATGAGGATTATACCCAATTATCTACTGCAGTGAAAGTCATAAAACATAGAGCATGCATTCTTAAGTTCTCCAGTAATACAACCAAATATTGTGATGAAATAGAGAGCATATGTAAATGTTTCTATAGAATATTAGTTTGCATTAGCATCATTTAAATACATTTGGTTGTACAATATGAGAGCAATTTAATTATGTTAGGGATACAGTTAACAATTTGCTCACTTTTCTATTAAATTTGCATTAAGCATACCCTCCTTGTTGTCTTCACCATTTACACCACTATCTTACTTGAATGGTATGACTTTGAGGACTTTGCTTCGTTGTCTTTGTTGCGCTGGTAGTGAAAGTGATCGATGGAGGATGACTGTTTTGTTGACACTGTGTGTCCAGGCCAGTAGTTCTATCAAGTCACAGGGGAGCTATTATGCTGTTATAATTACCATTGAAACGACTAAGGGAACCATTTGTGCCTATGCTCAGCATTCATCATGCTTCCTCATGCCTGTGGGCTGAACTGCTCCACTGCTTGATGAATCGTAAACTTGAAATAGTGGTGTCTCTCCGCAAAAAAGATGTTTCGTCATACATATGCAGCCCAGTGCATGAGTGCGATCACCTATACAGATCGCCAATTCCAATTTTTTCACACCAGACCGAGGCCTCATTCAAATTTGGTACAAAATCGGATATTTTTCTACATGTGACTGCTTCGTCATTGACGTCAAGGATAAGCGCGAGAGGAAGTGACGGGGAGGATAACGTCTATCTCAGCGAACACAAAGTGGAATGGAGGGTTTACCTTGGAAAGTTTGCCATATCATTATCGCGCCAACAAAAAGACAAAGTTCATTACACTCACACCTTACTGCTCATTTTTTGTTACATATAAAGCCAAGCAACAGATATCTGCATTTCAAGTGGTTTAAACACCACTGTCTTTATTCTTCCATGTGTCTAATGTATTGGAATACGAGGACACTGCCCTAAATTAACATACTCGTGAAATACCAAGAAGAAGCGTATGAATTTTTTTTTTTTTTTAGAGAGAGGGGTTCAACATTAACTATGACTGTGGCAGCAATAGGTAACACAAATGTTAATATTGAGAAAGAGGCACAATCGGTGGCAGCGTTGAAGGCAGCAGCAATCGAGGCCATTAAATACCTGCCAGAAGACAGATAGAAACACGCATGCAATAAATGGAAGGTTTTGGACATATCTGAATATGTATCAAAATTTGGGCATAATATGTTTTAAAACTGAACTAAAGATGCATGTTTTTAAATTGGGAGGAAGCTGGGCTACCTCAAGAAAATCCCGCACAGACACAGGAAGAACTTGTAAGCTTCAGACAGAAAGCAAACAGCAAACTAAAATCCAAACTGATGTTGCTGTGCCACTTACTCTGTGGCACACAAAGTTCTCAGTAGACACACACAGAAGTGTTATGCAGGTTTGGTAGAGTCAGGACAAACAGCATTCCATCTTTTAATGATATTGATATATGTGTCTGCACATCATTGGGTGGATCATTTGTATCGAGTTTTCCAAGCCATTGTGTGACGTTGGAGACAGACAGAACTCTAGAGTGAGAGACAAACAATTTTCACATTCATACGCTTCAGCATCCAGCAGGGTGTCCTTGCTTCATGCTCACAAATATTTGCATGGAAGGGCCAGTCACTGCGATCTTCTCTGTGTGTGTTTATCAAACAGTGTGTGCTCACCCACTTGTCACGATGTGCACCAGTCAACAAGCAGCCATTCACGCCTCACCCTTCATTTGAGGTCAGTTGTCCTTGTGACCAACCAACACTGCCCATGAAGCAAATGGTAGCGGAGATGGGTAAGTAGTCCTTCTCGCTCTGTGCAGGTGGTCTTGCAATCCACTGCGCTGGTATTTAAATTGTGCTGCCTTCCTCAGCAATTTGAAACCATTTGAGCGAAGATATTTCAAATTGCTGCTAATGGTTCTGTTTGATTATCCTCCTGCTTGTTTGTTGTTGTCGTTTTATTGTGCAGATGTTCACACTACAGGTTAGTAATATAAATGACTGAACAAAATCTACACTTTGTTTTTTTTTTTTTTTGTTTTTTTGAAGGGACAATGGTATAAAATAGCACAGAACTGTATTTTACAATCAAGCAAAGGAAAAGTGAAAGGAAACATTTTTGGGTCGCTTGATAGTCAGTGGCACTCTGAGCCACTCGCTGCAACATTTATAAAACTTGTTGTAAACTCTTCAAAACTCTGTCAGAACTGAATCACATTGATTGTGACACAGTCAATGTCACGCCCAGTTTCTTTTTCCAGACAGCAGTTTTCACACTGTGGCCAACCTGATGAAAGTGCCAACATGGTTTCAGCCCTTTTTAAATGGTTGTCGACTGCACTGTGCAGGTAGAAAGATCACACTGATATATAACATCAGATTGGCACCAAAAAGTAAAAGAAAAGCTGAATCTGTCATAAAGAATCTCTGAAAAGTTCACAGCCTCTCCGGTTCTGCTCCCTTCTCTAATCTTCTGTTTGCGTCTCTGAAACTCTATAATGACTGAAGTCCTAAATGCTCTACTTGTTTTTGCCACCTAGTCATGTGTGACTCATTGCCCATCTACACTACTGCGTGAAGTGGGCCAGGAGATTTCACTTGTGCCAAACACAGTAGTTTCACCTGCCGTAGGGAACATCATGTGCCATTAGGGGTTTCATCATGAAAGCTGCCCCCCACCCCCACCCCTCACCCCACCATTCCAATACATCTTGTACGCTAAACTGTGATGAAAACATTTAAAGTTGAATTATTATTCACACACAATGGTGAGAATCATTAAGACATCCAGCTCTGTGAGATGAGACAGTTGTGGCTTGTTTCACTCTGTTAGGAAAAAGCTGCCGCTCCCTAATTATCACATTATGCTGGAGATCACCTACTCACCTGGAAAGGTAATTGCATGGGCATTTCCCAAATGGTAAGCCTAGAAACCAATACTTAGTCATGCCTTGTTTATCTTACTTTTATGTTCTCTGTGCACTGAAGGACACAGTAGTCGTGGTAGTCGAGCCCATGACTGGTAGTATCAAATGCCAAATTAAAATATTGTTCATAGAATTTAATCATTCACAATCCAGTTATTAAAGTCTATTCAAGTCTTTCTTCTCAACACTTCACCCACATCAGACACTATGGATGGAAAAATAATTAAGCAATATATGATATTATCAATAAATAGTGGACACATCCAATACATGAACATTGTACTCCCACAATTAAAAGAAATGCACATAATTCACTTGTTTTGAGTGTGAGCGAATTTTGTATAGCGAAATTGTGTCTCACACAATTTGGACCATTTTTCTATTGTTATTTTATCTTTAACTCTGCTGCCCATGTTGGTTCTTTTTACTTAAATGTCTATTATCTTCTGTTTCCTGCCAAAATGATGAAGAGAGCATAAATGATCGAGGACCCATCAGGTAATACGTTTCTAATGAGCTACTGCCAAGTTTAGTGGCATTACAGTAACATGTTACTACAAGGAGTGTTGTTCACAACACCTGTCATGCTCTCATCATGAAAAAACAAACAAAAAAAAAAAACTCCTCCTTGACAGCAACAAAAGGTAATATATTTATTTTTTTTAAGTCTCTACTCTGGATTGGAACTGCAATCTTTTGCCCGTCAGTGTTTGGCGTTGTATAACCCTCTCAGTGCAAAGGAAAAGCGAACCCACTCTTGTATAAGCATGAGAAAAAAATTCTGAAGTTGCGTTGTTTTCAAAGTGCTGTCAGTGAGATGTTCTGCAGTTCATTTTCACAGCACTCTACCTCGATACATCATTATTAGCTGTGGCAGTGAATTGACGCATTAAAGGCAGAGCTGTAAAGCTAAAGCAAGAGCTCACATCTGCATTCACAGCAGACCAAATTCAGTGTGGAAAAAAATGGTAGTTAAAAAAAAACATGTTTTTATGAATAAACAGTCATAAGTGATGTGTAGCAAATGCTGTTCTTGGGGCATTTTCATTTCCATTTTCCATCCAGACAAATTGCTGATGTGAAGAATTGCATTCCAACAGCAAGTGATGTAGCTGCTCATCTCTACCAAGAGACTATACTCACCCAGATGCTTGCAAGTACACAGATACATGTGCACATACAGACGCACGCACACACACACACACACACTATACCATGCCAATGGTATTGTATCTGGGCCCCTCACTCTCTGCTATTTGTTACAGCATTTCCTGCTCAAAGGCTCTCCTAGTCTATCAACTCACAGTCATGCTACACAACCTTTCCACTCCGGCAGCATGGTTCAATGACATGACAAATGCAGGGCTCACTCTGGAGCGCACGCATTATTTCAGTTTGGCACGTCTCAACATTTGTTTCATGTGCAGTGATGAGACAATCTACCAATATGTGTCATGCATCTTCGAGTATAATAATCCATTCATTTTCTAAAATTTTTGTCATGTTCAGGGGAGTGGGTTGTTAGAGCCAAAACAAGCAAAACTATGAGTGAGTGCAGGGTATAGGCATAACCTGGACAGGTTGGTAGTTCATCACAGGGTAAACACGGAGGACGGGGCAACCACGTACACTCACAGTTACAGGTAATTTGACAATCAACATTTCACCTCTGCGAGAAAACTGCAACACCTGGGCCCAAAAATGACAGAACAAGAGGGGGGTGATTAGTTACGATAGCAGCACATTGCAAAAAAGATACCAAAAAATATATCTAAAAAATATTACTTGAGATATCTTCTCTCTGTCACCTCCTTGGTAGTCTTCAGGGGTGACCCCAGGACCGAGCTGGCCTTTCTGAACAGTCTGTTCAGCCTGATCCTGTTTCTTTGTGTCAGCTAAGCTTTGTTAAAAGCTACACTATCGCAGTTCAGTGTCAGCAGACAAAGAAGACAGAAAATACTACCAATTATTTTAATCAGCCATTTTGTCTAACTGGCATTGAATTGGAGATGGTTGTGATGACACAAGTCATCAAAGGAGGTGGCGCCGATACTCCAGATTGTTCCCATCTGATACGTATGTGACAATAGCTGTATCATCCGAAAGCTGGAGGGGACAGCTGTGTGACTTGTGGTGGAAGTCCAATGTGAAGAAGCAGGTGAGTACTCTGCCCTGAGATACTCCTGTACTGCAAACAACCTCATCTGAGATGCAGCTGTGCAGCTTCACATACTGTCATCTGTTGGTGAGATAGTTAATAGTCCATGAGGTCAAGGCACTGTGGACACTCGCTCCAGGTAAACAACAGTATCATCTACACCAGGGGTTACTCAATTCTAGGCCTCGGCCACAGTCCTGCATGTTTCAGGTTTCTTCCAGTTGCAACACGCCAGAATGCAATAAGGAGCACCTCATTGGGCTTTCTTTATGAGCTTGATGATGACGTCATCATCAGATTGAGGCGAGCTGAAGCAGGGAGAATGCTAAAACATGCAGGACTGCAGCCCACGAGGCCCAGAGTTCAGTACCCCTGACACACACTAATCCCTACTTGCTGTCAGAAAGAATGGTGAGCAATGATCAAATTGATTATTTGTTTTTGCTGAAGTCTTAACAACCGTCTGAAAGAACAGAAAGGGATGGAAAAAAAACACAGCAGACTGAACCTTCACACTTGATTTTGTATTAAATAAAAGTCAATTGTATGTGGGGGGAAAATCTGTGGAAAAATCACATGTAAGACACCACTGAAAGACATTACTTCTACTACAGTGTGCCTAAACAAGATTTTGAGCATCGGGGGTTTCGGCTGTCGGGTCCCTCAAGTGATGTATGGGTTTGTGGTGTTTGCACAACGGTTCATGGCAATGTTATTTCCCTCCAGTGACCTTATTGTCGTTTGCCACCACAGCTCCATGCGGAGAGTTCAGGAGACAGCTTTATGATGCTTGCATCAGTTGGAGGAAGCAATTCACTGGTGTCAGAGCTTGCAACCTTGAATGATTTCCAATATACTAAGGTAATTTAATTCTTCAACTCTATTTTCTTCTCAAGTCAGAAATTATTCTATTGAGATCTACAAACTGGCGAGGTCTGCAATAAATGTAGCACCATTGCTTTTATTATATATGTCAGACCCTTAGTAGTGGGCAGGAACACTACCAGTTCCTCCCCTCTCCTTCTCCCTCTCACACAGAGCCTCACTAATGCTGTTCATACCTTCCTACCTATAAGGGTAATTAAATCGTAAACCATGCACATCACTGAACTGAGCTTTTATTACAACAGACAGGACACTGCTGGAATTAATTGTTCCAGCCAGTCATGTCACAAGTGTGCAGTAACCAAGTGAGAAAAGAAAAGAGGGAAGGCTGGAGTAGGAACTTCATCCGTATAGGACGAGGAGTGCTTCAGCCCCTCCAGTGGCTTACTTTTTTTGAATGTTCTAAATGGTGACTTTTCACTTGGATTTCAAGTAGACAGATGCAAGACTGAAATAAACGGATGTTTCAATATTATATCATCTAAAATACATGTCACATCCTATTAGTTCATCTGCCCAGCATTTTTCTCAGCAGGTGGTTGAAGTTTAGTTTCCTCCTGCAGCTGTTAATAGATAAATAATGAGTGAATCCCCAAAATAGGAAACAACACAGACAGCGTGTGGACAGAGTCATGTACTTGGATGTTTGATATATGGAGAGAAACAAAAGGTTGAATAAAAATAAATATATTATATATATATATATATATATATATATATATATATATATATATATATATATATATATATATATATATATATATATATAATACTATATTATAATACTAATTGTAATTCTAATAATCAGAATAAATTAAACCTGAACCTGTACAGCAGAGGAAAGAAGAGCAACAGGCCTATATGATATTCTCCCTATCAAAAATCATTACCTTAAAAAAAAACAAAAAAAAGCAAACAAACAAAGGATCAAAGAACAACAAAGGAGCCAAAACCAATAAAGGAGTTAATAGGAACAGTCAGTTAAACAACAAAACCTATCAATTCAGAACCATTGGAATCCTATTCAGACAGGCGGTAATTAAATCACTGAGTCTTAACAAGAGTCAAAGAGGAAGAAAGTTTAAATGATATGCCAATAGAGTTCCAGAGTTCCACAGTTGGGGCGGACAGAATTAGCTTCTTTTTTTTTTTTTCCTCTGGAAACTAGACCGATAATCTTACATGTGACCACGAGCTAAACCTTGCGATATATTAAATGCTGAAAATAGCATTTTATCTCTGTGGCATTCACTGGAAAGTAACAGCTGAGGTGTTTGTGCACATCATGTACAAGTGTATCGGTAGTTATTTTAGTAGGGATTGCATGCCTCAACAAATGTATGAATAATTCAACCGGTATGGATTCACATTTAATGAGAAAGAGCAGTGTCTCTCATAGTTCATATCAACATCACCTTTGTTCTTTATCTCTGTTGGAAAAAATTTATTTGTGTTGCATTTGTGGGACAGAAGAAGACAAAACATATAAGACACATGTGTGAATAATGGGAGGATTTTTCTACATAAGAAAAGTTTATCTTTATTGTATAAATCCACAATAAGAACAAAATTTGCAATTTACTTTTGAAATAAGATATAACAAACACAATGACAAAAAAGTAGTTAATAAGCTTTACCTAAATAATGAGACAAGTTTAGAATCTATCACACATTAAAGATCCTTTAATATTCTTATAAAATTACATAACAATTTCCAAACGTAGCCAACTCTCTACATGTATGACCTCTGAGTGTAATATAAGAAAGCATTTCATCAGACATCAATAATCAAGGGCTATAAAATCCAACAGCTAGAATCTATATAATGTGTGTGCATGCGTGTGTGTTTTAAAAGTCTCTCTTTTGCCCAAGATTCACTTCAACCTGGAGTCATAACGCATGCGTGGCTCCTCACAAGTATCAATAACAGCAATTGTTTCTTTGGTTTGCAATGAGATGCATCCATTTTAATTATCTCAATGAATTGTCCCTTTTATCTGCATGAATATCTTTGTAGTTTACATGTTAATGAAACTGAATTCGTTGCTATAAGGACACCACACTGATAAGAGTCACCGGTGAAGTGATAACAGAAATAGATATAACAATAAAGGAAAGCTCATTAACTCTACCACTCAAACATTGCCAAGAACAGAAATAATTTGGCAATACAAATACTTGTCTGCATCATCAAGTTGTGAAAATACGAGCTTGTTCAATAAGCTTTTCAATGCTTTTTTTAATTGTCATAAGCAAGTTTCTATTCCGCTTCAACTCTTACTATGTCGTTTTTTAGGTGCTTGTCATTGTTTTATCTATTTCACCTACTGTTACTCTAATAACTGAATTCCACAGTTTCAAAAGGTAAATTTGAAGTATAATGATTATCTAGTACGGTAACACTGAGCTGCGTTCACTTGTTCCTTTTTTTCGTGGGTCTTCACTTGTGTTTTTAAACAAAATTAGATGAAACTGGTACAAAGAAGCATCCAAAACATAGAGACATGCCTAAAATCATCCAGGCATCAGTTTCCGATCCAACTATATCCAAATTATGCTTGTAAATATTTGGCCAAGTCACCAGTCCGAGGGCTCAATAACACAACAATCAACCAAAAACGTCAACATTTTTACCATTTGAAAACAATTGCTGTTCCCAGGAACAAAAACAAAAACCTCATTTTTTGCATTTGACACCACTGGTTGCTGCTGGAACTTTCAAACATTTTTGGACTGTCTTTCTTCATCTTGTCATCTCACTAAGTATTTGCTGTATGTAAGAATTGTGTTTCCACATGCTATCTCAATATTGGTTGGAGTAAATGAAGATTTTATTTGAGAAGCGCTTGTCTTGGGCTATCTTTCCAAGCAGCTAAACATTTTTTCCCAATAAACTCCAAGACTCCGTATCCTCAGGTGCATTAAATCTATTGAGTACATTGAATTTTGTGAATTGAGAAAACAATACAAAATAAACAGTTTCATTATCTGGAAATAAACAAACAGAATTCTAGAAGTAATAGTAAAGAAGTCCATTGTACTGACAGAAATTGCCTTTGCAAGGGAGAAGGATAACAACACTAGCTGGAGACCGATCCAACACCAGAGGTTACAAACATTTGCACCAGACACATGGCACAGGGCTACTTCTGGTTTGTATAGTCTCACAGAATCACTTCCTGTGAGGTGTGAATGCTCCATATATCAACAAAAGACATTTCTCCCAAAATATCACCCTTCATGAGAGCACCACAGTGCTGACAAATACAAAAGAACGATTTCTCCATCAATATTGTCAATCTGTCTGTGCATGTGCAGTGAAGAGAACATTCGAACTCCACACAGATGAGAATGCCAACCACTGCACCACTCTTGCTAAAACTCTATTGTATCTCCCAAAGCATATTTGGGTTAATATCAAGTAATGGATTCACATATTCCAAGACTTCCTCAAAATAGCCAAACACTCACATAGAGCAACATATACAACATTCAATATACATGACAGTGCCAATTCAGCTGATTGACTTTTTATGGGCTGTTCGCCATTTCCATTTGATGCCACATAATTATTCAGAGGACCACATTCATACTCTGAGTGCTCTTGCTGGTGAGCAATTCAGTGAACATGCGTTGGTATCAAATGACTTTGCAACGAGTAATACATTTAAATCAATCCTTACCTATTTGCAAGTCCGTGCATTATTCATGGCAGCTACCATTCTGAGTCTCTCCTGGGAGTATTCTGTGGTTTTGCACTAGATGTGCAATTGGTCCTGACATTTGTTTGCATGCCTATGTGTGGATGAGCGTCGGTGCATGTCTGCTGAGGATGTTTAGATTGATTCTCTACATAAAAGTCCACATCTTAGAGAGAGAAAAAATTTCCTGAACTGGTACAACATTACTACATGGCTTCTATTCGGAATGAAAATTACTTTACAACAGTGATATTGAGCTCCACGTAATGAAATGAAAACTGTGGTTTGAATGGAATTCATGGTCAGAGATGCTGGTGTGCTCCTTATGGGGATAATCAAGAAAATCTTGAAATTAATTTAAAAGACACTTTACTTTCATTGCAGGTAATGAGATTGGCATCATTTTGTGATACTGTAACAATTTGTTGTCATTAAAAATAATTCATGAGCTCAATCGGTAAAAAAAGAGAGTAATATGCCATGGATTTCCTCAAAAGTCATGTCATAAAAGACCTACTTAATACAAGATTGAACTAATTTCACTATCATCATAAAGTATGGGTCCCTCTGCTGTAGGCTCAATCATTGCTCTGGTCAAAGGTCAGCCAATTGCTTGAAATGACAAAATCAAGTCTATTGCACCTTCCATCCGAAGTCAAAAAGCTTGAGTTTCCATCCAAAATCAAAAACATTTTCTCATCTTTGCCCATTCGCAAACATGTGTCACAAAACAAAGCCAACTGACAGCATACTGTGAAGTGGCTTGCATAAAGTGAACAACTACAGCTGTTGAAACTAAAGTGTCCTCTGTGGCATGCTGAAAGCAGCAATAAAATGACAATTCCAAGAATAACCATTCCGACAATATAAAACCATGGAAACCCATTATGAGTGCTCAGTTTCACAGCATTTATACATTTATTACCAGGAGAAATGAAGTTCAGACCTTTAAAAGTTTTTGTCACTCTTCTAAATGAAAATATGAAAAGTCAAATCATTTGCATTTCTTTTTCATTTTATTTTAGGAGTGAAAAAGAATACATGTTAATGTACTGGTTTATATGTTCACAGTGTGAGATAAGAAAAAAAACAAGGTAAACAAGGTTATAAAATGAGCTATAAATAATGCTCACAGAAGCTGACATTTATTCTTGTAGTATGAGTTGGACTGTGACTCTTTTCACAATTTATGTTCTTTTGGAATTTAGATTGTTTAGCTTCCAAAATACAATGCAAGCTTCTGTATAATATCACAAAATGTCAAATATGAGTCATTTACACTGTTAGGATTGGTTGCATCAGGTATAAAGTTCAATGTTTACCTTTATATATATATATATAAAGATTGTATGTGCTGTATATTTGATATATGTACATAAATATTCTGATGATACAGCTGTTGTGCGGGGTAAACTGTAAAAGGAGACAAAGAGCTCCAGCTCACTTACTGGAGGTTTTAGAACGGCACCTCCTCAACAGCAACGAGACCAAGGATATGGTGGTGGACGTAATATCAGGAGAACAAAGCCACTCAGTCAGCTGCTTCTGATTCAAGGAGTGGCGGTGGCACTTATACAGACTCAAAAATACTTTGGTGTGGTCCTGGACTACAAGCTAGACTGAGCTGATCTATGCTGCAGCCTGCTGGGGAGGAGGTTGTCAAAAAAGCAGGCTTGGTGATGAGAAAGAGTCTGGACTCCGTTGGAATTGTGATAGAGGACCACACAAGGAACAGGCTAAAAGCTATTATGGACATTGCTTACCATCCTCTGCAGAGTGTCCTGGTTAAGCTGCACATCTCAAAGTGCTGTCGGACTAAAAGGTACAAGAAATCATTGACTCATGTCATTAGACAATATAAAATGTATATAAACGTTTAGCATAGTTGCGTGTAATATAAGCTACCTTTGCTATCGTCTTATTTTTACAAGACCGTATTCATTGTTTTTGTATTGCTGCCATGATAGTAACTGTAGATTTGTATTATTTTGTGAGCTGTTGGACAATTTTGAATCTCCCCCTTGGAGGTGAATGGAGTAATTTCTATCTATCTACAACCAGCTCCAGGGTTTACAGAAGATCATCTGAAAAAGTCCAATTATCCACTGAGGCTGACCAAAATTGTCTTTTTGAGGCTGATTGTCAGACAGAAATGGCCAGACTGGTTTGACATGATACAAAGGCAACTGTAAAAGAAATAGCTACTCTTTTAGCAAGGCATTCAGAAGACCATTTCTGACCACATGGTAGGGTGAGAATTTGGTGTAAACAACAGGAGAGCATGGATCCATCCTTCCATATCAGTGACTCAGGCTGGTGATTGGTGTGAGGGATTTTCTTGGCACACATTTGACACATCATTATAAAACAACACTCTACCTACTGTTGCTGTTTATCACTGTATTACCTCAGTGTTCCCACCTTCTGATGGCAACTTACAGGAGGATAACCTACCATGTTTGAAAGCTCCAAGCATCACCATCCTCGTTGTTTTAACATGACAGTAACTTTACTGAAAAAAAAGGCCTCCATTGTCACCACAATCCAAACCAAAAGAGCCCTTTTCAGATGCAGTTTCATATCATGAAAGTTAAGCTGATAAATGTGCTGCAAAAGTGTGATTTTGCCATACCAATTTGAATCGCAGTTGTTGAAAAATGTTTTCAGCACCATAAAACCAAGAATGTAGAACGTCTTGGTGGTTAAAAAGAGGGTCCAACCTGCTACTAGTGAAGTTTACGTAATGGGTATTCTATCTAGTGTTTCTCCATTGTTCTTCTATGTGAAAAGAGTTCAACTGTCTTCTTCCCCATCACTCTTGTCATGAGCGCCTACTGTGCCTTTACCTTCCCTGCCATTGAAGCTGTCATCTTCTTCAGCATCTTCCATTTGCTTGTTTTCAACATTTCTTGAGTTCTCTTTGTTCTTTGACATCATCTTCATCTGGTGTCCCATTTTTCCTCATATTCTGTCTTAATCTGTGTTGTTGCTTCCTTTTTATTCTTCATCTTAATATTTGTCATCTCATTGCTTGGATCACTTTATGTCACACCGGAGTAACGCAGTTGTTGTTTCATTTGGTCAGTTTTTTTATTTGCTCTCTTTTGGTTTTCACACTGTCCATGAGTAACCCTTATTCTTTACTGCATGACAAATCAGTAGCTCTATACACTTGAGCCTAACTTGTCACTAAACAACACAAAGCACACTAAGCAACAATCCAGTATTTTCATAGGTGGACAGAACAGCATGGTGGGACAGAAATGACCACTGGAAGTATTTTTTTTTCAATTTATAAGATAAATCCAGTTCAAGTCAAACTGATTTTCAACCACCTGCTAGTGAAAAAGCTGGAGGGATTTCTTATAACGTGTGTTCTTTATCACTCTAGTCCGCTGTTCTATCTGAAGGTTCAATCAGCTTCCCCATCCGGGAGCTTGGGATCCTGCCCTCACTGAGTAGTTTGAAGCAGTGGTCTGAGCCAAAGAGTTGTCTAAATCCTGCTTCCACCCACTCCAGGTGGATTTCTGAACATTATTGCTTCCTTACGCATATCACATCAAAGTGGCCCTACGGTGGCGCAGTGCTTTATTTTCTCACCTCTGAAGGTCGGCCAGGCCTTTCTGTGTGGAGTTTGCATGATCTTCTTGAGAATACATTGGTTTCCTATGGGTACTCAGATTTCCTCCCACATTCCAAAAATATGTATTTGGTGTTAATTGCTGACTCTCAACTGCCAATAAGTGTGAATGTGAGTGTTTGTCTGTCTCTCTGTGTTTGCCCTTGAATGGAATGGCAGCCTTATCCAGGGTGTACCCTGCCTTCGCCCTTTGTTTGTTTTAACAGGATAAAACAGTATGGATGGATGGATGGATGGACGGACTGACAGACGGATGACAAATCAGTCCAGTTCTTCACTTCCTCAATCACAACCATAAAAAAACTATTATTTATCAGAGGTCCTTGGATTTGATCAAGTAAAATAGTGCTTCAATCTGTTGAATTCATCTTTCTCGCAAGCACTCATCTGGAACCAATACGGGTTTAATTTGTCGCACAGCTGTGACAATTACGCAATTTCAAATGTATGCAAGAATTGCTTTGAACCTTGTGTTACCAGCAGGAATCTCATCCAAGAGCAGCTTTCTGACAAATTTCTACATACTGGCATCCTGTCAACGGACGAGGCCCATGAACTCCTAAGATAGATGAATGTGTTTGGGAATATAATTTTAAAGCAAAAGGGGTCTTTTTGAGAGTTGCAATGCACGTGCAACGTGTGCCATCATCTCCCTACGTCAAACCGATACAACCTAGTGGATAGGAAAAGCAAACATTGTCGAAGTACATCCACCTCTACATGCAATGCCCACAGCATTGTTCCCAGCACATTAAATTTGAGTTAGTGACAGAAAGTTATGTAGAATGATATTCACTCATCGGGGCATCTCGGTTACAAAAGCAAACTCTGTGCACATAAAATTAAGGAAATATACTTGATGCTCCCACTTACTGTAGACAAATGAATAGCATTGATAAATTAAAATATACATTCTAACTTGAGTTATTCACAGCAATTGTAATGAGATATGGATATAAGTAAGTGAATTGTGTGTGTGTGTGTGTGTGTGTGTGTGTGTGTGTGTGTGTGTGTGTGTGTGTGTGTGTGTGTGTGTGTGTGTGTGTGTGTGTGTGTGTGTGTGTGTGTGTGTGTGTGTGTGTGTGTGTGTGTGTGTTCTGTCACATTTAGCAGAGATCAGCACTACCCCCTGCTGGTTACCCTGCAGTTCTACTAAAATTCAAGTCTGCCCTTTGATGTCTCTCAAGTGTTGTAGGAGCAGAATGAAAGCTTTCACACGGGGAATCTGAGACTCATTCAAACATCCTCAGTACACTAAGGGCTTTTTGTGTAGGAATATCAAACACAACAAAATGTATAGTAAATGACCATAAGTTGCTTCTCCGATTTCTGAGTTGAAATACACACTGCTGGCTAAGTGCAGTGATCTGTGTCAGATAGAAGGCAAAGCCTCATTATTGTAGAAATTACAGCACTTTAGATTTCGATTAAAAATTGAGTTCTATGGACATAATCATTAAGAACATGCATTAAGGATTTCAATGGCATACTGTCCTCTACTGACGACTTCTAGAGGGGGGGAAGAGACAGCTGGTCTGTTAGTATTCCACTTGAGACACTGTGTCTCCATATTGCAATTTCCTGTTTGAGTCTTATCTGGAGCAAACCTGGAACTGCACTCCAGCGAAGCCTCATGCAGCTCCCTCGGCTCACCTACTCCTATTCCATTGCTGCTTCTATTTCTTCATTTCTCCCCATCTCTCCCCCTCAGTCCTGCACTCTCACTTTCACCCTCCCTCTCTGTGCAATGTCATGATTAGTATGCTAAGAACCAGTAAAGCTTTACCTGGACATCAGTCACTCAGACAATCAGTCAGCTGTCTCACTGTCACTCAGGCAGCTGATCAGTCCCTCAGCTCACACTCCTGTTGAATTACTCATTCAATTGCTTGGTTGATCGCTCAGCCACTTCCTCACTCAGTCACTCATCATGTTTCCTTCCTTTCTTCTTCATTTAATTTTTGCTTTCTAAATGTCACACAGCATAATTGATACATGATATATGCAAAATATGCCAGACATATATCTGTATATTAGAGAGGGCATAGCATAGTTTTCAAATCCCACCCCCTTATCTTTAACAGTGCTGGCTTAATTTCAGAACAACCAAATGTGCTTGTTCCAGCAGCTGCCGAGTACTCTGTAGGACAAAAAACAACCTCGAGTGATGGTTATATCTCATTGGAAAGATGGGGAGAAGGCATTCCATCTGATAGTAACAATTGAGGCCTGTGCGTTGTACATCTGGAAAGAAACCAAATAGCCAACACGAAGCTTGGAGCCAGATGTTACAAGTTAAGTCTTTACTACTCTGTGCCGACCTGGAGAATATTTTTCTTACATTTGTTATTATGCTGCTATCAAACAGATGTTTGGCAGCTCCTCTGGAGCTGTAGCATCAATGATCCTCAAATCTGTCACCATGGCAACAATGGCCAAAAAAAACATCCTGGGCCCTAAATTGTATGCCCTTTGCATCGTTTTATGAGCACTTCACAAATTTATTATTGATGATTAGATGTATTTGCTTTAGGGATGGAAACATACTGGATGATAAATACACTAAAATACTGACCCTGTTTCTCCCATGATTACATTCTGTTCAGGCCCTGTTGCAGGGAGAAGGAGGAAGATCAAGCTTCGGCCACAGAATATAAAATTCATATCTGCAATGCAGCCAAGAGGTACTTTCATGTCAAAGCTTGCCTTGGCATTGGACAGTAAAGATCAGCTGTTACACAGTAACAGCTGATTTGTATGAACTACAGCACCTCAGTTTCATTTCCAACCACAGTCTTGTCATTTATTTTATTTCAAGCGTTGATGCATTTTGCGGCACTTGAATCAGATTACATTTTGTATGTTTTTAAGATTTTATATCTGACAAGATCATTACTTTTTTAAGCCTTTAGATTATAAGCATAAATCTTTGAGTGAATGGAGACAACTAACACTTCTGTGAAAAAGAAAAAGAAAAAAACCCTCCCATGTAAGGCTGGCAGCCTACGTGGTTAAGTTAGAGCTTGTTACGATGAAATATTCATGGATCGGTGCATGTTTCTGTCACAATGGGCTATCCTGAATGAAAGGTCGTTATAGTCCACCCAACAGCGATGTGATGGATGACTACATAAATGCTGACAGGTGCTTTCGCTTGCCTAATCATCAAAAAAGCTTTTCACCAAGCTGTCCAATGAAGGGACTTTTGCAGGGTTAATTCATTTACAAGGTAGTTCACTAATTTGGAAGTAAGAGTAAAAAAGGAAATAGGAAAACATACATACACAATACACATGAGTTCAATATAAACATGAGTTTTTCATGATACAAAATAATGTGAATCTGTGAGTATGTGAAACAACATACTTTTTCCAGAACAACACATGCCTATGAGCTTAATTATATATTAATGGTGCATGCCACCTGATGGGATAAACAGTGTCAATACAATAGAGCAACATTAATAACATATCACTCTGGTTAAGATCAGTCCTGAGGCTACAACAAGCTGAATCTCCTCCGCTACATTTTCAACCTCGATCTCGCTGGGGAATAAGGTACTCAGTCCATGTGACACTTTACTACACCCCAAAGGCATGTAAACATCTCATTAGCTGCTTTTCCTTGATTGCGGACTAAGAGTTTATTGGGTTTGGTCTTTTCCATTATTCATGCTCCAGGTTATCTCAACTTTTACATTTGAAAGTGATGAAATATTCTATTGACAAAGTAGGATTGGGTAAGATAGAATAAAGGTGGTGGTTGTGCTTACGGTTAAGAGGTGAGAACAGTGGTTGTGTCATGAAGGGCACCTCGTGTAACACCTGGGATAAATGAAACATGCAGGTCACATGATTTCTTGATATTTCTTGATAAAAAATAGCTCCAACTTCATCAGCCTGTAGACGGAGGGAAAACGCATCTTTTTGAAAATGCTACTACAGCACATGTGCACGACAGTCGTAGTAAATAGTTCTTCTGCACACACACAAGTAGATAGACAATAACAACAATGGTGGCCTCCAGAGTTTCATGACTCCCAGTCCATTTTCTCCTGGGGTTTGTTCATTTTATAATTGCAGGTTATCTGTAAGAGTAATCCAATTTCGTTGTCTGTGGAGTCACCATTTTAATGTTTATAGCGTATTGTTCTCTGCATGCAAGTGTGTGGTTTCATTAAAAACAAACAACAGCATCCACTACTGGCACAACATGAAAACAACATCTTTTTCAGCATTTCTGCCATTTCTGTGTAAGTGGACATTGTTTACCAAACGTTGCTGTGTAAATCCCCAAAAAGATTTATGGAACGAAAATGCAAAAATACAATGAAATTCTCTAAAAAAGTTATAGTGTAACAGCAACTCAATTAGTCAATTAAATCATATTGTATGCACCTGTGTCATTTACAGTGATTTTGGCATTTCACCACAAAGAGCTCATCTAAAAATGTGCCACGTGTCATTAATGTAAACATTTAAATGTATTGTTTATTGTGAAAGATGTTGCATTATGTGACCTCCACAGATGCATTAATGTCGGGAGTCAAATTCTGACCAAGGGTGGTTTTGAATGTCATTTTTGCCAATCTAGTGTTTTTAGATCAGCATCTGTCAGTTTTAATTTTTATACTTCACACTTCAAAAATCACATGGCGGGCCGGATTAGATCGTCTGGTGGGCCGGTTCTGGCCCCCGGGCCGCATGTTTGACACCCCTGGTGTAGAGTAATTGCTAACTTCATCCACAATGGCAGTGATTGACTCTGATTTTATCAAACAAACTTACATGTATCATTGGAGCAATATGCAATGTCTTGCACCTATTATTTCATATTGATTACCTTCCCTGCCCTCATCCACCCTGTCCCTTTGGATTAGTCAGGAACCTGAGCCAAGATCAACTTCCCCAACTTTAGCTGAACAATACAGCATCAAAGAAAATGAAATGGAAGAAATTCAATGTGACATTTTGTTGTTTCAGGCACTGAACAACACCTTAAAGATCAGTGTGTTGGGAGAAACCAAACAGCTCCAGGTTACTCAATACTGACAAACCCGATCAGATGAAAAACATTAATACTCACAGCCAGTACAAAGTAATCCGTGTCTACATAACCAATGAACATCCATGTAAATGCTTAATCATTTATCAAAAAACTCATTGCTGTTAAGTTTATCAGCAAGTCTGCCATTCCTGATCCAAAACATGACATCTCATTAGGACAACATTACAAACCAGAGCTGGTTGGTCTCAACTGTGCAAATTCAATTTCAGCACCACTCGGCCTGCGGAAAATGTAAACCTAGGTGCTTCTATGTCTGGGAGTTCATTATGTTGCAGTTGTACATGATGTTTTAAAAGCATACTCATTTATTTTTAATACAAGCCTCAATTTGGAAGAAAAAAAAGAAAGCAATCTGACATGAAAATGGTCCAGAGACTAATACTTATATAAATGGTTCTGCTTCCTGTTCGGTCAGAAATAAATGGAAAAAAGTGTGACTATGGAGGAGGTGGAGCAGTTAGTTTGACTTGTTAAAATACACTCAAACCAGCCACCTCTGATAATATACATAATCTGCATAACAGAGTAATTATAATCTATCTGGTTCTCCACTCTACCATTTTCATCTTGAGCAACGTTCGCAGCAGTACCGAATCTGCGGGTGATTGTTTCAGCAAAGCACCATCTATTTAATCAGGTGAAGTGAATGACAACCACACTTGTAGAACAATCCTGCCTCAAAGCATTAATCATCAGATAATTGGATTGAAAATTAGGAAGACGTTGTCTCTGTATTCTATTATCTTGAAGTGGGTTCCTCATCACTCGCTGGCACTTAGTGCTGCTTTCTTTATTTACATACTGTGAGTTCCCTCCCCTCACCTAAGGCTTTAAAAGAATATAGGACTGGAGCAGAATTACAAAGAGGGATAGAAATAGGTGAGCGAGAGAGAAAGAGGGAGAGAGAGAGAGAGAAAGACGGAGAGAGACAGAGAGAAAGAGAAAGAGAGAGGACTTTGGACAATTTGACTCACTTCATTTTGTATAAGGAGACTCATGTTCTCGAAGGGTAAATTGATCCAGTCATTGTGATGAATAGGCTCTATTAATCCACCCACTGTGGGACAGGGGTGAATACATGTGTTAGGAGACACCCCCTTGTTGGCTTATTTCTGAGACATCATTTTAAATTTAACAATGTCAAGTAAAGAAATCGTTACTTGTCATTTTGTAATCGGCCTCACTATTTCTCTTCTTTACAAACATTAGTCATTAAACGTATTCATATAAAGAGTTACCAAATATGAGAGTAACAAATCACTGATTATTACACTTAGCATCATATAGATTACATGCATGCCAATTTATGCTTCAGATTGGTACCATGTTTTACAAAATTTTAAGCTAAGACAATGTGTTTTGTAAGGGAAATCACTTAATGTGATTTAGTAGCGCATTCAATATCCATTAAAATTACCAAAAAATAAACTGAAAAAACAACCGCTTTGGAAAACAAAGATATAAATGAAAAGTATATTTTTGTGGCATTAAGCCTCCTAAGCAGATGGAGTCTCCTCAGATGTCATGGATCTCGAGACATGTCAGCACTTCCGTTTCACCCCAGCCACATTAAGTTTGAGCTCCAAGTTTTTCTCCTCAAATTGATAAAGATGCCGTAAGTTCTGAGGAATAATAGTAAAACTTGGAAGCAACTAAATATGCTCCAAGAGGAGGTAACGTCAGGCTGGGGCAAATTTTTCAAGTGACCAAGATGTTTGTCAATGTCTTCACAGAGGTTCATAAATCTAACGGGGGCTGCATATTTCTGCTTTTGTGCATACACAGGCTTTTACTCAATGATCTATAAAGTTTTATGCTTCTTGTCTCAGAAGTGTAGCCAAAGCTTTCAATACTTTGCAGCACTTAGCAAATTGCACAAGAGTAATTTACACTGAACTAATATGATATTCTGCACATCTCTCCATTCCAAGAAACCCCTTTATATCTCTTTTCTCCAATTTCTCGTTGTACTCCAACTTCAGTGTATTACTTTTTCATCACTTTAAATTGGATATCCCAGAATAATAGTGGCCCTGTCTATTATTAATACTCTGAATCCATCATACAGAAAGAATTACGGTTTGGAAACCCCATGAAAGATCGGAGGGCTTGGGCTACTTAGTTTTGTGTTTTTTAATGTTCGTAAGTTCAGTTACATAAATGTGTTGCTCTTTTGTGTGAATCTTTGCAGAATATACTGAAAGTTACCATCAACATGGTTCAGTGAGGAGAAACAGTTGTATTGTGTTATTGGGTTGTTGTTGCATTTTTGTTTTTTTTTTCCAATTCCTCGGTAGTAAATCCGAAGACATAGTGTAACTAAATTGATTTAATTCTGTGAAAAAAATGCATAAGAATGAAAAGATTATTCCTGTTATGTGTTAAACCTTAACATAAAAATATGTTAAAGTCTATACCTGCATGCTGATGTAGAATCTGGTGCTCAGAAGACAATAAATGCAGTCATGTGCATCAGCATTTTACTTCTGTGAATGCTGAAGCCCCACCAACAATGCAGTACATGTCTACATGTCCGTGTAACTGTTTGTAACCTGTAACAATTCTGAGCTGAGGAGCTTAACCTTTTAACAAG
The DNA here is from genome assembly GCF_963422515.1 of Blennius ocellaris. Classification (NCBI taxonomy): domain Eukaryota; kingdom Metazoa; phylum Chordata; class Actinopteri; order Blenniiformes; family Blenniidae; genus Blennius; species Blennius ocellaris. The sequence continues at coordinate 10,786,957 of NC_137663.1, forward strand.
TTTGTGGCAGCTCTCACAGTTTGACCTTTCAATTCTTTCAGCCTTTTCCTGCAATGTGTCTCCCACTTTCCAGAATAGGGCCTCATTATCAACTAATTCATGGCTGTCAGAACCTCACCTGTCTGACACATGCACATGCACACGCACGCACACACACACACACACACACACACACACACACACACACACACACACACACACACACACACACACACACACACACACACACACACACGCACACATGCACAAACAGCAGTTTCTGTAGAGAAGAAATCTGGTAGTTGCAATTATTATACGCTGGAGCATCAAAAACAAACTCCTATTAAGATCATTTGCTGGACCGATTATCTCAAAAAAAACATTTTGCAATTGAAAAGTATTACACTTTAGGATTGATTTAGTTTCAACAGTAGGGGACTGTTATGGAAGTGAATGACAATTATGCATGAATTCATAGGATCACCACATCTGCCCACGGAACAATACCATGAAATGTTGGAGTGCCTTTTTAAGACTTTTGTTTGGGCTCCAGATTGAGTACTCATTTTATTTAAGACTATGTCTGTCTTTGGTTTGCCTTACTTTGTTTTCTCCAATCAGACATCGAAGCAATACAACCCAGATTCCATTGTGTAATAGCCTGAAGTTGTACAAATAATAGATTAATGCAATTGTTGTTACTTGATGCATTTACTACTTTGACATTTGGCAAACAGAAGTAAGAAGGAAGCGAAGAAGGCATAAATGAAGAATGCAGGAAATGAATGGAAAAGAATGAGCAAGCTAAAAAGATGTGAAGAACTAAACAGGCAAAGAAGAACAACAAGAAGAAGATAGGACATTCTTCTAACTTATAAAGCCCCTACAAACCAGGCTCCATCACTGTTCGTCCCATATTCATCCAGCAGATCACTTTTCTAGTGAAGCTGCTACTGGTTAACACTGCTGGTTAACACTGCTGGTTAACACTGCAAATTTTTGCAATGGAATTGAAAAAACAAGAAGGGGAAGAATAAGGTATGAAACAGAACAAAGAGAAAAGTGCCCTCATGGGGCAAAAAATTAGAAATTGAATGATGAAAAGAAGAAGAACCACTTAAAGGGACAAAGCTAATTTTGTTATTATTACAAGAGAAGGCGCGAACACTAGTTGTGATAAGGCCAACAACACCAGTACACTTGTGCAGTGAGCAGGAAGAAAACACAGCCTCAAGGTCTATGAGATCAGCAGTAAAACATCATGATGAGGTTTAAATGTTAATAATAAAACTGTAAAGTGAATCCATTGTGACAGAGAGTTGTGGAATAACCGAGAGTGCAACTTGTTCACTGGAGTTCAATTGCATTATTATTCATCCTGCAGACTCCAAGTCTTGAAGTCGGAGCAGCTTTATTTTCGCCGTAGTTTCATGATGTCACTAGAACTATTGATAAACACTATGAAGAGTGATGTGTTACAGCCGGGAGGCATATGGGAGACATCCTTTATGTAAATCTAGGAAGAGAATTGGGCTCTGAATGACCATGTATCATTACAGGTATGACTTTACCACTTGAGAGTGACAAAATAAGACAGGCACTGATGAATAAGCTTGATACTTCTATATTTAAGATCAATGATTTATTCATGACTTTTATTTTGAATTTGTAACTTACTTTCTACCAGTAAAACTGAGACTTGACCAGTAGCAAATGATTCTTTCCTGAATAGAATGCAGTTGTGGGATTGAATTTGGAGGAATGAAATTATTTAACAATGTCCTCATAGCCTTTGTTTTTATTTGTTTGAATGATTTTTTTTTCTTAAATCTATTTAACTCATGAACCTATTGTGGACCAATCGTATTGTATGACATAAGTAATAATTAAATAAAAAATTGGTTAATTGGTTAAGAACAGTGCTCAAAAACAGCACAAATGTAATGTTGTTTACAAGTGAATGCACAATACTTATGCGTTTTTGATACTGACGGAGGGAGCTTCATTGGGTATTCATACAGTCAAAATAAATTAGTGTTGTGGTGTGTTTGAGCATAATGGAAATGAGAGGGTGAGAAGTCTTGACATTAGGAAGATACACTCTTTACTGTTCATTTTTAAACAAAGCTATTGCAGAAAACCATCCTATTGATTCCTTCAACTGGATTTACACTTCTGCCTCTTGTTAAGGGTGCCATGTCACATTACAGGATTGCTGCATGGTAAAGGCCTCTTCCCTATATTTGTCAAAACATACCACTATGGTGATAGTAGTCAGGTGCCAACAGATCCTCAGGAAGATAAAGAATTTCAGGCACTTGGAGTTTGTTGTATGTTTACATCCTGGTGCAGATGCCTTCCTGAGCAAATGTATGGATGAGAGGGCCGCTAGTAAACCTGCCTCTGAACTCGGATGAAACTGAAATGACTATCGTTGGCCCAAAACATCTGAAAGAGAAATTATCTAAAGATATAGTAACACAAGATGGTATTACTTTGACCTCCAGTATCACTGCGAGGAACCTGTAAAGGAGTTTTGACCAGGATTTATCCTTTAATGTTGCAGCGAGAGTCCTGACAAGGACAAGTATCAGAGATCACATCACTCCAAAAATAACCTCTCTTCATTGACTCCCTGTCAAATCTAGAATATAATTTAAAATCCTAAGAATAATATATAAATAGATTTAGAATATAGAATAGATTTGATGTTTTTTGGTTTTTTTTAAAGATAGATTGCAATAAAATCTGGATTGTTGAGCAGTGATGTGTTAAATCTCCAGTGTCTGTTCGGTGCCTCGACTGTTTTATCAGTGACTGCCAGAGGGACAGGTGCATGGTCACTAATTGCGATGGTGTGAATCACAAACCAAATTCTAACACCATTGTCCCTGTTGGGGGACAGGTGTACCCAAGGTCATCTACTACTCCTGTAACACGTGAAAGACCGTGCCCCGGTCATGCAGCCGCAAACACAATAAAGGTGATGTTCAACCACTTAAGGATATTGGACTTGTTCAATGCTGGAAATAGTAAAAGCAACTCAAAGGAAATGTTCATTATTATTGTGAACAGTGCTTGGTGACACTTTAATTGCAATTATTAATTTGGTAATTTGTGTTATAATGATAAGGAATTCGTAATTATTGCCAAAATGTTTGCAGATTGAAAACAAATGGAAGCTGTTGCGGTGCCAAACAGAACAAGTGTAAGACAGAGAAGCCACCCTGTAAATATTAACAAAGCCCACAGATCAGATGAAGCGTGAAACCAGTCATTGTATTGTAATAAATCCAGCTCTAAATCCAGGATTTGGAGAGAAAATAAAGTCTCCCTTTGCTGTAAGCATGAGTGACATCCTGTTTGTTTAGTGTGAATCTTTTCATCTGCAACATTTGTTGCTCTAACAATGTTGCTTTATTTCTGTATTCCTGTGTAACACTAGTTACACGGGGCCCCATGAGGGAAAATGATGACCTAGAAATTCAGAGACTCTCAGTTCGCTCCAAAGCAATTTTCAGTTGGATCTTGGTGGTTTCAGTCTTGTCTCAGGTGTAATACAGCCTGGATGTTATTTGTAACACATGCCCAATGTAGGTGTGGGGGCTGTGCAACATAAATACAGTTAAGAGTACCATGCTGTGAGGACTCGCCTCCCATCCAAGCACAATAATCAAGTCTTCGCAAAATTGAGCGTTTACTTGCTGTCCATTTGCTCATTAACAGATTTAAAGTCACATTTTGGGTAGAGAAAACGATTTATACATGTTGCAGATGAGTTTTGGCAACCATGCATACATTAGAGCAAATCGTCCACCTACTTATCTGCCTTGGCCTGTTTTTTTTATTTGTATGTCATTACTTGGCACCCCTAACAGAAAATGTGTATGTGTCCTGGAGTTCATTGACTTGCCTCCATTAGTATGGCTGGTTCTCCATTAGAGAATTCAGTGAGTGAAATAGCTCAACTTGTGTTGGTTGGTTTCCCTGTTGGAACGGAAAGCAAGCACCCTCAAGGGAATCATGGGTGCTGGTTAAATCTCAAGAGCACACAGCTGTTGGTACTCATGGGAATTAAAGATGGCAGATTTTACAGTTCCGTCCCCTTGATAAAGGAGATTTGGAAGGCTCATTTGCCCAGGAAGACAACCATTTTGTGTATTGCATGTGACCACTTTTGTACAGGAGGATGGAGGGATAACATTTCTACATAGATTAGTAAAAATATTTTTCCAAACGACATAAATCGCATTACAATCATGTTCTCTAATGTTCATTATCGTAGATAAACATTACATAAGACCTTTCAAATATCCCAATCACATTCATATTATAGTGGCTTTGTTAGTTATGAGGCAAATAATTCATGGAGCAGTTATATGGTACTGTATAAGCTTTAGCATCTTTGGCAAATATAAAACAAGATGTTTGAGAATTTCTTAAAACTTCATAAAGAACAGATGACAACTTAGGTTTTTAATTCAAGTTCCAAGGTATATATTGTACATATTTGTATTCCACTCGTCAAAATGTAAAGGAAGTGAATAATCATGGTCTTTCTGAATTTAGTAGAAACACATCATGGCATCATGTCGTAAGCGTTTTGTTTTTAAAATAAGTCTCATGAGCCAAATGGCTCCTCGGTGTGTATTTCATGAAAAGAGAAAATACACAGCGGGTGGCCAAATAGAGGAAATGTTAGTAGTATACAATATCTCTTGCTGAGTTGAAATGATCTGTAGATTTTTAATGGATGATTGAACTTGTGCTATAACACTTACTGGTTGCTTTGTTGACACCAAGAGCTGGTATATGGCATTGTGAATTGCACTTTCTCAGTATGATATGACACAATATGAAGCTCAGCACACAAATAAATGTAGATGTATATTATTTTATGACATGTCCTCCAGCAGTTGTGTGACTCAGCCTGTAATCTCAAACATTCGTCCATGCTGTCACTTCAGAAGACATCCGTTTGGAGCTATCCGAGTTGGTTCTCACTCGGTCTTTCTCTTTCTGGACCACTGATCTCTGTCCATCACTATATTTTCCTTTCATCAACAGACCAGTGTCTACAAATCAGTTTAATGCTTCTAAGAGATGACCATATCCCAGTGGGTCTCACATCCTTTCTTGTGCTCCTCATTAAAGATAATGACATAGACTTATGCAAATTACACAAATATGTTATTTCTCTGTGGGTTTGACACACTCATGTGTTTTGGTTTTTTTTTTTTAACTTTGTCTCTTTCTGTAATCCTTTGGCCTGTACCATCCACTGCCAGGAGTAGAATATGAAGAACAGGTTTTAAAGTTGGGGAGCATTCATAAGTCATGTCTTACACTTGTGCTCCTGGGCTACATGAAAATCATGAAGATGGCTTCGTACACTGAAGTATTTCAAAAATGTAATTTGACAGTTTTCAAGTTAGGTTAGATTGCTTCTGTGGTAGCTTTACCATAAACAAGCATGTTAAGCGAAGTAGCACTGGATCGACTTGATCTAGAAATCTGTACAGTCCACACATTGGCACTGAACATGCCTACTAATATACTTAACAGCAGAGATGTCATTCATAAGCCACACACAGAGCAACAGGGGAGCACATAGGATTCTTCTTGAAGTACATTATGTCTGTGTCACTCTTGACACCTCATTGGCAAAGTACCCTATAGGACAACATGAGCCTGAAAACTGGTAAGTTGATGATTGCTGCAACAGTCAGATGGATAGGTTGGAATTTGGCATGAACAGCATGAACGCATGGATCCATCTTTCCTTGCATCAACTGGTCAGGCTGCTCATGGTGGTGTAATGGTGTGGGAATTATTTTCTAAGCACACTTTTGGCCTCTATAGTGTTGAACTGAACATCATTTAACTGTTACAACCCACCTGACTGAGCTGAATCATGTTCATTTTGTCGTTCTTAAACGTATATTATAGATTCTTTTTTAACAACAAGTTAAAACAGGAAAATGTATACCTTGCTGGCATGTTTTGGCTGTGCCTGCTGCCTTCCTCAGAGTGTCATCGGTATGTGATGGCATGTCTGTCTTTATCAGGTGAAGGGCCTGACAGATCTGCCAGCCATGCCTCCCACCATCCGATGGTCTCTGGAGGATGGAATCCCAGATGTGGGAAAAGGTGCAGGCCTCCTCGTTCATAATCGTTTGCCTCCTGATCTCGATGGCCTCCTGTATCCACGGTTTGTATCTGTTTCCCTCCGAAGTTATGACCCTTCCCAGTTCATGATATGGTTGTTTCTTTGCAGTGATCTTTGCAGTGATCAGTGTCTTTGCTGTGTCTTTCTGTGTTCTTCTGAGTTGTTCTGCTGTTTCTTTTTCACATTCTGTTTGATGTTCTTTCAATAAAGAAAAAAGAAAGGAAAAACAAAACACACAGAAAAAACAGATAAGAACAAAATCATGATCACCATTCCATACACCCAAGGGATAACAGCCCATGCAACGAATAATGAAAAAACACAATATCAGCACAGCAGTAAAACCTCACACAAAACTCCGACAGCTTCTCGTACACCCAAAAGATAAAATGGACCTGGATAAGAAATGTCACGTTATATATGAAATCCCATGCAAATCATGCAATAAAACATACATTGGTGAAACGGGCGGATCCTTAAATACAAGAAATAAAGACCCAGTCACACACAACTGTGAGTCTAATTACACTCCAGTGGACTTCTGGCTCTCTTTTGGAGACTTCACAGCATTCATCTAACTCAGTGCCTTGCCAAAATCCCCAGTGTCAGATTCAGTCTCCATAGCAATGCCGACCAAAATGGTCACTCTTATTAAAATCTTGAACGACAGAGATTTAAACCTTTGCTTTGACCTGGTCAACCGAGTGGATAGACCTCATGTTGGGCCTCATGTTGGGCCTCATGTTGGGCCTCATTTTGGACCGAAACACAGAATAATGACTTCAGGAAATGGGTGATGGATGACATTTTCAACTCCAGAATCCGAAAGTGCACCAAGTGTCATACACGAGAAAGGCTTTAACTCTCAGCTGTGATGGCTGGTAAACACATTCCCAGTCAAGTGTCAACTCTGACACTGGATCACTGGAGCTGCCTCTCAGCTCGGGATACACAGTCTGCTGTGTTGCTTAATTTAGAAGTCAAAAAAATGTATGGCTCTACAAAAAGTTAGGGGAAAAAAAGGTAGAAGGAATAATATGTTGTTTTTTTTATTAGGATAGATTTTAGAGTGTAAAAACAGTAAAAGCACAGTAAAAGAGTAATGTCAGACACACATGAGATAGTGATATCACAGCTTTTGCATGGTTTTTGAAATGTTAGTAGCCAATCAAAGACTCTTTTTTTCCCCACTGTGAACAATCATCTCGTTCTCTTTTTAAGATGGATTCAAAGGGCCACAAAATAAAATGCAACATTCACCTTGTGAGACAACTTTGTGTGTCATGGTAATTACAGACAACCTAAACAAAAGCAGGGTTACAGAGAAGATGTGACTGCTTAAGGCATGCCTTCCAAGCATGTCTGTGTTTATTCTATATAAGGCAATGGCAGCAAAGCCAGTGGCAAAATTGTACTTGAACGTGTCATGTGTCCTGACAAGCCTGCCAACAGCTCTTACTTGCAATGACAACCATTCTTGCACATCATCAACCTCACAGTGTCGCCTCTTCCCAGAGTGTCTTTAATGTCATGTGTGGCTCTTTCACAATTGCTACATATGAGATTTTATATACCTCTCACAGTGAAAAAATTTAATGAAACATGTTGGTCTGTGTGTTAGCAAGTGTGCAAAATAGCCTTCTTTGCCTTAAATTCAAATTAGTGCCCTCAAACCACATCTACATTTAATTTGCAAATACGTACTCTCAATTGGGATGTAAAACACATATGGCAGCATCATAAGATTGACACATCATGCACATTTACACATGACAGGATGATTTATTTAGCCTGTAATTGCTCCACTGTGTGCTAGTTTCTTGGAATATGTCGAGTCTGTCAAGCCACGGCTAAACTGGATGCAGGAGCAGAGATGTAGGAAGAGGAGGGAGGAGAAAATAGACGGTTCTGTAAATGGATATGGTTGCGAGAGAGAGAGAAAAGGTGTGTATAAGAAGGTGACATTGTCAACCAGAGGGAAATCATGCAGCAGAAACTGCAGCTGTGTGTTGAAATTCGAGCAATATGCATTTTCCTAAACTTTAAAACCTGTTAAAAGTCACTTTTTAAACTTCACTCACCGAATCACCAGTTTTCCTATATGAAATTGGAAAGGCACCATATAGTTTCTTAATCAGAGGAAGCCATCTGCTGCTGCCACAAATGGTTTATTTTTCCAGAAGTGAACAATGTTACTATTCTAAAAGCGACACGTATCCGCTGGACATGTCATTCAAAATGATCTCTCAAAATGCATCATTCACTCATGGGGTGCATTTATCATTTTTAATGAAACCTAGATTACTTTTTGGAATATAAACTATCAAACTCGTTGGTATTGGTATTTTTGGGTTTAAAATATGCCCTACATTTTATGACAATGTGTGATGTTATATGTAATGCATATAACATGAGTTTTTTTTATCGGTTGTTTATTTGCTCAACTCAGGCCTTTAACTTCTGTCACAGAAGACGCTGCTACTACATTCCACTGCTGCTAATACTTTTTTAACTGTTTTACCAAAGTGAAAAATAGAATTCTATTCTATTCTATTCTATTTCATATCCACCGTAACGGTGGCATGTGATTTTATGCTCATTTCTTTCAGTTGTGTGAATATTTGCTCCACTCATCATTGCACCTCTAAGCTATACTACAGGATATCTGTGCTCTGCAGGGGGATGGTTAATAAAACATTTCCCCAGCAGAAGTAATGATAGTACATTGTATTACGCGATCCCACCATGAGTAATAAGCCAGGTAGTATGTATCAGAGGACAAATTCAAACAGATATAGATCAAAACACGGGTGCCGTTTGGTCTCCATTCCTTGTTGGCTTTATAACAAGAGAAAAATGTTTTATTTAACAATAACCTACAATAAGGTTGCTCAGTTCGGATTTTCCCAAGATTGCCTTTCATGGCCAGATATATTTTAAGAATGTTAGGAGTTCAATTCATGGCAGAAGCACAGGGAATTCCTTGCTTTGACTTTTACTTTATTATATATTTATTTTTCAGTTTCATGTGGGGGAAGAAAGTAATTATACAGCTTTCCAAACAAGGCATGAGCTTATTCACAGCTCAGCAGGGTGCAGATGTGCTGCATATTATGTGGTGGTTGGCATTTGGAAACGTTAGAGAAGGTTGTGTTTTCTGTAAGTACCGTTCATAAGCTGCAGGGCACCTTTTAAATGTTCCCCACAGGACTCCCACTCCTCTTAGGATATGCTTTCCATTGATGCTGTCATCCAGAAGTTATAGCTCATGAAGTTATCAGCATGATTAGTACTATTAATAGGGAACTGTTTTACAGCAGCTTTTGATGAATGCGCTCTGTCACTGTAACAGCCCATTTTAAACAGTGTGACAGCTCTTGTTTAATCAGACAAGGGACTGAGGAACAAAGATAGGAAATGAAGCTATTTATGTTCATTTTGAAATACTTGGAATGCTCTGTGGTTTTCTCAATTCCTTGCGGCTGCTAAGATTATGGGCCTTTTTGTAGATCAATTTCACATTCATGAGGTCAATTTCACATTCATGAGGTCAAAACCCCAGTTGTGTATAGGTAAAACCATAAAATTCTAACTGCTGTGGTCATAGCTGTGTGCTGGGATCATTTACATGAATGACACTTTTTCCCCACTGCATTTCAGAGCAGGGTCACTGTGACTCGATTTCCGTTTTTGCCTTATTGCATTTTAGTTACATAAATTTGAAAAAAAAAAGTTTTGTTTTGTTTTTTTGTTAAAAATACGTTCTTATAGGCGAATGAGATGATGAAATGGCTCTGCTGTGGAAATAGTCTCTGACCACATGCTTTGCTCTGGGCTATGTGACAGTAGCTTATTTTCTCGAGCCAGACTTTCTTCCCGCCTGGACGAGGACTCACATCATTGATTCTCTTGTAACACAGCCATTTTATGTTTTATTTTTTTCTACTAACATTTGAAAGTAGGTCTAGTAACATAGAGAGCTGAGTTTTTCTAAGAATGTTTTTTTTTAACATTATTTATCATGAAAACTTTGTTTATTTTTCAAAAGAAGATGCAGTATTTCTCAGGTACAGTTTCTTTCAAGTGAAAACAGAAAGATTTTGTTGTGTTCTGGGGATCAGTTTACATGACGGCGGTAGTCAGAACCTCATCAAATGCAACTTTTTGAAAATGGTACCAAGGTGGAACTTTTTGAAAATGCTTCAACTCCATGGAAACAGGGGAAACCTCTGCTTTACCGAAACGCTGCTACTCTGTATGTGCATCACAGCAACAGTAAACAGTTTTTCTGCACATATGCAATTAGATGGATAATAACAACAATAACAACCTCCAGAGTGTCATGACTTCCAGTCCATACTCTCTTGGGACTTGGTAGTTTGAAAAACTGACTTTCTTCATCTGCTCATACAAAATGTCTGGGAATTCGCAATAGTTAATGTTTATTGCGTAATGTTCTCTGGGCACATGCATGTGTGGTTTCATTACAAAAACAACTTCCAGCGCCAACGCACAGCCTGGCATGATGAGTCCATTGTTTTAAACAATTATGCTGACATTGTTTTCAAAACGTTGCTGGGTAAGTAAATGTGAAACTTTTCTGAAACGAAAATACAAAAAACATGCATAGCTAAATGGGGCATCAAATTAATAGCTCAAAATATCTGAAATCTGTGTCTGGAATCAATTAGGCTGCTTGTTCAGTACGCACCAGAAAACGAATGATTTTGTGGATCTCAAATCTCCTATGTCCTCTAAACGCATCACAACTCCCACAAAGCATTGCTAACCTCTGATCAAAGCTGGATGCTGCAATTGAGTTAAAATGTTGAGTGACAGTATCATCGGCCAATCAAATTTTGATGTGTTATTGACAGAACACCCAAGGGCAAGCAGAGTTTCGAGCGCTGGTCTTGGTGTCATCATTGAATTGAGATGCGTGACCCATGGGCAGGTGCGTGATGACGCACTGTTATTATCTGCTATTCTAGAGTGATGGCGGCTAATTTAACAGCAAGATCGGATGATACGATAGCGGACCTGCTTCGGGGGCCTTTTTCAAGGTGCTTGTTTGCAGAAAAAATGGAAATTGTGAGTAGAGGAAGACTGACACCAGAAATGGATGAGCTTACTCAGATCAACAAAGGCTTTGTGCAGCATTTTACAGCAGGATGGATTTAATCTGCAAGTGATGCGTGAGTGCCAATTTTGTTTCTTACTTTCTTTGGATTGGATTGGTGCTGCTGTTGGCATTTGGTGCTGTTTTGAATGTAAAGTGGTGTTTCCCATACAATCGTGGCGGCCCGCCATGATTAAATGACGTCAGGTCGGTTCATTCTTCTCCAGATAGCGCTCTCGCCATTATTGTCATTCACACAGACAGTCGAGCGTGCGTGCATGCATGACAGTCGTGCGTGAGACTCGCACGGGGTTGTATCTTGTTACTGCTGGCCTTGACTGAAACACCACCACACACTACTGGAAACAACACATTAGCATTATAGCTACAAAGCCCTGGAGTGGTCCTAGTTATTGTTGTGTGCAGATTAACACATTGTCCTCACAAAAAGGAGCTCAGGGTAGAAGAATAAGCCAATCAAACTTTCAAAGTGGAGAACAAAATTCACAACAAACTTTAAAAGAAATCAAAAGAAAAGTCAGCTAAAGTGTCTTTAAACTATGAATGTTCCACACAGATAATTTCTCTGTTCACTGAGCAAAAAAATAAAAAATATGAAGACCAATTAACAAGTCTTAATGAAGGAAAATGTTCAGAAACCAGTAAGAATTTCACACATTTTATAATTGAGTGTTTAAACACTTTTCATCAGTCTCTCGGGGTGTCCAAACTGGTGTCCAAACTGGAGTGCCGGTGTCCTGCATGGTTTAGCTCTCACTCTGCTTCAGCATACCAGAATGATGATGTCATCACCAAGATTGTGAAGAAAGCCCAATAACAAGCCCCTCATTGCAATCATTCATCAAAAATCAATGTTTTGGTTTTCAAGTGGAGGCAGTTTGCAAGAAGACAACGTTTCACCACTCACAGCACTGTTTTAACACCCTTGATAGTGAGGTAGCCCAAACTAGTGGCAGATAGCTGCATGACAGCTAAACAGCAACTTAACACAGACATTACAGGTCCTGATAGCAAGAAAGTGAATGTTGAGCAATACTAAAATCATCATTATTTGAGATTATAAGCCGGTTGATGAACCTTCTTTTATTTTTAACATAACATTTAACATACCGTATTTGACATTGAAGCAATTTGATGAGATTTTTTTTTTTTTCAAGTATCTGTGCATGTACTTAAGGGGGAAAAAAATCAGTAAGTTGGTCCACTGGGTAAATAATTCATGGTCAAAAATAGATTGCCGAAGCAGTATGATTTACAGCGAGAGAGATGATTGCCTCTTTTCAGGGCTGTATGTGAGAGGTCACAATATAACATGCCTCACAGCCCAGCAATCAGTATGGGGGCAGTGTCACTGACTTCACAATGATAGCCAGTAATCTCATGTAAATAAGGGAGGAAACTGTTACAGATGGGAGAGAAGTCAGATGAATTTAATGAGTGTGAGTGTGCACATGCCGGAGCTTGTGTTAACCAGTGAGGCTGATGCCGGCTGACAGTTGAAATTAAACATGAATCAGCAGCTGACATTTTGTTTTCCAATCCAAACGCAGCTGCGATTTGCCGCTATTTGATGACCCTGCCATTGGTGATAATGGTGCCAGAAACCTCTACTCTGTGGACACTGCCTAATCTGTAGGGAGTAGTTTGTGTTTGTTTTGGATTTCCAGTAAAACACAGCACAGCATGTTTCTACCTCAGGCCTAATTTTAAAGTCAGACAGGTTTTACTGTGTGTAATTGGTCTGCTATGGTCAGGGAGCTATACAGTTATGCTTAATTGAGTATATGGTGTAGTATAAATGCTCACACGATGTATTAATAGATTGTGATTGAATTAAATCACTCTTAAGAGGGATGAGAAGCAATGTAGCTGGAAGTCAGTCAAGTGCAGTTCCATCTGTTATATTAAGTATAATCTCCTAATGATTAATTTAAACAACAAAAGGAAAGCCATTTAAAGTAGTACAGGGAAAATGAAAATTGTAAAGTGTAAATACCTTCAGAGGCCCTTTCATTTGGTACACTTGTGCAATCTAACATGAGCCAACAATAAAGTCTGCTTTCCCAGAAGTACTGTTCAGCTTTACACCACGGAAGAAGAGGTGCATTGTATTGTGCATACTTCAATACAAACTACAACCCTAAACATGTTTGTGGAAGGAGAGGTTAGAGTGATTAAGATACGGAAAAATAAAATAAAAAGTGCAATTCTTTAAGATAGTTCTAACTGCTACTTTGAGGGGTTTGGGGTACACACAAAGCCGCCTCAAGAAATGTGTCTGTTCACACTAAATAATGATTATATCACTGTAGTTCTTATATTTTTATCCGGCCTATAGTGTTGCTGCAACATCACCACAGAAATAACAAAAACAGACCACACAAGAAGCAAACAAATGAAACCCAAAACACGTACAATGGTAATCATGGAAGCACAAGCAAGAAGAGAGCCATCTCTGTGAATCAGAGATGTTGAATGAGCATTTTCACATTCATCCAGTCTGGTGTCTGGTTTTAAAAACAAAAGTGTGTCTCTTCTACGAAAACGTTGACTTCTTCGGAAGTAAAGTCTAATTTATACTCCATACGCAAATGGCATGTGAAGGCTATGCATTAACGCAAACCACCTCCAACAGCCTCTATCTATGTGATCAGCATGGCTCCGAATGCAATGAGCAGACCACAAAGGCTGGGGTTGGTCTGATCAACTACATCATGGTGCATGATAGGAAACTCCACATGTGATCCAGATATTTGTGCAACAACCTCCAATAATACGGACGCCACTGTGCAGGAAGCCAACTTGTTGCTCGCTGCGACAATCTCATGGCTTGAACCTGATGCTAAAATTAACAGCATCATTGGCAATCTTTGTGCCAAATTGCTCACTACGAATGCAAACGCTCAACTGGAAAATAAACACTACCGACGCATCTCATGCGGTTTTGTGACCGAGCATTTAAAGACCCTGGCGTTACAGTGGTGAACCACTTTGAGACATTTACAACCTCCATGCAGAACTTCCATGGGTGAAGGAATTGTGCTACTGTAGACACAGTAGTATATTGAATCATTAGCACCAATATGATGGAAGAAAAAAAAAGGTACAATCATGACAGTACAGCAAAAATCTATAGGATAATGGTTGTGGATGATTGTGTTTTGCCATTCAAAGGGACTGGGCAATAATCAGATTTGGCAAGAGTGAGTAAAATATAGTGAAAGGGCAGGAAAAGGTGATCAGGCTGTGGGAGGGACACAGTCCATGAGGCTACTTTATATTTTGGTTCATTTTCCATTAACAGAGATGGATCATCACTGGGTCAAACCTCAATCTTTTAGATGGGGTAGTGAGCCCCAATCAATCCACTAAAATGTTGTGAGTAGTTTCATTTTAGGAACAATGGATCAGGGGGAGGAAGAGAAGGATGCAGGGGAGGGGGTGCTGTGATGGAGATTAATGTTAAAGTGGACTAATGGACCGTCTGCCAAAGCACTTACCATGGACAAACCCTGTTTTCAGCCCCTGGAAGCTGCTGGAGTTTGCAGGGAAGCAGCAGGCTGCACTGCGTTTGTGCCTAGAATTTATGTGTGTATCTTGGCAAACGGTCTCATTTCCCAAAGCCTCACTATCCTGTGATCTGCATTTTAATTGTTTCTGCATTGACATTACGATCTGCAGAACAGCTCTTTGATAGAAACATTATGACCTGGATGATCCATGTTATGTCTCTCACTAGCTGTCATTCTCTAAACCCTGTTAGATCTGTCACAATGCTGGTTTTTGACTAAACCCAAGTGTTTCAGATGTCCCCTGAATCAGCCGGGAAAAAAAAAAAGATTGCCTCACAGTGAAAATGAAGGTTGCAAACTCACAAATAATTGAAAGGAAATTATCTTGTGGAAGACTCACGACGTCAGATGGAGCCATAAATACAACACAGTGATGATGAAAAAAATCTAATGTATTTAAATACAGTATTGTGCACATTCTTGACTTTGTATTCTTGTTCTTTACAAAAGCTGCAAAAAGGTCTTACTTGCGTTTTTAATAGATGATAACCTGCTTTTGATGGATGACCTCACAAAACTTCGGAATTCTGAACATGGCTTTCAAACCATTTCTTTTTTTGTCAGAGTTTCATGTCATGCTTACATGCTTGAAGGGATGAACTTCAATCGGCAACTGGCATATCAAAATTGAATATGTTTTACGGGCCATGAACACCCTGCAGGTAATATAATTACAACTATATTGTCACTACAAAGAGGAGGAAGACAGCTGTGTAATGTGTAAGATCCATAGAGGCAAAAAAAGAAATGTGTCCCATGGATGGTGACTTTTATGACTCAAGCACCGAAATGTGGAAATAGTTCAAATGTATTTATAAAATCTCAGAATAAAAAACAAATACTTTAGAATAATTTATCATTCTTACATTTAAATATGAATGGTTCCATTCAGGCACACAGTGGTCCAGTAGCTCGTAGACTTCCCCGACATTGAAAATTCATTGCAGTTTGTGTTGTAGCTTATTCCTAAAAACATCAATGCATTACACCAAAAATATTACTTCATTGAAGTCAAGGCTTGCAGAGACCAAGCAAGTGTCCAAACCATGACAGATGTGTAGTGGTTCAGTTCAGAACGATGTTGTAAAAAACATTATATTCTTATGTCATAACAGAGCACAATTTTCTTCACATGAATGCACGAGCCCTCCAAAGGCCAGCTATTCGAAAAGCTGTTCCCTATGCAAGCCGGATTTTTTTATACACATTTTCATCTGTCGCAACAAACACTACAGAGCAAGTAGAATGTCCCATGTCACATTATTTCACATCATCATCCTATCTAATCTCATCTCTCCTTGTGTTACGTTGCCATGGGGATGATAGCCAAGCTCTCTCAGTCCCCTGTCAGGTAATGGAAACATCTCTGGCACAAACACGATGTGAGTGTGTTCTGAATGCAAAACAACCCGTCTCACTCTCCAGCCATCAAACCCAGGGATGCCTCGAAACAGCGGTTGGCAAGCATCCATGGGCTGACAGATCAAATCAGAGTGGACCTCCTGATGTTCTGGAGACGGCAGGAAAGTGACATTTAGATTTAGCTGATCGCAGAGTCAAACTCCTTTGGATGTGAGCACATGGTCTCATGAGACTGGAAAAGAAATTTGCCACGGCATCGCCCTAAGTGCAGAGCCAGCAGTGGTTCACCTGGAATTGGGAGTATTTAAACAGGTAACCATAAACAGGTATTAGGGTTAGTTTTCTTTTAAATACAAGTAGTCGTGATCACTCCTTCTGTCTATAGAGTATGTTACATTTAAACATGGGCAGGGAAATTAAATCCCTTTTATCATCAAAGAAATAAAGCCAACACTCTCTCATGAGCTCCTGTTTTGTGGACAGTTAAGCCAGATTTTTCTATTTTTTATTTTTGTCTTTATTATTGTTTTATTGATGTGCTTCATGTTGCGAGCTACAAATCTCTCAGAAAACATGCAGATGTCAATCATAAATGGTGACACTGCCTGTGACAGATGGTCAATAAAACAACAAATGGTCGTTATGTTGACGGCAAAGAGAGAAAAAAAAATGTTGATACACTTATTATCAATGGCTCTTAATTTGATGCACAAATCATGGCAGCATGAAGCTGTAGCTGTGTATGCACCCAGTCTGCAATCATGTGAGTAATGTGAACACACGGACATCAATTTTGTTTGTGGATCAGAACGAGCCCACACATCACCATTACTAGCCAGCATTTATATGCTTGTAACTGTTGCGGAAACTGCTCTTACTGCCACTTCAGGTCTCCTAACGCATACTTTAGTTCATGCTCGTCTTCAGCTACGTCCTACATTATTGCAGCCAATGACTCACACAGCCACAGAGTAGAAGTTGTTGATGCTAAAAGAAATATTGACATGTCGGGACAAAGAACTACCTGTGAACCTACAAAATTATTGATCATTAGATGTGTACTACAAAATAAAAAGCAGATCTGTTGGACGAAAAAAACAAAATTAGTGGATTTTTCATGGATTTTGATTCCTTCAAAGTACATCATGACAAAGCTCAAACCTATTTCATGTCTTCTTATTTTCATAGAAGATCTATAGGCGACAAAGATTGTGACAATGGATTCACAGCTGAAAAGTGTGCCATGCCCTTGTTTAGGTGATGCCGCTTCACACTTCTGCGACTCGCACGGAGGTGTGAACGAGAGAGCACGCATCACCTCACAGAAACACACACTTTTTAGCAGGCCGGGGCTTGCAGCTGTCGGTGGTTCAGGCTTAATCATTCTCTCCCGGGCCACAGACAGGCCACTTTAATCTCTGTGGTAAGTCACACTGACCTTTCATATCGCTCATTCAGACCTCTACATGACCTTTTATGAGGAATACGGGAGATGTGTCCCTCTCACTTGGCAGCCATTTTTGGTAAGTATGAGCAAGAGGAGGTCACAACGGGAGTACGACATGATGGAATTTGACCTACTGAGTCCACTGAATATGAGAGCAACCCTCACATCGAAGCAACGCCTTGCTGTCCTTCTGCACTGCAATCATCACTGCATTGAGACCCTGAAACAAAAAGGTTAAAGGAAGTTGCCTCTGCCACACAAAAAATTACTTTAAGGCAACAGCATTTGTCGTAGTCAGTCAATTATTTGTTCAGTCCATAATATAATTACTTAATAGACCGTTGGCAACGTGTAACAAAATATCCCTAAAGTCAAAGGTTACTGATGAACTCAGACATACAGCTTAGGAACTTGCAAATTCAGCTTTATTAGAAGTTAATATATAAGGTGAAAGATTGGGACACATTTCCGTTAAGCTTCGTCTCCTTAAACAGAAGCGAAATAAGAATACGAAATCCATGACCAACTCCACTTTGCTGAGCTCAATGCACCATTCTGTAAAGACTACAGCACGCCAAGCAAACTTCATCCATTACACACAAGCACAGAACATACACACACATAACTAAGGAATGTTGTAACTTGTTTCTTTGATCAAAGCATGAAAAGACGGCAGTGTGTGAATGTGTCAAAGACAAGCAGCTGGTAATGGGCAGGAAAGGCTTTTAAAAAATGATTTCCACAAATCGACTTGTTTGTGACAACTCATCTCATTCATGACCAATGATAGTGTTTTACCTTCTCCTCCACTGAGATGAACAATGCAGCATTTTGGGTTGTCAATGGCAGACTCTGACAAGGGATCTTAATGGTGCAGAGCAACGACAAGCTGACAAACGGCGCCAGAAGACAGAGACGAGAAAGATTATGTCTGACACTCCTTCCTTCACCAAAGGGTTCTCCCCATTTTTCATTAAACGCAATTGTGCTGTCCCTTTGTAGGCCACAAACACAAACATTAAAGTATTAGTGAGGCAAAGTGTTGCAAGACAAACTAACTAAAAGCATTTTTAAGAATCCTGAGAAAACTGTTAAAGACGGACAAATGGTCAAACCAATCTTCGTAGCCGGAAAGGAAAGACTGAAGGATTGAGAAGCAGTGTCGGACCAAGAGCCCAGACATTTATGCTCACAGGGCCGAGAAAGCAAACATCTGCCAGCCAGTCTCATGTCTGCCTGACTCTCACAGCAAGGAAGAGATATTATGGGATATTATTTATGAATGCCAAAGTTGTTTCTGCACTGCAAAATAGCACCGTGAGTGAGTCAAAATGAGACCTGTGCCACAGACTGTGATGGGTGCTGCATATTTTCATCACATCTGCTGTAGCCTGAGCTGTAGCTGGCACAGACAATAATGTGAACCGAGACAAACAGTGAGAGAAGCACATTAAACCCAGCCAACATAATGTTCTTTAACTCAGGTCATATTAGCTATATCCCTGCAGATTCGTGGCTATGGGCTGTGAGCTCTTATAGAAATGCCAATTTTTATTTCACTTTATCGATTCTTCGAAGACCTTTCTGACCTGGTTTTCCCCACCATTTCATAGGGGTCAGGACAAGGTCAGCTGCAGACTCATCTTGGATAGCCACACTTCTATCTCAAATGATCCTTGTCTGCAGAAATTCTTGTCAGGAAATGTGCGATAATGAGATACTGCTGAGCCGAAGGCAGAACACTGACAAGCTGTGAGTTTGAAATAGGATGCTTGCCATTGCCCCTGGAAAATTGAGGTTTGTTTGTTTTGTTTTTTTTTTAATCTGGTGCATTTTCCAAGATAAGTATGGCCTCACAATACAAGAAAATGTGCTCTTATCTAAGCTTAGATATCAATATGTTTATGTTTTAGGTTTAATTAACTTTAATTTGCTGTGGTATTTGACAGTTGTCTCTGAAATTCCACACAAGGAGAAAAAAGTAAAAAAATAAATAAAAAAAGAGCAAAAAAGAAAAACTATATTGGGGTTAAAAAAAAATGCATAAGAATAGACTGGAAACTTCCAAACCCCTGCAATACGAAATTGGTTATTACCATCAAAAAATAAAATAAAATTAAATAAAATAGTGAAGGAACTTTAATGGACATGGGAAGGTATGACATGCATGTCATTTGACATATTAAATAAAAAAAGGAAAGGCTGTCTTATCTCAAATGTGATCAGGTAATACATTTAGGATAGTAGTCATGTGTTTTGCTCAATTGTGATTTTATTACTTATATGAGCTACCAGATTGAAGACTTATGTGAAGCTTCTGTGTTTTTAAGCTTCTTTGCAGCAACATCCAAAACTGAAGGAATCCACACAAAATCTTCTCAAGTACATTGTTCGAGTTTGGACTGATAAATATAAAACAAAAAAATCCAAACCCACAGTGATTTTAAAAGTCAAACATGGTAATGCAAGCAAAACGCACAGATATAGCAGATAAGGCCGGGAACTTAGGAAAAAAAGGTTGAGATTGTGCCTCGTCTGGAAGAGCAATTCTGTCTATTCAACTCCACACATATATCCACATTTGTATTCACTGATGAGTGTCTCATTCAGAATTGACTGTTTTGCCAGTGTAGCAAAGCTTCCATTACTGCCAGAGCGAGCATCTTGATTATTCAGTCTATTACAGAAGCGCAGCATGGTACCTTTCGCCAGTGTTCCTAATGGCCGCTTATTATCATGCACTATTCGACCACCAGTTCAGTGGGCCTGCTCCTCGTTGAAAAGACGATTGCTTCGCTGCCCAGAATGATAAAAAAGTGGAGCACCTCACTCTTGTGTTTGTTTTTTAATGGGCAGTTCAGGGGAAAATGCAAAGGTTCAAGGCAACTGCTGTGTCCTTTTTACTGCAAATTTTTCAGTTTGAGAAGGGAGCTCTCCCTACTGCCTACTGATTCTGTCAGTCATATCAGGATATTGAAGAAAAGATAGTGAAGTCCTTATTTTACTAGTAAGTTTTTTTGTTTTTTTTTTGTATTTCACTTCTGATCTTCTAGCAGCATGGCTTGTTGTAATGCTTTTTAACTGGTAGCTGTTGATTCCAGATGTAAGATTTCTCTGACAGAGCTTCTTATGACTTTTGAGTTTGTAGCACATAAAAATGTCTCATTGTCCTTTAACACCTCTCCAGCTGAATATACAGACACAGAAAGCAACGGATGCCAGCTTTAACATCATCCCATATTTCTCTCTCAGTTATTGAAGTGGGCTTTGCTTCGCATAACAATTGAGTGTCCTCAACAGGAGACGTCAAAGACAAAGTTATCACTCCTTGTTAACACACCACTAATCCTTGTAGTTGGAGTGCAGAGTTTATTTCAAAGCATGCACATTATTCATCTCCATATGGCTCAAGCAGTTTGGCCCAAGTGGTTGACCACAGGATGAGAGCTCTGTTGGTCAGCACCCCCCGTGCCTCAGTCTGAACATATGGTCTCTCTGGCGTGCTCATGATACACCAGCCACTGCCGCCATACAGCTCACTGCCAGGTAACACCCACCCACAGACACATTATCAGTGAGGTCTGCACTCGCATGGAAACTCAAGTTGTTTTTTAGCAGTTTTGGCTCATGCCGTCTCTGTCATGTTTTCGTTTATTTGCCTCAGGCGTCAGTCCCGCAGCAGGTTGCGCAATTGGTGTGAAACACTTGATGACAGAGACGCGTTGTATGGGGACATCCGGTGACAGCAGCAGGAGCACGGACGCTCTTTTCTTAGCAGGAGATTCAGCTTTTAAGTTATAGAAATAGACTTTTGATACGGGTAGTGGTATTGATGAAGTAATACCAACGCTTTTAGAGAAAAGACAGCAAAGGTATAAAGAGGCAGCTATCAGTAAGAGTGAGAACATGCTGTGATATGAGGCCTCAAGCTGTTCTCCCTGTGTCAGTCATTGCTTCTAATTAGTGCACATTTAGAGAATGTCCTGACACACTTTGTTTGAGCCCACGCTGTGTCTTTTGATAACAAACAGCCAGTGTTGATCGTGATGATGAAGAGAAAGTTGACCTATCAGTGTCCTTCCCTCTGCTGAGCGAGCCCACACCTTTCCAGGCGTTCTATGGTGGTTAGGAGAGGTAATTAGGAGTTTTCATTGAATGTACTGAGTATGTCTCGAACAACAATCACCGTCTGCGGTGCTCCTAATGCTTCCACTGCTTCTGTCTGGGTTTATTAGTGCAAACTTTAATGAGTCATCCCTAATTAACTCCTGAGCATGATCAATCAAGCCAATGGGTTATCAATATGATTAGCTTTTAACCTTTAAGTTGAGAAGTCACAGAGGCTTAGAGAAGGATCAATACAGGCACATTGCTGAGTTTTGAATGCACGCACATGTGAGTTCAGTTGGATTTTGTCTAACTTTAACAGCTTTTTCCACATTACTTTTGTGTTTCTCTATTTGCCAATAAATTCATTGCAACAAATCTAAGGCCTTGTTTACGCCACAATGTTTTCAAGCACAAACTGAAAATCTTTATGGGGTTTTGGGTGTCCCTTCCCACCACACATGTACCTGGCGTCACTTAAAATGTGACTTTACAAAAATGTACTGGCTTGGAGATGGCGGAAAATGCAACTTCTGAAACACTGCGACTGTGCACGCACACCATGACAGTAGTAAATAGTTTTTCTCAATACTATGGAGACTGCCATTGTTGTTATTTTCCATCTATCCATGCATGTGCAGAACAACTTTAAGTATTTACTATGGGCCTAGTGCACATGCGTAGTAGCAGCATTTCAGAAAAGTTGGGTTCTTCCCTGTTTCTATGGAGACGTGTCAGAAAAAAAGTTGAAAAGTTCCACCTTGGGAGTAATTTTTTTAAACATTGTAATTTCAGTGCAAACTGCGGTGAAACCACTCAAATGAGAGAATGGTGTAATATACTGTAATTAAAGTCCATTTACCTTTTACTTTATGAATTGAGTGCAGGCAGGACAATTTTTTGAAACAGAAGATTCCTTGTCCTCAAATGGTTTTGATCCACACGTATCCAGCACTAGTGCATTTCAGAAATATTCACCAAATATTTGTATTTAATTCATGCCGTCAAAACAATTAAATGTGTTTACATCAACAAGACACAATAACATACTGGTATCAACTGTCCTATCGCGGGTAAATATGACTGAATTGTGATGCAAAACATTTTGAAATGCGTCTTAATACCTTCTTCACGGTGTGTCTAGAAATGATTGGCAACCAAAAGGTGCCCTAAAAATTCCAAACTCTAAATTACTCCCCTCAATAATCAATTTCACCTTTGCACTACTTGGGGTTGATCATTAAAATTTAATTGCAAATAATGTTTTCTGCAAATGAAAAACAAAATTTTTTTTCAACAATGCCATTACAGAGTCTAAAAACCTAAAACAAAACATTTTCTGCATGATTAATCTCCTATAAAACTGCAAGGATTAAAGGATTAAAAGAGGATTAGGACTTTGCGATACTATTGTTGATGTTAAATATGTTTGGCGCCCAATGAAAAATTGACTGTTGTTTGTCTACACAAGAGGCTATCATTACTGGCGCATTAAGAGAATAATCCCTAAATCAAAAACTGAAACTCAATTAACCAAATGAGATTATTCTTATTTATTACAGGCACCCTCCTTCATTCATATTAATGAGAAAGTACACAAAATATTTCCTTAGCAGACTTGCAAACTCAGTGAAGGGGCTACATCATTGTTTACTTTCGCCCCATATGGAGGATGAGCCAAAAATGGTGCGTTGACATGAAACACACATGACTCCATGACAGTAGGGCTGGGTGATTTGGTCTAAAAAAAATGTTTTTGATATTTTGGTTTTTTTTTTGTTTGCAACAGCAACTACGGAAACCCACAAGGAATGCAAAAAATGCCCAAAAAACTGTGGGGAGAAAAAAATTCAAATTCGATAAATCGATTAAATTGATTTTTTTTTTTTTGCCCAGCCCTAATGGACGGTCCCAAAGCTATAATCAGACAATTCATGAAACCCTCTCTTTACTGTTGAAATTTACACAATGTATTCACACCATCTCATCATTTTGTGTAAAGTCAAATAAGGAAATGGAGCTTTAAAATTTTGTCGTGGCAAGTGTAACATGAACAATTACGAGCAAGCTCAAAATAATGCCAATTTTATTTAAAATGTACAGTGAAATGTCCAAACTTCGCCGATAGCTGTTGCATTAAGAATGTTTAAACTCACCCTGACAGCATGGCTTTAGAAAAATAGATGGAAAAAAATCACATGCTTTTTTTAACATCATGAAAATAGATGAATTTAAGGAATTGGTAATTTGCAGCATATACAAACACAGGTAAATAACATTTACAGACTAATACACAACCAATGTGATGTATGAAACCAATGAGACCACAAGAGTCAGGCTTAGAAAACTGTGAAATGTAAGTGAAGGTAACAGTTTGTGGGAAATGGTTTTAAAATAACTGAAACACTTCTTGATATTAATTTAATGCCAAACATGTATGTAGCTGTAAACATAGATCGCTAATGTTAAGTTTATTCCTCATGTTAAATTTTCACAACATACTATTTTTATTTGAGGTTTTGGCAGTTACAGAAATTACAAAGCTCTCCCTTTTCGATTTTTTCTTTCTTTTTTCAATTGATTCCCACCATCAATATTAATTCTTCCTGAGCCTCTATTTCCAAAGAGTAGCCTTCAACCTGGCATGGCCTTTTCCACACTACAAAAATGGCTGAAGACAGCACCGACTCAAACCCACAAATCTGACTCTGGTCTTAGAAAAGACTTCAAGTCAACACACCCAAAGGTCAGTGAAGCCACAAAATCCATCGGGTTGTGATTTGAGTCTTGTACAGTGTCAAATCTATGAGACCCGAACGCAAGGAGGAGAAAAAAAAAGAAAGCACACTTTTTCACGTAGTTGCCTGTGCAGTCTCGGTGGAGTCTGGTCACGTCCTGCAGTGGCTGCAGTTCAAAACGATGTAACTGGCTTTGCTTTCTGTGCATGTCCTACTTTGTTCTCCACCTGTTTCTTTGCCCTAACACGGCACTATTTTGGCACGGGATCCATGTATACAAATACACAATAACACACTTGTACACTAGCAAACACTTACATATGCTCACATAGGTTATGCTCACACACATTAACACGCACACAAGGCTCCCCTCCCTAACCTCTAACAGCTGCGACAACAGGAGGTTAGAGAAGTAAAATAAATTAACAACATCTGCAGACTGCAGATTAATGGGAGAAATCATCTGTAAATTAGGCATGGAGCTTATTCATCTGCTCATTCAAGCACTGAGGGAGGAGAGAGAGAGGGGGGGGAAGAGAGAGAGAGAGAGAAGGGAGAGAGAGGGAGAGAGAGAGAGATGCAAAGTCACAACAGGTTTCGAAGCAGCCAGCTCGTCATCTTCTAGAATTTTCTGAGTGTGTTAATTTTGCAGAAGCATTTCTAATGGTTTTAATGTCTTGTAAATTCTGATTTGTTTTCCCATGAAGTGGAACAGCTGTTCAAATCAGTTCTATATGATGACACTGAATGGATGTACTCTGCTAATATGCAAAATAATGATTGAGACTGTCACGGTTTATACAATACTTACAGTGTCTGCACAGAGTGACCTAATTAAACTTTAAATTTAGGTTTTGATGAATTGAAAAACTCTGAATAACTCTGTTGAAACATTTTTAATGTGTCTCAGCGTGTGGTGTACAGTGATAAGAAACCAAATGAAAAATCCCTTTACATCTTAAAATAAAATGCGATCTGATCTGGTTTTAACTCAGAAAGTTTTAGACGAACACAGGAGTTAACTTTACGCCACACAAAACAATTAAGACTTTTAAATGTCTTTAATGAACACAGCAATTAAGCATGTGCAGTGTTGCAAGAAAAAGCTAATGGACCCTCAGGCTAATGACTCCCAAAAGACGTCATTGGAGTCAGGAGTTTGGGAAACCTGTGGTTCAATCAATGAAACAAGATTTAGGGCAGGTGTTGAGATAAGTAAACTTTAAAAAAAACAAAAAAACTTTTATTTGCTATTCACGAAAAAATAATCTGCTGATGCCAACCACGCTTGTCGGAAAAGAGATAGCTGAGGATACTCTATCAAGAATAGTTCATAGACAACTGACCAGCAAGGAATTACAAGGTCAGCTTCAAGCACCTTACTCGTTGATGGAATTAACTTCCTGAATCAAAAATGTTAAAAAAACCCCAAAAAAACTGATGCATTTTCACTTGAAATGTCATGTAAACTGCCCACTTTCTTAAAAAATATCTATATATATGTATATATAGCTGGTACAGAAGTTGGATAGATAATCATGATTATATAAAGCAAGACCAAAATCTCTGTTGGTCTGTCAAACACAATATTTGCGTTACATGGTGTAATACGCTGGACACCACAAAAAAAACAAACAAACAAAAAAAACATCTGCATAAAAGAACCACACTCAGGTTGGAAAGACACAAATGTATTACCGTCATTGTCAGTGTTACATGTGAGGTTTTTCTCTTCTCTATAATGAGTCAGTGAATGATGAGGGGAGAAAAAAAAATTGTTGGGAAATTGTTTTTCAATGTCATTGCAGAATCTCCTACTGCTCTGAGGACATCTCTTCATTTCATTCGTGTGATAACAAGCCAAGCTTATTGGCTGAGTGTCCGGCCTTTGTTTCACCTTTCCAGCCGTCCGATGAGGCCTTAGTCAGGCAGGAAATTAAAGAGTTTGTTCATCTGGGGATCCTCCTTTGAAGTTGGAATTAATGTGATGAATGTGGGTCATGTTGAAATGAAAGTTAGGACATGACAAGCAGTACGCGAGGCCCACGTTAATCATGTCGGTATAAAGAATAAGAAAATGACTGAGTCACACTTAGATCGGAGCAAATTTGTTCCATTAAATACTATAGAAATTATAGTGTGAAAGTTCACTTCGGCACAGTATTGGAGAATCATGCAGGTTAAAAAAAACCCGACATGTATGAAAACACAAGGTTAAAAAGAGAAAATATTCACTTGTATCTTTACAGAGGTCACAACAGCACCTTCACCTCACTGTGTCCACGATCTCCTCTGCTGTTAAACCAACCATCTCCATGTCCTCCTTCATTACGTCCATGATTCTTCTGAGATCTTCTGAGTTTTATCTCCTTCCAAGCAGCTCCATCCCCAACATCCATTATCCCATGTATCCACTATCTCTCCTCAGCACATGTCCGAACCGTCGAAATCTGGCCCATCTCGCTGTTTATCTTTACCCCCCCCCCCCAGTGTGTTCATCTTCAATCATGTCCATCTTGGCCACTCCCAATGGAAATCCCAGCGTCTTTTTCTCTGCCACCTCCAATTTAGCTTTTTGTCTTTTAAACCACAAATCACAGCAGTTCTCATTCTTGTCTTGTAAAAAGGGGGAAAATAATGAATATTAAAATAAAATATTTCATAAACTGATTCATTCTGTTCAAATGCTGAAACAAAACCCAGGAAAGCCTAAAATCATTAAATAACCAGTGTGGAATAATGAGAATAGGAACAATTGATTGACTGCCGCCAGGTTATAACACAAGATGTCACTCAATTGAACTCATCCAAATCTTAAAATACAAACATAAATCATAAGTCAGTGGAACAGTTTCAGTCCTGGCATTATGATTCTGGTGAGCTTTATCAAGTAATTTTCTTCAAGTTGACATAATGTCTAATGGCAATTCTCTTTCAAATATGGCTTAACATATTTAACATTTTTAATTTAGTTCATGCATCATTATATTACGCCCCAACTATTGGTCCGGCAAACCAACTACAATAGATCACATTCATTATTTTCTTCCAACTTGTATGATGATAATGTGCCTTCGTGTCACAAATTTGGATTTCGAACAGTGTTTTTTTCTTTTCTTACGCATCATCTTTTTTATCACCATATACTATCTTGTTTCAGACCATCACTATTAACCTAACAATACGCTTGGTATTATTTGTGGTTGAGGCTCTTGAAAAGATTTCACTGTTCTCGTGGCGCTTAAACTGCTCTGCATGGATACATTTTTTTGAAATAACATTATGCAGCATAATTTGTCTTTTTGTCAGTGAATGTCACTTTAGTTCACTGTGCACTGCATGAAGAGAACCTCGGGATTGCACCTGATCCATCTTAAACTTAAACTTCAGACCGTCTACAATACTGCAAACTGCAATGATGATTGACTGAGTTAGTCCACCAGGTAAAGTAATGCTCTTCATGTTACATGATTATTGCTTTTTCGCTTTGTGGTTAATGACATGACCTAACATGGTTTTATGAAGAATGGACATGGAAATGTGCTCCCTGTGGTTTGCTTTTGTACACAGGTTGTTGGATAAGTTACAATTTGTCCTGATCCCAGTCCTGATAGTATCACAAGCTGCACTTTGAAAAATTGAGAGATATTTTCTCTTGTATATTTAATATGTGTTTTCACCTCCACATGTAGCACATCTTTGGAAAGACTGTGTAAAAGAAGAAAGCTTCAACATCTCTTCATGACTTCGGACCTGTCGCGCTCAAAACTGTGAAGGAAGAGCTTTTGTTGGGAGTCCAGGAGAAATTAGATCTGCTCCAATAGGCAACCTCAACCTCATCCACACTCCTCTTAAAAGTATTTTGTTTGGCTGCTTTTTATTAACTTTTCCTGTTTTTAACTGTATCCAGCCACATATCTTAGTGAGCACTTTTACCATTGACTCTTAGTTTGCTGGCCAATGAGCATTTTATCAAATATCCTTTACTCATCTGCATCTTCTATGCTCTTTTATTCATTTCATTCATTTTTTGAAAAAACTTTAAAAAAAAAACTAAAGAAATGTTGATGGACTTCTGCTGTCTCTTGGAGTCTTTAAATAAAAAAGGTTTTAGAGGTGGTATAAAGTCACAAGTACCCAGGAATCACCATTGACAGCAACCCGTCCTTTGAGCACCATGTCGACGTGCTATTTAAAAAAAAACTACTAAAATACACACGAGAAAACTGAGAGATGTTAACATTGATCGAACTTTCATGAGAGTATTCTATTATCGTTTTATTGAATCTCTTACCTTTTCCATTATCTGTTGGTACAGGTCAATCACACTGAAAAACAAAAACAGACTGGAGAGTGGAGCGAAAAGCTGCAGCAAAATTGCACATTACCCAACCTCAACGATTTATACACAACGAGAACCTTGTTAAAAGCTCAAGCAATCCTGACTGACCGCAGCCATCCTCTGTTTTCATTTTCGCCTGTTGCCGTCAGATCAGTTGACATGCATGGCACAAGAACCGGTTCATTAAAACCATCATTAGTCTGCTCAACAACTGCAAATAGGTGTGTCAGTGTATTTATGTTTTCCTGCTAAGCTGTTGCACAAATTGCCCCTTAGGGAAAACAAAGTTCACCTTGACGTTGACCTTCCGGCTGCTGGTTTATATTGAGAGCAACAAATGTTGGAAATTGAAATGCAATACAATGTTGTTGAACCTCTGACAATTCTGTGAAATAAAAAAAATGAAAAAACGTTTAACGTTAAGTTGTTTTTTTTTTGTCACCCTCTGAGCATCATACCAATGGCTGATATCAGATTCAATCTGTTTAACTTGAAAATACAAGTCAGGTGCAAAAACATTTTGCCTACTGCGCATATTGTTGAGCTAAATAATATAAATGCTCCAAAGCAAGGTGATAATTAAAGTCCAACAAGTTGCTGGGCGGTTGTAGCTCCTCATTATCTTCCATGATGCACCAATGTCAACTTGACATCTGGAGGTCAAAAGATAAGGGGAAGTATTGGAATTTTAGCATGCTGCTTCCACTACAGAAAAAAAAATGTCTACCAGTTTTGGCCAAACTTAAAATCAAACAGTTACAAACTTTAATGAAACTAACTTAAACCACTTGAATCCAAAAACCTTACCACTATTGACCATTACTTCTCATTGTTCGTTGTGTGTGTGTGTGTTTTTTTTTAATTACCACACGCTGGTGGTGGTTTGAGTCTTGAGTTGTTGTATGACAGTAAGAACTTGTGCACACATTTAACAGTTTCTGTGTGCAATTCTATTTGGAGTTAGAAACTGACACTAATGAACGTTAATTAAAACTTTACAGTGGGAAAGTTTTACCCAACACAGAAACAAACCGACACAGTGAGCAGTTCTCAAGGACAACTAACAAGAAAACATCTCAGTTTCGGTTCTTCAGCCCTAAAGAGTATTTGTCAAATTGTATTCAATAAAGCATCCGAATAACCCATCATATTAAACTGCAATGTCACTTTTTTTTGTTTGTTTTTATAAATGATGAATCACTGCACCAACCCATCAATATGAATGGCCTGTTAGGAAGGACTCCCAGGTATGAGTGAGCACGCCACATCTAGAGAAGAAAGGACAGATTGTGTGGCTTAGTATGCCCTTGAGTGCAGAGAACAATAAAATATCTGGCACATAAGATGTTATAACCAGAAAGTAAAGGACATCGAGGTCCAGTAAGTCATCTTTTTTATGGGACAGTCAGTTATTACATGTCCTACATTGTCAGGAAACACAGCCAAATCCAGGGACATCCCAGTTGTGCATATGAAATGGACAGTATTGACAGTGATCTGTATTAATGTGTCTCGTGGAACACTGGGTTATGTATTGCATGTGGAACAAGACCCAAGTTTGAGTCCCAACTGTTGTAGGATGGACATTTGGCATAAAAACTTTTCAAGTCAGCAAGTTGCAATTACTTGATGTTTAAAAGAGAGCTACTGGCCACTGATAAATAGAAATGTATAGTACGTCATCTGTCTGAAAAATGAATATCATATACTGTATACATTATCGCATTCTTATACAATATCAATGGAATTATAACCCACATTTTTTTCTATAAACTATAGTGCTTAGTGTCATGTTATTCTTGTGACAATAAAGAAATATTTATTATTCAAGCAGTTGAATGAGGACTATATTTTTTCATCTCAGTCAATTTGTCCATGGTATGCGTCACAATAGCATCAAGACATAGCAATTAATTTTAAGATTTGAAAAAGCAGAAGCTTGAAAAGTCTCGTTAAACAGAAATAGTTTGTTGAAAACTGAATTAGACCATTAGTGTAGTGCAGTGCTTCTCAAATGGTGGGGCGCGCCCCCCTGGGGGGGCGTGGTGGGGTGTCAGGGGGGGCGCGAGGCGGGCGCGACTTTCAGTATTAGTGTCTTTATTCACGCTTGAACAATAAAAAAAGGGCCTCCAGCCACTAGGTGGCAGCAGTGCTCAAACTAATCAACAGGCTGCCTGTTCAACCAGTAGAGTAGAAGAAGTACTACACCAACACCGGTGCACAGAGCTGGCGGAGGAGGAGGAGGAGGAGGTGGAGAAGTTTCTGACAGGAGTGAAAAGAAAAAAGGATGAGGCGTCAGAGGAAAAGAAAACAGGTGAGAGTAAACATACACCTAGTAAGAGCAGGAGATATGACGATGCCTACATAGCTCTTGGGTTTACCGTGAACACCCGTTTGTGTTTTATGCCTAAAAACTCTGGCAGCGGACAGCATGAAACCAAATAAATGAAGACGGCACCTGGAGACCATACACCATACACCTGGAGACCATACACCCCAGTTATGTCAGTAAGGCACTGGAGTTTTTTCATCGTAAACTCCATGAGTATCGCCAACAAGCCGGTCATTTTGTCAGCGCGGCATCAGTAAACAAAAAAGCACTGTTAGCCTCTTACAAAGTTGCCCACCACATCGCAAGGTGCACAAAACCTCACACCATAGCAGATTTATTTTGATAATCAGGCGATTGTATGCAGAATGCTGGTGCCAGCAACTGATACAGTGGTTTATACAGATAAATAAATAAATATTATCAAGTTCTCAATGGTAGTACAATTCGGGGGGGGGGCCCTGAAAAAAATTCTGTCCTCTAGGGGGGGCGTGACAGAAAATAATTGAGAACCACTGGTGTAGTGTATAGGCAAAACTTTGTCATCTCGCCCTCACTATATAAGCTTTACCAAATAATATCTTTGCCCTGACTATTGTTTTTTAGAACTGTGAGGAGTACATGTTGAAAAAGCAACTGTAGTGTAATGACTCAGCCTCCAGTCACCCAAAAACTGTAACTTGATTTGCACATGCAGGAAAAACAGCATTTGCACCTAAGTAATTCAACATTGTCTATACGCAAATGAATCTGTACACTTGTAAAACCTGATTGAGGTCATGCCGTACCAGAATAATGCGTATCCAAGCGCAGTCATTTGTTCGCTTTATTGATACTGCTGCGGTACGCAGACTCTTTATTAGTTGGCACATAATTTTCCTCCCGGCTGGGCCCGTGAAAATGAGCTACAAGCTTATCAATGGCCCGCGGCCAGACTTTGCCGTCGTGAAGAATAGGCAGGTAGCAAAGGGCCAAGCCATTACCATACCACAAATTGACTTTACTTGACAAGATCATTTCAGACGTTTTTTTTTTCCTTCTGTCACATGAAAACATTGTAGATTTGAATTAAGACGAATGTTTAGAATGGATGGATTAATAATCAGCCATATGTGTAAAATAATTTGAAGCTATGGAATAAGCTTGTATTACCATTACGGCATCTATACCTCAACATGCATTCTGCTCTGAGGGTCCGATTGCCTTGACTGCCATCGAAGGCCAATTATATCTGTGAGTTCGTTCGTGACAGGAGGTTATGCTACAAAGGTCAATGTTGTCGTTGGATTCCAACTTGTTCGTCTGCATGTCTCCACAGGAGAACATACAGCACGCAGCATGTGATCACCATTAAATGTGCTCCTGATATCTTATAATGCACACGCCAGTTTTGATGATGCCCGAAGGAACGCCATGACAGCAATGATTACAACTCGAGGTCCTTTGGATGAAGGGTCAAGGTAATTATATGGGGCCTGAACATATTGATCCAGTGGGGACAAGGTTTTTAATCATTGGACTCATGCTGATAAAGTGTACATGGCTGCTGAAGTCAATCTGTCAATTCTATTTCAGGCAATATGCTGCACTGGCACTGATGACTTCGCTTTAAGTTGGTTCCTGCAGCAGGAATCTCATTTTGAAAAAGATGTGTGCAAGACTTTGTACAAACTTGACTTTGTTCAAACTGAGTGTCCTCTTGATTTAGATCTGTTCTTTTTCATTCTAATGAATGGTGGTTTTACAGCTTTCTCTCATTCCAACTGCTAATGAGAATACAGGGGGAGGGGGGGGGGGGGGGACTTTTGTCCTTCAAGCAGAAAGCTGAAGGGATTCAAATTAATTCACATAAAAATGCATGTAAGAAGTGTTCCGCCTTCTCACTCTGTGCTTTGCTGACCTTTATTAAATTTGGTGTGCGATTGCTCTCTTTCTGTCAGCTCCTCTCATTATTTGTCTCGCCTAAGTTTGCCCTCGTTTTTCAGTGTCATGCACTCCCAAATCAAGTTTGCTTTGAAAGAATTGTTCAATGCTAATAAGCCGTCGCAAGGCTTTGATGAACGCGAGGAAACCTGAGCAACTTTGTATTCCCTCAGAGCGCAAAACTAATTACCTTTTAATTGATGGCTTTCAGCTCAAATGTCACTCATTTACCTTCCCGCTCTGTGTAGATGTTCGTTAGGAAAACCTCGGATTGAGATTCATTGGAATTTCTGCAAACACAGAATTCTTCAAATGATCATTTGTGTTGTGCAAATTGTTTAATGCTCTGCAAACACAAATACTACACACATGAGCGCACAGTCAGGCAGCATGCCATCATTACCAGTGTGAAAAGTTAATTTTTCAAATGGTTTCAATCAATTAATTTTTTTAGTTTATATTTCATGAAAACAGAAACACACGTATCTGATCGGGACTCAAACCATCACAAATGATCAAAACTTCCAACAGGGCTTAAACCAACAAAGTGTGTTTGCAGTCATGAAACGACGAATATCATGTGAGTGCAGCAACTCATAAATATTTACTGTAGCCTTGTGAGCGATGTCATCTTTCAAACATTCAAATGTAATATTTCTCAACACGTTTGCCCTTCATTAACAAAGAAATGCAAGATGGACTCCCCATTCAGAAGTTCATAGTACGGACGTTTCAACCGTGCTTGAAAAGGGCGTTTCCTTCAACAAACGAGGGCGTCTCTTTTAAAGGCCAGTGGGAAGGTTGCCTGTAAGAGAAGAAAGATGATTGTTTGTTGGAAAGAAAGGGAGAATGTCATGCCATCTGTCAAGAGGAAGTTATGTAATTCAAACATGTAGCTCAATGGCAGGCAGCATAATACATTTTGAGGTCAATATTTTGATTATTTGTACATGAAATACACGTTTTTATAAGTTTGGATTGACTGGCTCTTGTTTGCAATAATTGGATATACTGTACAGCAAATACTCATACATTTCAAAGGTATTGCACATAATGGGGAAACATTTAGAATAATTTGGGTGTCATTCATTCCACTCCAGCAAATAAATCATGAAAATAAGAGCATCAGAAAATAGCTGACTCAGATTTTTTTCACCATTTTTTTTCAAGTGCCATAACCATCACAATTCAAATTCTACATTTTACCTGACTCACTGTTTATGTCTTTCAAAGTAATGTGCATAATGATGTCCAGCATTCAAATTAAAGCCTGTCATTTGGCACGGGAAAAGGCATGCATGGTGTCAGAGTATTAATCAAATGCATGAGAGCTGGCATCCCCTTTTTCAGTGTCATTTGGCACAAGCAGCTCTTTGCGGCACTTAGCGGTGAACGCTCATGCTATCTACCAGAGAGGAAAATGTTGCAATGTATGTTCCGAGTGGGAAGGTTGTGAGTGAAGGACCAGTCGGTTGTGCGTTGATGGTTTAAGAATCAAAATGTTGTAGAAGTGAAAAATAGTTGTCAAGATTGAGAGGGTAAATACATGTATACATTTTGCAAAAGATGTTTGTGAGTCACTGTTCATAGAAAGTGTAAAGCAGAGAGACAGTAGGTAAGCATGTTTTTTTCCCCCGAATGGATATATATATATTTGTAATTTTCAGTAATCAACAAAAGTGTCTTTTGAAAAATGTGTTTAAAATAATTTTTGTCTTTGGCTTTATTAATAAATTAAGAATTGGATGGTAAATGTTGCATTAGAAGTCCAGCAGATGCATGCCTGGCGACAAGTGGCCCATAATGAAAAACCTTTCAAAGTGTATTAGTACACAGTAAAAGATAGATAAATTGGTCAAAATAGTTTTTTGCTTCATTTTATTGACTCTGGGAGGGAAGAGCTACGGCAAAATTGTGTATATAAGCACTATAATTGTGTTGGACTTCAAATGGTTCTTTCAGCGCTGCCTTGAATCGGTTTTGGCACTCCTCATATTCCATCTCGCAATATCGGTAACAAATCCCTCTTTACAGGCCTCCTGTGCTACACATGATATCTGCTCAGCTGAGTGCATGCACAATCAGGCACGTCTTGGCATCTGTGCGCCATGTGTGAGCAGATGCACGGCATTGGCAATATGTATGCACGTCTATAAAGGCTCTGGCCCTGTCTCAGCAGGCCGCTGGTACACTGGCTCCAGTGTCTGGGTGACAGCTGAATCTCTGTGTGTCCCCGTTTCAGGTGACATGCTGGTTCCTCGTGTCACGTACCGTTACGGCTGAACGCTCTGACACCCATCTCCTGGCTCAGATGCACAGTCAGATCACGTTTTTTTTTACCCCCAAAGAAGTGAGGGACACCAGAGATAAAAAATAAATAAATAAATGCATAAAAAATGGGAACGTTTATTATCACACCAGGCCTGTGAGATGTTGATTGTGTGTGTGTGTGTGTGTGTGTGTGTGTGTGTGTGTGTGTGTGTGTGTGTGTGTGTGTGTGTGTGTGTGTGTGTGTGTGTGTGTGTGTGTGTGTGTGTGTGTGTGTGTGTGTGTGTGTGTGTGTAAGCGGATGCCCAGGCGTGTGCAAATTTGCATACCTGGGTATGTGTGCTCTCTCTCTTGTGTCATCCCTGCAGTATTTCAGAATAGCTCTCTTCAAAGCTCGCTGCTCACAGTGGGATGAGCCAGTAAAGAAAGACATTCGATTCTATTTCTACATTATCTTCCCCAAGGGCATACTGATATAATGAATACATCATTCTGTTATCAAGAGGGAACACACTTTCTGGTACCTAAACATTTTTGGGAAAGTTTTAAAGTGAAACACATGTAGAGTCCTTCCTTTGCACACATAAGTAGTTTATCTGTCGTCCGCTGGATTTCATTTGTGGAGAAAGAGCATGTCAAGGTGATCTCGGTTTATATCCTACTCAGAATGTTAGTGTGTCATCGCGCACTTGAGGGATGGTGCAAAAGTACAAAAGTTCAAGATTTTTTAAAAAAGTGAAATCATATCAAAATCCATTGACCGGATGCTAAGCTTCTTCTAATGCCCAGAGAAAGTTGTGAGTTCGGCACTTCGTTTCAAATTTCTATTAAAGCATTGCTGGAGATTGCTGTTTTGCATTTGCAGGTTGTGTCCTTGGTAAAGACACATCCAAATATACAAGTCATCTCAGGAAAATACAATCAGGATAGAAAAAAAACCTTTACAACTGCCAAACTTTGAAGTTCAGTACTTTTACTCAGCGCTTCGCACAACTAAAACTCTGTTCTTTATATGCTCCATCTCTAATTGTGTTTATATCAAGATGACTGCCAAATACAAATTTGTATCTTGTGCCATAAAATAGGTATTTCCATACAAACAAAGCTTTTAAAAGTGAAATAATGGCAGAGTGGCTGAGGGGGATGAATGAGAGGGCTGAACGTGGGAGGAAAGTAGCCCTCTGGGAGTAAGAGGACGACGGACTGTGACACCAGGCAATTCATCAGTGACTGAGAGTGCTGTGATCCATAGCAGCCACCAGCATGCTAATGCTCTCCTCCTGACTGAATATGTCACTCTTCTCCTTAACGCGACGGCATGAGGGTGCTGGATTAATCTAATATAACAGATGTTTAGTGGAAGACTATAGAATTTAACTTTCCTTAAGACATTGACGAACAGCCTATTCTGACTGCTTTGTTCCACATCAGATGTAGGTTTTTCAATGTATAATAATCATTAATGTGGAAGCTGATGCACTTGAGAATCAGTAGCAGTTTCTAAATTAAACAGTCGTGCAGTCTGTGTAGTTGGAACAGAGTTTGAGTCCAAAAACTTTTTGCTGGCAGGTTTGGGGGACTCAAACGGGCCTAAAATAAAACATTAATAGCCCTGCCATAAAACACTTTAGTTGTGTGAAATACTGTGGTAGTATTCTGAAATAAAGTTCCCACCATCTCAACATTCTAATCTAACGGAACAATTATTTCTTCATTTATTTTTTTAAATTTAGTTCAAAATGCTTAATTATAGCCATTCAGTTAGCTGTTCACATTTAAACAGGACCCACAATTCTGATATATCATTAAATAATCAGCGACAATTGGCCCTCTGAGGGAGAGTGCCCCCCTCTCTGATCAAAGTTACAAGAGATTTGATTTAATATACAGGAGATCGGAACATACTTTATGAAATAAGATTCCTCGAACAGGCATTTTTATTTATTTTTTAACATGCATGGTATATACGGTACATTTTTAAATATAGGGCTTATCAGACTGCTATTTCTCACTATTTTCTATTTGAAGGTTTTTGAATTGATACTGGAAAAAACTATGTAAATAAACTCGACTACTTGAACAATTAAAATCCTCCCACTTGATGTCTGCTCCTTTCTTATAGTAGTCTGACCTTGTGTTCCACAAGAGTGGGAGGGAAGTCATTTAAACAGATGTGAGTTGCAAAACTCATTTCCAAAACACCCATCAACCCCACAGTGTTCAATGTCAGCTCAAATGATGATTGGTTGCAGAAAATAAAGTATGAAAATTGTGTTCAAGGACATTCTTGGTGTTTTACTGTCGCTTCATTTTTCCTGATCCAGCTCCACTGATCAAGCTTTTCCTTGAAGCTTCTTGTTTCTTTAATCAGATGCCACCAGCCCTCCTCATACCCTTTCAACACTCACAATATTCTGCAGTTAGATGTACTTTAAATCTCCAAAGCAAAAGTGCGATTTCCATGTCAAAGAAGAGTCTCCGCATTGGCTTCCCTCTCCAGAGCAGCTTTGGTGAAAGCCGTGTTAACTAGAGAACTGCTCTCAGTCCAAATATACCTACATTATACTTTAATAGTTTTATTAGATGAGTAAAAGTCTGCAGCAATAACAATTGCTGTGCTCACTGTTTCAGGATTAGGGAGGTTTGTTGTTGAGTAATTTGTTCTGTCTGGGAGGGCTTCCACTTTGAGTTTTAGTTAAGAGCTTTCATAATGCATGTTCCACATTGGTATTCTGTCCATGTCAAGGTGAGCTATTCAAAATGCACAGGGCGAGCATAAGACAGGGGTTTATGAAAATGTGCTGCTTTTTGCATCAGTTGTTTACTCAACTGCTCAGCAATTATGCAATCTGTTGTCGCTTCAGAAACAGTCCCAGTGTTTTGGCCTAAAGCAACAACTCGGCCTACACAATCCATTGGCATTCTGCATAGATTATGCCATTATTCCTTTTTGGTATTTACTGATCATGGTAAGGGAAATAGCACGGAGCGCTGGATGCTGAGAACCTAGAAAAAGAAAACAACTTATAATAGTCTAAAGAGGCAAAATACAAACTGGGGAATTGGAAGTCAAAGCTGGAAGATGGCGTTTAACACAATTTGATGTTTTAATCCTCTGAGAATAAAAAGTGTATTTAAAAATATATATTTTAATAAAACCCATAACTCAAACTGAAGTCCAATGGTGGCCTTTATTTGATCACTTAGGACATATTTTATTTTAAAATAAAATAAAATCAGCTAAATAAAGAAACAATACACATTTGAAATATGTGTTTGCAATAATGTGTTGCTGGCTAACACAACTACTAAAAACAAATATGATGATTTAAAAAGTGATTATGCATAGACATCCCATTGCCCACACATTTGAGTGTGTGTGTGTGTGTGTGTGTGTGTGTGTGTGTGTGTGTGTGTGTGTGTGTGCGTGCGTGCGTGCGTGCGTGCGTGCGTGCGTGCGTGCGTGCGTGTGTGTGTGTGTGAAGCCCCGCAAACTGCAAGGCGTATCCTGTCTTCATCGTCAATTCCATTATCCAATTCCCAACAACCAGGAGTTTGACAAAGCGAACTGATGGAGTGCAGGCTTCAGCCTGCTAGCCTGGCATGTCCACTTGTTGATAAATTGTTTGCAGATAAACCTAAATACAATTTATAAAGCTATTGAAATTCTTGCCTATTCGGACCAAAGATCAAGACACTTACACAGCATTGTTCTGAGTTTGTTCATCTGCCTTCAAAGTGTTTGATACTCATTCCAGCTCATAAGGCTCCAAGTTTGACTATCAAACAGGGAGAAAAAGGTCTTTAACCTTTTTATGGCAAACTGAATGGAACATACCAAGTGTGACAGAGATTACAGGTAGCAATCATTGTACACTCTTTGAATTCCCCAGATTTACGTTATTTCAGGACTTTTGTGAGACTGTAAGATGGCGATGTGTCCAAACAATGTGTAGCTGAATGTATTTAAAGCCCCTCAAAGTAAAGCAGAATAATTGTGGTGATGGTTTGGTCGCATGACAGTCGCAACAATAGGTAATTGCTCTTGGAGAGAGTGACAGTGACGCTGCCTGCCTGAGGAGCGTTAGGCTACTTACTCACCATTCTTAGGGGCCAAGTTCCCTTTAGATCTTTTTTTTTTTTTAAGTACGTCTTCATTAGTTCTTTTCCTTCTTTATTATTTTGTGTTTTTTTTCTGAATGCAAAACACCTGGGAGAGGACACTTTCTGCCTGCATTTCTTCCACAACTTGCATCAGAGTTAAGTTGAGATCATGACTGCAGGCTAGCACCAATACAATCTAAGAAGATGAACATCCAATATTTGCTTAGATCCTTTCTGAGTTGAAAGAGCTCATTTGGTAAAGGCCTTTATTAAAAACAGGGTTATATAACTTTCTATTCTTAGATGTGTAGTGGTTTGCCCTCTCTCATATCAAAGTTAATTAATTTAACAGTTGTAATAAGTATTTCCTCATTTGTTCTCATTTTTCTTCAACATAGCTTTATAACATCTTTGGACTGGATTCTCCTGTCTTTGTCAGAAATGTCATCCAGTGGTGATGGATGACACCGAATGACATTTCTGACAAAGACGAGAGAAACATGTCAAAAAGGTATTTTGAAAAAAGCCTACTTGTCTCAAGGGAAGAAAAGTGAAAACACTTAGAAATAAACTAAATCATAATGAACTTAATTGAACTCTTTATAGCGATTATATTTAATTGTACACATTTAAACCCTATATAATCGTCTCGTCATTAAACATTTTAACACTTTACTTTTTGAAGAATATTTCAAAATCTGACCTTGTGACTTTTTAGAATTATGGACATTGTATTTTACAATCATGCAAAAATGTGTGTTTTTTTTTTCTATCAAAATAGTGTTGTTTTTTGTAATTATTATGAACTCAAAGCATTTAGTTATAAAGAAACATTTTTTTTAAAAGAACTGGGAGCTTATGTGGTTACTTGCCCAATAAAGAGTTAATTGTATTTTACATTGTTTGTTGTGTTTCTCTTCCCGGATGCTAGATTTTTAATTTTTTTTTAAAGAGCTATTAGAGGCCATTACATTATATTGAATAGATATTCAAGATGGATAGCTTTGTAATGCATATCTGTTGCTTGAATGAACTACAAATGTGTGTCACTGTTGTGAGATCTAGATTTACACGTTCCTCACTTGTATGGATCCAGGGTAAATGAGGAGCGGGAGCAATCCGAAGGTTCAGCCTTTCCTATTAAATGATAAGAGACAGCGGTTTGCTGACAGGTCTACATGTTAAGAGACATGCCACTGACAAATCCCACCTAGTCAATCCAATTCTTCTTTTCCTGCATTGTTCTTCATCAAAGGCAGCCCAGGGGTGAGGGTTATACGGGAGAGCGTTTAATGATGTGTGGACCAAATCAATCTATTTCCCCCTCAGTAGTAGATTTTTTTTTTTTCTTCAACTGAATAAATGAATGGGGCTTTCAATTCCCATCTGTACGCCACATGTTGTGGTAATGTGTTCGGAAGCATTACCAACAAATGCACTTCATCAAAACTGAATTTGTTGAATTTTGTGAACCAACACTGCTGATTTTAAGGCGGCACCAGAAGTACATTTAACGAGGTTAGAACAAGTATTAAAAAAAACCCAGAAAGCATGACGTGTCAGTGAGAAAAGACACCAAAAAAATTTTTTTTGGGGGGGGGGTTGTGGGGTTTTATTGTGTCTTGTAATGGAAATTTACAACCCGCTTTAATGAGATGCAAAGCAATTAATGATTAATGATTAAAAAGTTTCTTTCTCTGCAGGCAGCAGATGCGACTCCAGCCAGAAGGACACATCCCAGCTTTTAAGGTCAGCGGCACTCTTCCTCTGTCGGCTTTAATCACCTTTCACATTAACATGTTGGCACTGCGAGCGATCGATCCCGTGCTCGTGCTCTCCATGTGATCTGGCCTTTGTTCAATCACACTTGTCTGATCCGAATCTATATACTATAATTTATTTGTCTAACAAATGGGGGAGAAGCACACTGACTCTTTTTAATCCGTGTTGGGAGCAGATCAATTGCAGATTTTCCCCATCCAAGGGTTGCGTAAGGGTGTGCTACCACCTCATGTCCGGTATGGCTATTTAACTCCACTTTCCTGACAATACAGAAACTTCTTAAAAATTAGTTGTGATTATGACTGTATCTAAGTCAAATTTATTTTTTCCAAAACATAACTGTTGTACACTTTTTATTGTACAATTATTGGAATAATATGTGACTGTTTGCGCTTGCTTTTAAGGCTATTGTAGTGCAAATGTGTCTTTTTAATAGGGC
The DNA here is from genome assembly GCF_963422515.1 of Blennius ocellaris. Lineage (NCBI taxonomy): Eukaryota > Metazoa > Chordata > Actinopteri > Blenniiformes > Blenniidae > Blennius > Blennius ocellaris. The sequence goes on from NC_137663.1 coordinate 10,828,658, forward strand.
CTAAATGGAGAAGGATACCAGAGCAGAGCGAAAATATACAGAAGACCGGCAGGGAGAGTTACACATGGAATATGGTATGATGGAACCCAAGACATGAAGACCGGGAAAAGCAGAAAACAAATACAAGTATAACACAAAGCAAGTTATTTTAACTGAAAAACTGGTTTTCATACAAAAATATTTTATTAGGATTCTTATTATGAAACTTGAAGCTATTAAATTATACCCTACATTTTATGTAATTTAATGAGTCCCTTTGGGAAATTTTCCTTTCTGTATTTAAACTATCGGATTGACAGTTTCTGCGTTTGGCCTGCAAATGGACGAGACACTTCAAGCTGTCTGGCTAAATCCTGATCAGGACAGAGTGGGAATAGAAGCTGGAGGGAAATGTTATTCTAAATGTTTAATAGTGGGTATTTGTTTGACAGCATCATGTTTCTTCAGCTCCTACAATGCACATGGGCCCATTTTTCAAAAGTCTTTGAAAAATCAGTTCTGATGTGGGCTTTTATGTCAATTTTGCTTACTTGGCTTCTTGTCTGTCTCATTGTCTTTTGAAACCCCACATCTCTGTAATTCAACTTAACATATAAACACCTTTCAAACTTGCACATGGTTTGACATTTTATTCTGTCATAGCCTATTTGTAAGGGAATACTCTTTAATACCAGAATAGCATGTTGAGCATATGTTGAATGTCTTTTACACGTACAAGTACGAAGCTACATGCGCTATCGAGTACCGATACGAGTTGCCATAAAGCAAAATTCATACTGCATTCATACTTGGGTCCAATACTACTCCTTGTAGTATTGGACCCAAGTTGTAACCTATTTAGGATGTGTGGATGTTTTCTTTATTGTTTGTTGTTAATGTAAACTTCAAACAATGTGTTGCAACATTATTGTTTGTGCAAATAATATTTCTTCACACAACTATAATTATATAATACCATTGTTTGGGTGTTTGATGGGCTGAAGTGTGAAATATTACAAAAAACTGTCAGTGACACCTTTTTCCACATTTTCAATTTTGGTGCTATAATTTCCCACACTAACATGTTTCAAAGGATTTTTAAACACTTGGCATGAAGTGCACTTCAATCAGACAGTTGAGCTCATCTCTAATGATATTGCATCTCTCTCTCAACCTGTAATAAGCAGCAGTTCAATGAGACCAGAGCAGAGTTCAGTCAACTAAATCTCCAATGAAATGAACTAATTAATAAAGCAATTACAGTTTGGCTGGAGTATTCATGTGTGAAAGGGAGCACTATGGCCACTGTTACACCACATGATCAACAAACCTCTTCATATTTGAGGAGAGAATGGATGTTTCATTTTGATAAAAATTATATTTTTATTATTTCTGTCATTTATATTTCCATTATTTCTCAATTTCAGTGTATACATTTAGAACTCTGCAGATGAACTCAAGAATGTGTACCGACGACAGCACACAAGGCACTGTGAAATCCCAGTGTCAGACGATTACCCATATCCAAAATTAGAGACTGCAGATGCCGCGCACCTGGCACTCTGTGACGAAAGTGAGACATCAGCGGGAAAATCGGATGGCTAACAAACAGACACTCATCAAAAGCTTGAAAAGTTTCAGTGCAGCACAGCATAACAAACTAATTAAAATAAAATCAACACAATTTAGATGCATCAACATCTTTGTGGTGACGCCAAATAACTGTGTGTGCTCAGTCAGCTGCAAAGAGAGCTCACAAGTACGCATTCAACCACTGAAGACACAGTCTGTATTAGTGTTACCGTCCATTTAATTAACTTCCAACTCTCTTTTGGTCCATCCCTCAGCACATCAAAATGGGGGGGGGGGGGGGGGGGTCAGGAGGACGTTTCCCCTCGATGAATGGTCAAACTCCTTATGATATTGATTAATTGTAAAGACAAAAACAGCTTAATTACTGAATTTGCCATTTTGTAGCTTAAAAATTGTGATTTAAAATTTAACAATGAGCAGTAGTACAAAGGAAAAATGGAATATTTTCAGACTATGTTTAAAAAGCTATCAGATTATACTCTTGTTGCCTTTAGATGACAGCAGAATTTAAGAATTGGGGCAACTGGGGAGCCCCTTGTGGTTTAAGCTCTGTGAATGGTGCGCCGTCATCATTCTACACATCCTACAACACATCATATCCCTCGACATGGTGGCTTCTTGATTCCAGTATCCAATTTAAATTTCACATTGAAATATAACTTCAAATAAATGCAGCCCAGTACAAACTCACATATTAGTTTCAGTGTGTGTGTGTGTGTGTGCGTGCGTGCGTGCGTGCGTGCGTGTGTGTGTGTGTGTGTGTGTGTGATTAAAGTTAACTGGCATGCTTTGGTACAGTAAGTGAAAGCAATATGGGATGCGTTGGAAGCGTCAACATTCCCTGCGGAGAACCAATTAGGTGGAAGCGTTGGGAATGCACAGAGCCATACGTTGGCTTGCCAGAATATAATACGCCAAACTTGGAATGGAAGCCATACTTTCCTATCCAGGAGCACGCACACACTCAGAGAGCAAATGTACATGTAAACAGACATATAAATGTGCATATAAAGCCAACAGGTGCACTGTATACAGCCAGTTTGCTGTAAAAACATTTCCAAGTGCCAGGAAAACAGTTTTTTGTTGGTTTTATTTATTTATTTGTTTTTATGGAGTGGTGTCTTGAGGTGAAGCACATTCACAAGCTGTTCTTCTCATTTCTATGTTTTGATGTTTGAATGCTGCATGAAATGTCAAGAACAGAGAGGAATACAAATCATTTGATTCAAAGTTGTGCTCGAAGATGGACTCTACATGAAAGTTGCAGACAAGGAGCTCATTTTAAACTATTTTGAATTAAAAATGGTATTATCGACCATCTCCCATTGTTTCATTTTGTTTCATTAATGTATACATTTGTACAAAAAAAAAGAAAAGAAATCATTATTTGTGTCCTTCGTGCACACTCAGTTGATTTGTTGTGGGCTGGTAATTATTCAAGCAGGTGGGAAGTCATTAAGGAACAGACGCTCTGTTCTCACTAGAGGAGACATATTTGCAACAGAAGTTATTGTTGTATGAAAGATGTATAGAGTTTTGAACTTATTGATGAACCATTAGTACATTTTTTTGGGGGGGGAATCTAAATAAACCCAGCCAACTCAAGCTTTTCTGCAACACCATTCAGTCTCACATATTTTAAAAGGTTACTTGACGTCGCCTTCCAAGAAAATCCAGGCAAACATTGTCATTGTCAAACATTGTCAAAGTCATGTGTTACTTACTACCTTTGAAAACAGAAAAGTTTAGAGCCTCTTCATGGAAACAAGGATATGTACAAGTGGAAATATATCAACATTCAAAAGCATCTGGAGAAAAATGACATCTGGCCGACATCAATAACACTCAAATTACTGCTTGAACCTTGACAGCAGTAAATCGTTATTACAGAATCGCATGCGCTCAAGATTTTGCAGCTCACAGCCTCGATCCTACACTGAATGCGAATCAGTTTGGCTCACAGACATTCCTGTGTAGCACGCTTCAGGCACCAAGAGAGATAACAGTAACTCACATTGATCTTCCATTTCAACTCTTTTGTTCGCTGATTACTGGGGAGGTTTGTGGCCACAGGCTGTTACATTGCAAAGGCCCAATGTCAGGTCTAACTTAGGGCAAGGCAACCAGAATATATTATGGAGAGGGGCTTTTGATATATGCCAAGAGTGTTGCTAGTCTCGTATGTTGCTCTGGACATGAAGGACGCTGAGGGCAAATTGCCTCTGAGGTGACATGAATCATCAGTTAACACAGAACTTTGCATGAGCATTGTCAGTTGCGATTGTCCGCTATTGCCTGAGATTCTCTGCATGGTCAACAGTGCCTTGGGACGTTAAACAGCGTGGCTATGCACTTTTTTTGTTCATGATTTGCGTTTGACACTATGGTCTAGTTTCGGTGCAAATGAATTAAATAAACCTATAATGGATTTCACTTTCAGCTCTCAGCAAGAAATCCACATTTTCAAGGAGGAGTGGGTCTTCTGTAGGCAGTTATTGATACCAAGTGTGTGTGGGTTTTCTCTGGGTACTCTGGTTTCCTCCCAGAACTTCCAAAAACATACATTTGAGGCTAATTGGTGACTTTAGGATGCTCTCACACCGGTAAGTATAGACTAAATTGTAAATGACCTTTAGTAGTTTCATGCCGCTGCTATCACACCGACTTTTCTCTAAATATCAAACAGCACACTAATAGGGGAAAGCCTCAGGTTTTCATGACTACGGCATATGACAACACAGGAAGAATCAAAGTCATGTTACAAATCAGATTTTTTAAATTTACTCTTTTTGGCAATACGTGGCATCTTGATGCAAATCAGTTAAAGCATGACATCACTATTCTTACATGTTGTGAATAGCTGCGCATTTATAAATGTATTTGCATCAAGCTGCGGGAACCATCCGAGGTCAAACCCGCAGCATTGCCACCAGAGTTTGATTTCAGCAGCTCTGGCGACAGCTCTTCGTGGGAGTGCTTTTGGATCAGCTGCTTTCCTGATGCCTTCATACCAATACAACTGCCACTGGAAAGTACTACTGGTTATAATTTCATTACGAAACTGAACAGACTGAGGCATGGCAGCTAACTGATGACTGGAAACAGCCCGTAGATGTGAATCCAAATGTGTGTGGTTCTGTCTCTCAGTGTTTGCCCTATAATGGACTTGTGACTTGTTTTGGAGTTCCCTGCCCATCGTCAGCTTAGATTGGCTCAAGCATAACTTGAATGAAGCCACATTGACGACGGATGGTTGGAAGGATAAAAGGAAGTTTATGCATAAGATATGCCACACTTTGTTGATATCTCTTGCTGAAATAGTGTGTGTGTCCATTGTGATAAAGTAAAAAGAAGCTTGAGGTGGTGGCATTAACATTAATAGTGTTGATTTGTTTGGCAGAGCCATATGAGCTCTTTCTTTGCTCTCTTTGTATTTGATTGTAGCTTTTCCTCAAGGTGTCCACAGTGCACATCTCTCAGGTAGAACAATAACCATTTTGAAAGTTAACGCCCCTTCAAAATGGTCAATGAACTCACCGCCATCTTTAAATTCAAGGGATAGAGTTTTGAATGCCTAATGTTTCAGATGATCAAGTACAGTTTATGACTCCATGGTGCTATAAGAGAAGGGGCATAAGGTTATTATTGGGCTGTTCCTTCCAAAGGCTTCAGGGGAGGAAAAAAAATAACTTAGAGTTTCTTATTTATTAACCTCTATATCACAAATTTCCTCTTAAGGGCTAAGATTGTAAAGCCCCTTACTCTTCAAGGGGCTTTACAGATTCCAAAGCCCCTCCAACTTCATTTCCTGCCACAGCAGGCTGTTTTCAACAACAAACAACAATAATAATCCCCATACCTGCCTGAGACCAGATAGAAAAGGTAACAGGCTGGAAGCATTGGAGGAAATTTGGCATCTATAAAATCAGATATTTACTTTTGATGTTAATGCAGATTAAAATGGAGCAAAAGCAAAGTGTGACATTTGCCAAAAAAAACCAACAAAACTTTCAGCAGCGACAGTTTGAATTCTAAATGGACTCGAGGAATCAATGTAGAAGGTTTATTCGTTAACCAAATAACAAGCAAGTTTGATTATTGTACAAGGTAGTCAGATCCCCATTGGTTGAAGACAACAAGTATAGCATTGGATTGATAATTATAGTGATGGATTGTTAATTAGTTAGGTTGAATTTCCAGCAGGTGAAGATGTGTGAGCTTGTCTTTGTGTCAGCCCCGGTAGACTGGCAGACTGTCCAGGGTGATAGCTCGGATTTACTCCAACCCTCGATGACCCCATCTTGGATAAGGCAGGGAGAGAAAATGGATGAAGTGCTGAGAACAATTTGAGAATATGGTTGAATTAAAAAAAAATAGGCTCTTTCTATTAGGCTTCCATTGGCATTACCATATTTTAAATACCCAAGACCAAGGTCTGGCAGGTATGTGTCATGCAATATTTGAGAAGGTGATTATGTCTTTTGCTCTCCCTCCCTCTCTTTCTCCTCTCTTCTGCCTCAGGAATCAAATAGGACACAAGGAGATTTAGCAAGAGGACAATTTCATCTTAAACTATCGCTTAACTCGCTTTAGGGGTCACATAAGGGTATAGGACCTGTGAATTGAATTTTTCTTTTTTCTTTTTACAGGATAGGTTGAATGTCATTTTGCGAGAAGCCACGTTGTCACTTTATATTACCAGAGCTTTTTAAGCAAACACTATGCTAACAAATCAAGTGATTTAATCTGAATCCTTACTGTAAATTGAAATTTTTGGGGGGGTACATGAGATAGAGGTAATGAATCAATTTTGCTAACTTCCCAGATTGTTTGCGTGAGCTTCCTTTTGGCCCTCACACAAAGATATAGAACAATCAAGCTGATCATGTTGGCATCACCATGGATCAAATGAAATAAGTCACATTGGTATATTTAAGAGTTTACACATTTTGTTGATTTTAGTGACTGACTTGGTTATGATTCCAAGTATGCATATTCATTACAGGTTGGGTTTTTTTCACTAAAAAGAACATACTATCTGCTCTTGACTCACATGATTACTCAATCTAAATACTTAGGCTGCAAAATACAACAAACAATGTTTTATTTTCAGTGACTTTTTGTAAATTAGACACATTTGAGACACTCTGCCCTTGCTACCGACCCACATACACTTTGAGCAGCATATTTTTGCATATATTAGCACATCACTTCCTACATGTGCCTTTAGGGGAGGATTGTGTAAATAATAAGAAACATGGTTCACGTTGGTTGATTGTGTAATCCCCTGTCTTTATGATCCATTTAGAGTAAGAACATGTGTGTGTGTGTGTGTGTGTGTGTGTGTGTGTATATATATATGTATGATTTAGCGGAAGGTGATAAAAACAACAGTTTTAGTACTAAAGGTTGCAGACCTCTGATCGAGCACGTTGGATAGCAGAGCTGGCAATTGTTGCCTCACAAAATTGGTGTTTCATAGTCGGGGGAAAAAGACGGCGAATGAGAATTTCTTTTATCATTTACTTATGTAGTGAACTCCAAATTTTGAAAAATGCAGTCTTGATTTCCAGACAAAGACTGAGAAAGGCCCTGAGAAAAAGTGGTGCCATGAAACAGTAGCTCATGAAAATCATGTAAAAAAAAAAAAAAAATCATCAAGAAATAATTCTTATTACGCAAAATTCATGTCAACTTAAAGGTATAGTAGAGGATTTTCTTCTTCCGGGTGGATCATCAAAATAACTGGTCCTCCCAATTGTCAATCATTCTGGTGATATATGACGTAAGCCCGTCGTACGTGCCCGTCCCTGCGCGCAGCTCACTCCACACGGTTCTCATCATGCCGGTGGCCGACCCGACGCATTATTCTCGGACATTTTTACACAGTTTCACCCCCTCTGGTGCAAATCTTCTTGTAAAGTGAGCTTATGTGAGCGATGCCGACTTGTGACTTGTAAACAGAGCGTGCACGAGGAGAACTGGGCTCGTGCATGTCTCTCGCACGCGTTTTAGTAGGCGTTCCGTCTCGGGAGCAGGTACAGCGTTGCGCATGCGCATTTTTTTCAAACGGTGGAGAGGGCGGTTCTTTCCTAAAATTCCTGAAAATCCTCCTGTATACCTTTAAGTCTTGGACCTCAATAGAAGTGCAAATTTTTCATGTGGCCTTTTGACAAAATTAATCACCCTCCCCTGAAGTAAAGACTCAATTTCTTGTTGGTTACCCTTTTCATTTCACATTGTCATACTGACAAGCCAATCTTCTCTAGAATATTACTTTGTCAACATTTGCCATATTTTATTTGTTTGTTTGTTTGTTTGTTCAAACCTCCTGGGAATTACTCAACTCATCTCCATTCCATGTTTGACTGAAACGCAGTGTCACATTACTTGGTTGCATTGCAAGTCAGTTGAAATGAGTGGAGCAATTCTCCTCAGGCTTTTGTCATCTCCACAGAAGCAGTGCTCATTGCAATCTGTCTTTCAAGATGAATCACGGCAGATTCCCCTGTCTGCTCTGGATAATATTTCTTGTGAGCTCTTACTCTCTGAAAAACACATGCAATTTAGCAATATGCATTTTTTGATTACCGTATTTTCCGGACTATAAGTTGCATGTATTTTCATAGTTTGGCTGGTCCTATGACCTACAGTGAGGAGCGATTTATATATCAAAATATATAACATGTGTAACACAGCTGGTATTACGGTAAGCTCCTCTCCGCTTCTGTTGCTTTAGCAGGGTATACACTCTGGAACTGTATGATTTTTATTCTACCACGTCTGAGCCGTGCATTTCAGCCTTGTGTCTCACCATGTCAATCATGCTCGTTTTGTCCTGTGTCATAGCAGAAAACAGATAAAGCAAAGAAAAATGAAACAGAACTGTTGCACTGACACACTGAATGATTAAAACAAACTTCTGCAATCCAATGCAGTCTCTCTCTCTGACATCTTGGAAATGTTGTGCAAAGGCACAATCTGAATAATCTCAGTTTTGAACCATTAATCAAAACAGCTAGAATTAGTTGAGATAGATTAGCCAATTAATTTATGAGACTGGTTGAATTTTCATTCTCTGCCATTTATTGTGATGGATTACATCTCCATTCTCTCATTTGAGGACTCTTTTTTTTCTTACAAGTAGAGTCACGGCACAAGCCTAAGTCATGAAAAGGTCAAAGCCAACCATTGTGACAGACACTGAGGATGATAAATACAGGATTACAGGATACATGGGATTAAACGGGGGCTGTAGGGCAGATTTATAAATGTGGGATTATAGGAAGAGGGAGAGAGAAATGAGACAGGTGAAAGAAGTTGAGGAGAGAGGACAAGAATAAGGATTTGTTAAATAAGAAATTTGGGAGGGGGGGGGGGGGGGGGCAGACCAGGCAGTATTCAGGGGAAAATGAATAAAAAAAATAGGAGAATAGAAACATGTCAAGATGATGGTGTGTTTCACCACAAAGAGGCCAATGCATCTCTTTCCTCCGTGTCCTCAGCAAGTGATGAAAGTCATTTCAGTTTTACAGCTGCGGTGACATGTCGCCTAGTGTCCAATGTCAAATCGATCAATGCCTGCACGGGTGCACAATTGCCTAGTTATGTGTGAAAGTAACCCATTAACGGTCTGTGACCGCCCTTGGAGTTTTGACATATGCACAGTGAGCATTTGTGACAACAAACCTACTGAAAGTCATTAAAAGTGTGTGTTTGGACAAAGACTTTAGATTTGTTTACTCAACGATGACAGGTTTAATGACATCGTACCAATCATTCACGCTGGTTAATATTTGGATGAAAGATAGACTAAACCTGGCTGACTGATCTTGGGATATATGGTTAACATTGGACAATTGCAGTAGATAAAAGTGAAATGTGAAACGTTTGTAAAGCCAAACTTGGATTATGTTTGTTTTTGTATGTGCGTATATGTGTATATGGACTTGTCATGTATTAAGACAACCTCCAGTGAGAAAGGCAAGGGTCTTCCTCGTATCTTTGCTTTTGTCTCTCTCTATTTTTTTTTTTACTCGCTTGCTTCTGATCCACTCAGCTGTCTGGTGAAAAGGGTGACACGAGCTGTCACTCTACTCTCCCATTGCTTCACACACACTTCCAGAATAGCTTACGCACACTTCATGGTTCACCGAATCGCACAGAGGGTCACACTCACAGCACAGGGATGCACATTTGTATATACAGAAGCTGTAACATTCACACATGAGACAATGCAAAGAGACACACTGACAGGGGGAGTTGTGTCAGGGTGGATGCAGACTTCAGCAAACGCTCACCCAAACCAATGGGGCCACAAGTGTCAAGCATGCAAAGACATTTGAGCCGACTCAAATGTGTGTGTGATTCCTGAGTGACAAGCTGTCTGGATGAGAGTCAACGCCGTTCATGGTATTCTCTGGACTCACACTTGAGCTTGTTGTGACTTTTGGAGCATCTGTGTCACATTCACTTGCTTGGATAGAAGGAAAGATTAACAAACCTTTCTTTTTTTCCCCTCATAGCTTCCATATTATGTTCTGAAAGTTTAGCCTGCTGAGCATGTTTCTTATACAAAGCAATAACTTTGTACCAATTTATGGGTTTAATTTACCCTTTAAAAATATTTTGTCCACCCTTTCATTATGTATCAAATGAGGACAATTTCAGCCTGAGATCTGGACCAAATTAATATTTTTTTCAGCATTTTGATTGTTTTTCTCTCAAATCAGCAAAATTGCTGCTCTGAAAAAGCACTCTTAAAAGCAAAAACTAAAATAAGAACAGTAGTTAATGTTTTTGAGCTATTAAACATGTTTAGTCAAACACAAAGTCCAGTTGACTGAAGAATGTTAGAATTATGAATAATTCTAAGATTCTTTAGTGGACAAACTTTACTTTTTCTTCCCCAAATAATGAGCCAAATCAATTTGGCTGTTAAACGCAAAGCGTCTCTCTTGCCTGAGCTTGACAACAGGCCAAAACTGTTGTGGAGTAATTCAGAACTAAACTTTGGCTGAAGCCTTTAACTGTCTTGAGAGTTATGGAAAGCTGTCCTTCCTTTTGGAAAATATCCAGTATGAGCACAAAGAATAAAGTACCACATGCCCCTGCCCGGTCATGTCTAAGGTTAAGCTGCTGAACTGTATTCCAATGCATCATCACCACTTTCATGTGCCGAAGTAGCAGCTTAATCACTTCCTTCCTACCCTTGCTATTAGTGAAGCGATCCATCAAACGCAGCGTTTTCCTTAATGACTGCATCATGTCAGATGTTTTTTTTTTTCTTCTTTCTGGCAAACGGCAGAATCGTATCTTAATGGGAACATCCTCAATTCTGTGAGTGACTCACTCATGCAAAGCTCATTTTAATTTAATTCCACTGATTTGAACCAACACCGAGTCCATCTCAACTTGACAGTAATGAGTTGTGCAGGACTGACAGAAGGCCCACGGCAAAGTATTCCAGTGCTTTTTATTTTATTCGACAAATATAAGTGCATATGCAGTATTTTGTTTCACGTTGTTAAGACATGCTATTACAATATTTGTTTCCTTACCTCATCCCCTGCTTCTTACTGCAAAACACTGGCTACTAGTAGTATATCACCAGAGAACAGAATTGATTATTCTCCAAGATGTGACACATCATATTATTTGTTTAATGTAAATATGGAACCTTGAATAATCAGCAGTATGAAGCCAAACAAGAGTCAAGATATCATCGATCCATCCATTTTCTACCAATTTATAAAACTTAAGGGGGCAGAGTGCTGCAGCTGATTCCAGTTGACTATAGGAGAAGGCTCTACACACGCCTCCACTCAATCATAGATACAGAGAAAAAGATACAGAGAAATAGCCAAACACTCACATACATACTATTTTCAGTCACCCCTAAACTCGGTGAAGAACCCAGAATGGTGTCCTTATGAATGTCACTGTGTTTCTCACGTATTGCTCAATGCACACGTGTGTGTAGTTTCATTTCAAAAACAAACAACTGCACCCACTCGCGGCCAAATCACATAATTTTCAGCATTTCAGCTGTTTTTGTGTAAACAGATCTAGTTTTCAAAACATCCGCTTTGTAAACTTTTCGCACACAAAAATGTAAAATCAAAGCCTTAAATTCTCGCCCTTACTGTGTCTGTTTGACGCATGAAACTTAAATTGACACATTTTTTCACAAAAGCACTCGAGTCAGAATTAAAAACGACAAGTAATGAATAATGATAAATAGCCTTTAAATAGATTTTGTGAAATTGTGATTCACCATGCTCCCCACTCCATTTGTTTTTGTTTTTTAACCAAATAAATAGTGCTGCTGTCAGCTTCACCTTCGAATGCTTTTATAAAAGATCGATCATCTCAATGAGACCTTTCTTGGTTAAGTAGAAATCAAATTGATTGGGGGTGGGGGGGGATTTTCACAACAGGTTAACTGAGAAGTAACGAAACTCCACCACTCTGAATATATTTAGACTCCTCTCCTTTTCATCTCTTTCATCATTCTTCTACAGTACCCAGGAACACATTTGAGGCACTCACCTATCAAGTACTTCTTTTGTATCTGTGCATGCTGCAAGGTTGCAAAGTTCACCGTGAAGGAACGCACCATCGAACTTCACAACTTTAAATAGAACTGGGTGCCTTTTCTCTGCCTTCCATTTTCTGAACCTATACGGTAAAATTGCAAATAATGAATATGATATGAAACTTCTGTTTATAGAACAGCTTAGATCCGTCCACATGGCATATAATCTTTTTATACAAAATCATAAGTTGAACCAAAGACTATCTGAGCTGATTGTAACATCTGATGATGTTTTTGTGCTGAACTTTTGTTCCATGCAGTCTGAAACACCCCGAGGGAAGCTGACCCTAAGAGGGCTCCAAATCGAAGTGGATGTTTTATAGAATAAAATAAAAAAGAACTAAACATAGCAGCAGAACTGCAGCATGCAGTCCCACCTCTTGGGATCAAAACGTGAAAGTCACAGGCTCTACTTAATACTTGTGAAAAAAACGTACTTCATCTGAGAAGCTCACAAGGTTAGTAGAGTATAAACAGTCCAGAATAGATCTTGTTTTGCTGGTGGTTGTCATGCCAGCATGAAACAACTGCATTGTATCTTTTATTGTTATTATTATATTAGTTCCTCCCAACCAAAGCCATTATTTTATGTCTGGGCTCAGATGCAGCTGTCCACCTAAGTAATGTATGTTAGGCCAAGACTTTTGAGGCACAGGATTTAAAAAAATTTTCGTAGTCAGTTTAAACTGTGTTAGATTAATAGCAAAACTATTGAATCAACACATTGTGCAGCTGTTAAAATCCTCTGCCATTTTACTAACTTGGCAAAATTCAGTTCTTGGACCACGGTAATGTGTAAAATAAAGGTGTAGTAATCTTGACTCCATTAGAAGTTTGGTTAAGTATTTGGAAGGCATGTGAAAAGCACTGCATGAAATGGCAAGACCTTCATTGTTTCAGAATTTTGCTCATGATGTATTAATATAACAACTAAGATTAATAAAATGACTATCAGAAAAATTGCTCAAGTTAGGAAAAGTGAAAAGTGTGCAAAAAAGGGACCAATGGCAGCGTGCTCACTGTTTTAATCTTTGAGTTCCTCTTAGGAAATGACTATTGTTGAATCTTTTTTTTGTTGTTGCATGATTTACATCCATTAAAAGGAATGCGCCGATACTGATACCAGTACTGGATATCGATGAATAGTATGTGACGTCATCTGTAGTAAAGTCAGCAGTAGGAAGACAAGAGAGGACAAGCAGTTTGGATATATATATATATATATATATATATATATATATATATATATATATATATATATATATATATATATATATATATATATATATATATATATATATATATATATATAATTTATTAACTTTTTTAAATATTGAGAAAGACAACAGTAAAAATTATGTTTTGACAAAATATCAGGAGGAGGGATGAAATCTAGCTTGAATTCCAGAAACTGGTATCGGTGCATCCCTATATTGATTTATGCTACCATTTAGGTATAAAATACGGTAAGGGACTCTGGCCAAGAACATCTATCCTGGTTTCCCCTCAGTGATGCCAGCCCTGAATGCACTTGTGAAGGACCTCATTGTCACAAAGACTCAGTGATGTCTTCCCTGGGACAGTCCTTCTGCAGTCACATGGAGAAAGCAGGCACCTATTGTAAGTGAGGAGGATCTTTATAGCCTTAGATAAAGACGGGCCATTGGCAGAACTCCAGCATTGAGAAAGCACAAGAGAATAAGAGAGAGGGAGGGAGGGAGGGAGGAGAGTCACCGGGGTAGGTGGTGCTTATGTTCCTTCAAGAGAATATATAGGGGGAAAAATGAAGGAGGAATGTTAGATTTTTGCTATCTTGAAGTAGGCCACATACACAGCACAGCATTTGTCATAGCTGACAGCACTATTAATCATGGAATGGGCAGTGTCAATGCCCAATGGCTTTGCTCTGCAGGTGGGTTGTCCCACTGGATGCCAGGGCTCCAACCTCAATGTTCTACCCGTGTTCTCCCTACTTATCCCCAGGAGCCCTGGCACTCAGGATTCACTCCCCAAGCATGCCCTCTTCTGTACGTCTATCTAACTCTCACCTATCCATTTACCCATCTTCCCTTGGTACGACTCACTCAAAGTTAAACTCTGACCTCTAATTTTTAAAGTTGGTTTGTGATCGTCTTACAGCATCTATTTCATTACAAACACTTTTTGTTGTTGTTTTGTGCAGCTTGTCTCTGTCCTCTTTTCAGTCTTCATCCACCTTAATTCTCTTGCGAGTTGCTAAACATATTAGCTCAGATACTCAGCAGTCAGCTTGTAAACATCTGCGGTTTGTTTCACGCTTTGTCCCAGACCTTACTTCGGTTACATGACTGCCTCTTTATAAATGCCCCTCCTTTTCATAAAGGTGAAGGATATTAATGGGAGTTCCATTTGTGTTGGCTTAAATGCCACTGAATATGCCTGCTCTGAAACATGAATTAACACTCCTTAACCAATGCACAGCATATAGGAAGACACTAAAGAGTACCATAGATGTTTGGATTTAGAAATTAGTTGCGTCTATATCCCATAAATTAAAAAAGGCACTGCATAGACTACCCCACTGCAGATTTATAACCTGCCTGTATCGTTTTACCTGCCAGTATTTCACAGATATTAATGGTGTAATCTGTGTGCTTCGTTGACAAATAGCAAAAGCTTGAAAACAAATCCTCAAATATTTTGTTTGTACTCACCAACATTCTTTGAAGATTACAAGATTCCGGGTGCAAATTCCAATGCACACACTTTGCACAAATCTCAGATATTATGCAGGATGCAAAATTAATATTAACATAACCTCTCGATACGAGTTTCAACTTGATTCAAAAGCAAATGAGTGAAATGATGGCAACTTTGTACTTCTATGGGATCAGGATGATGCGTTTCATGTTAGTGTGACACAAGGATTTAGAGGTCAGTGAAAGAAAAAATTGCATCCACCAGAAGAGGATGGTTAATCCTGCAAACTTCAAAGTCGCTGTACTTATGATATATGATGTGTGATCCCCTCTGAGGGTGACACTGTGATCTTGCCCAGGAGGACGTGCAAAACCCAGAAGTTTCACTGTAAGATTGAGAAATGAGGATGGAAGTACAAGTTCTACGAGTGGAAGATCTATACACAAACATTCTTCAGTCTTTAAGGGACTGTCTATTGTCCTGCTTTTTCCTCCAAGGTAACTGCTTTCCGATGCGGTGGAACTCACCTGCCAATTTCATTGTCACTACTTCCCATCCAGTTGTCGTGCTGCATGTGTCATTTAAATTCAATACACAACCCTCCTTCTCTTCCCCAGTATCACTTAAATGTATCGGCCATCCAAAGAGCTGCTAAATCCCTCCTCCAGCCATCCACCAAGAGTGTCCAGACTCCAGGGGCTGGCTTGCTTCTCCAAACTCAAAATTCAATAAAAGGCATTCCTTTCCTCACTTGATCTCTCGTTATTGATTTGTGTCGATAGAAAACAGCTTATACTGTATTGGGGTGTTTATCCATTGAGTGAGCTTGTTGCTTGTTTTTCTTTTTTACACAGGCTACAAACTTTAAATTAGTTATATAAGTTGCAATGTTTGGGAGACATATTTAATGAGGTGTACACGTTAGTGACAAATAATTTAACGAGTTTGAGTCCGGCTGGGTGCAGCGGGGGTTTCCATGGGCATGCAGGGTCAGGATTCCTCCCACAGTCCAAAAAAAAAAAATATCATCTGAAGTTATTTGTTGATTCTGAAATGCCTGTAGCCATGGAAGTGAGCATGAGTCATTAATGGCTGCCCTGTGAAAGCCTGGCGGCCTGTCTTCACTATAGTTAAAGGGATTGGCTCCAGCCCCCTGAGACCCTGATCTGGATCAAGCAACAGAATGGATGAATGAACAATTCAAGCAATATTTCAGTTCATAAAACTTAATCTCGGCTTCGTTTTGAGTAAACTGCACAATTAGGACAATCCAGGCTGCACACGGATATTATTTTAAGTACAATTTATAGCATCACAATTGCACTTCTGCACTTAATGTCATGAGAGCTCTTGTTCTCCCCGTCTTTCTGCATTGATGTGTGCCTGAACAACGTATGATGTAGAAACAAAAAAGAAAAGCAAGTCCACATTATGCAAATCATGAGACTTTAGAGTGAATAAATAAAGTTAAGCCAAACAGCAATTACGATTAGGGTTAGGCTAAGTCTCCTGAAAATGAATGTCAGGCTCTGTAATGTCCTCTGAAGTGATGGAGATCGAGCCGTGTGCATGCATGTGTGCGAGGAGGGGTCTCCGCTGTTGAGAGTGTTACATATTTTACTCAGATTCCACGGTCATATATCTGGGTGCATTTGAGACCCGCGATAAGAAGGGATTTATGAAGGCAGCCCTCTGCTAAGTCAAGGTGAACACCGGAGATATGATGCTTCTGTGTGTGAACGTGTCAGAGTGTGTGTCTGATTCAGTGTCTGTGTAAGAGAGAGGGGAGCACGAGGGCGAGCAACGCCAGTCTGCCGTGCACCATATACTGAGAGATGATTGTGTATGTGAGCATGAGCGAGAAAAGTATTTTAAAGTCAACTCTTCCCTCTGTGGAATCCAGTGAAGGATTTGATATCTTATATTGCCTGAAATCCATTCTTTCTCTATCTCACTATCATTTTATTTTTTCATTCATCCATTTTATTTTCTCACCGGCTTAATCCTTTTCAAGGCAGCGAACCCTGGGGTCTTTTTCAACATGCGTCTGGCACATGGTAGGGGGACAAAGCTATTTCCCCCTTTTCTGTATTCTAATCCTTCATATTTGAATATCCCTTACTCCAAACACACAGCTCACTTTTGGCTAAATGTTTCTTTTACTTTTTAGATATATTCGCATACCTGAAAAAAATATTAATGTAAAAGCAGTAAGAGAATTAGCTCTCCTATTTCATCTATTATTGCATTCAAGTGTGTCTTAAATTGATTTCTTAATCCTGAGACTGCGGCAGAAGTACCACCTGATGTGTGTAAAGCAGGAATAAAAATACAATAGGCTCCAGCTTACTTGGAACATGGTTCAGAATAATAACCATGCATGCGGAATATGAAAACGCATCAGATATTTACTTATGGAGCACAATTGGGGCAAACTGTGCCACCAGAAAGTCCATTTTAACTGTTTATGCCACATGATGCCTTCCTATATACCATGAAGGCAGTGAAGCTTTCCCATCTGTCATTTCTCATGAGTGCATAAAATATCAATAAACTGC
The DNA here is from genome assembly GCF_963422515.1 of Blennius ocellaris. NCBI lineage: Eukaryota > Metazoa > Chordata > Actinopteri > Blenniiformes > Blenniidae > Blennius > Blennius ocellaris. Next base: position 10,846,064 of record NC_137663.1, read on the forward strand.
CTTGCTGAAGTCTTTGTCACTCTATAAGGGTCAGTTGCCAACTTCACTCGATAAGCCTTTGAGCATGTTGCACCTTCTTAATCTGTCACAATTTATTCCACCGTGTTGTCAAACAATCATAAATGGATTATCATAACAATGGGGCTCATTTTTTATTTATTTTTAAACACTTTGGGGTCCTTGCCGGATAGACTCGGCAGGCCCTTGCCTTCACATGTATACATTTTACACACCAAAACCAATATTTTTAATGTACATGTTGTAGATATACTAATTTTCTTATTTACATGAATAGTCAACACTCGCCTGGCATTAGAATCAATCACGACCTGCACACTGATAATGGATCAAAAACACATTACATTTGCAATGTTAAAGAGGCCACTCAAAACAAAAATAAAAAATATTACTTCACAATGTTATTGTTTTTCTGAGCTTTTAAGGGTATTCTAGGTAATTGTGGAAGCTTTTGGAAACAACAGTTTCTGTTTTATTTAGTTTCACAGTGCGCACCAGACTTTGTTTTATCTTTCCCTGGAGATAGACTTATCAAGACAGATTCACTGGTTTTAAGTAAATGCTGTTAGAAGTTGCTCTATTAATTCACCTGTCTTTGTGTTTAAGTGTATTTTTTAAAGTTAGGATGCTCCACAGACTTTCACACTATTAGGATTCAAGACACACAATTAATTGTTTGTTTAGGCACACAATTTGTATCACACTTACTGTAGAATAAGTAGCCTTTAGTATCCAGAAATATATCATCGATCAACAGTCCACAGCATATATGCTGTTATAAACAAGTTGTACTAATAAAGGTTGAGTGGAAGTAAGTTAACAAGTGTCCTTGAAAAATCTTTAAACCAAACTCTGCTATCCCAGAAGAAAACTCCTTAGCGAACAATGGAAGTGGAACATTTAGCAGTAAACAAATCAAATGCAGTTAACAAACAAGATAAATAGAGGGAAACATAGACACCGTGGTCTCTAAAGCCACAGTAACAAAACTAAAACTCACTGTGCTACAAAATTTAATTAAACTACACTGGGACCAAAGAAAAGTGCTCTAGCTGTCGAGAGAGAGAGAGAGAGAGAGAGAGAGAGAGAGAGAGAGAGAGAGAGAGAGAGAGACTGCAGTTCACAGATGGAGAGAGCAAGATGGTAAACTCTCCTGGACGTAGATTTCACAAAATGTCACAAAACCAAAAGACTTCATCAAATACATGCAAACAGCAGTCTGAAGACTTATTTACACAAAAACTTTCAAGTGAAAACAGAAAACTTTAGTTGCATTTTGGCTGTCCTTTAACATGGCCAAGGTGCTCGGAATCACTGCAAAGACAACATTTTGAAAACTGCTCCGAAGGTGGAACTTTTTCAAAACTCTCTGACTCGATCTCTGTATGGAGGGAAAATGCAACTTTTTGAAAACCCACTGGCTCCATCTCCATGTAGACAGCAGAAACTCTGTTACTGTGCATGCGCACCAAGACAAAGTTTCATTGTTAGTCAAATTTAGAAGCATTTGCATATATTTATAGGATAACACCTGGATGTCATAATTAGCAAGTGTATGGGAGTATGTGAGGTTTACACGTAGTCATTTAACATCAGTTTTCATAGCCTTACTCAGAAACTGGAAACTGAACTAACAAGTGCCACCAGGAACCTACGTTTTGTTGAATCAGTTTGGAGATGTCATTCACTATTTACTGTTTCTCTTGCCCAATGACTCAGCCACTGGCACACGAACACTTGTTGTTTAATTGATGAGTCTTCTTTCTGGACATTTTTTTTATTTATTTTTTTGCAATACTTACACACCCTTGTAAGCTCTTCCACAAAACTTTCTCTTTAACTTTTAGGAAAATCTCTGAAGCTCTCTTGTTCTTTAAAACTAATCCAAAATCAATTTTATGTAGAAAACCAAGAGTGGGGGAAAAAAGTTCTTTTTTTTTTTTTTAAGGAGATCCAAATCGTACTGTCTCACATTTTTCTAAAATGTTGCAGCGTGTTTGTTTGCCAAAATAACTGCGCAGTCACTCGTGCCAATTCACAAAGCTTTGCCCAGCATGTAATAATGCAAAGTCTACTCACAGACACAACTTAACATTCACCATGTAATTATGTTAACTTTTCATCAATGCACTCTGAGGCACTGGATCAGAACAAAAAACCTTCTTTTAAAATGCCTCTCATCCATTTATTTGTCATCCATCCATCCATCCATCCATCCATCCATCCATCCATCCATCCATCCATCCATCCATCCATCCATCCATCCATAATGTTTATTCAAAATGTAAGCACTTTTCCTCAAGTGCATGTTGTTGGATAAAACAAAGCTACACAGGAAGTACATGCAAATTCTGCAAAGAAATGCTCCACATAAAAGACATCAAGGGAAGTGTGTTAACTACCAGACCACCTCCTGGAAAAAAAAAGAAAAGAAAAGAAAGAAATAAACAAAATGAAGTAAAAAAACAGACCGCAATGTAATTTAAATATAGATGCAGGCTAATTATAAAGCCATAGTGCTTAATGAGAGCAACATTTTCCTTTAAGTGTCCCGCGAGTGTGAAAAAAATGTGTGCTAGTGTATCTCTAATCAACATAACTGTGTCCCTGTGTGAATTTTTCCTTTTAGGTTATGAGGAAAATATGTTTACGTCTCACCACATGGATGAATTTTTCGAGCTTACCATTCCACTGTTGAAAATATGCAAACCACTTGTGATTCAAATAACAAAATCCTTTTTTTTTTCCTGCATGGAAATGAAGGGGAGAAACTGCATTGACCATGGGGGGGACATAATTGGGATGCACTATCGCGCATACTGAGCTTTTTCACCAAGTTGGTCAATGCTTTCTGTGCTAAATGGGCAAAAGGGTACCCCTGTGCATTCTTTATACTATTTATGTCCAACCATGGTGACACTAATGACTGTTGTTAACAATAGCTATGCTTCGAGCCCATGGTTATAGGCTGGAGGTCCATTTCCCCACAATATAGCTCAGGGTTGGAAGCAATCTACCTCATTGTACCGTGTCTTTTTTCTGCTTAGACAGTTTGAAACACACACACACACATATATATATGTATATATATATGAATACACAAACATTGAGTTGTTAATAAGTAATCTGTACAATTGTGAACACCACCCTAGCTTTTATACAGTTTTTTTGTTCCTCCATATGCCATACAAGAAAACATTATATTATTACTGGATCTAACATGGGAATTCATAACTTCACATAACTGTACCAAGACAAGTAAGTGCATACATCACAACTGCATTTGGCAGTATGGAGCTTGGTTTTACTGTGGTTATGTTGTGCAAAGGGCAGCACATTGGATTATTAGCACTGTTATGTTTAGTTCAGGCTTGAGTCCTTTCTGTGAGGAATTTGGTTGGGTTTTTTTTTGCCATTTGCTAAGATAAGATTTAGACCCTGTTTGCACAACAGCGTTCCAAGTGAAAATGCATAATTTTTGCCTTTAAATTTCTGACATTTTTTGCAGTTACACGACTACATTTTGGAAACAATGTCCATTTACACGGCAATGGCAGGAATGCTTAAAATGACATAATTTTCAGGTAGGACCATGAGTGGGTGCTGCTGTTTGCATTTGTAATGAAACCACACACACACACACACACACACACACACACACACACACACACACACACACACACACACACACACACACATGCACACAGAGAATAATATGCTATAAACATTAACAATGGCGAATTCAGAGCCCGACTGTTTTCATAAAGTTATGTTTTCCCTCATTTACATGGAGACCAAGTTGGAGCATTTTCCAAAAGTTGTAAAAGCAGTTTTCATAAATGTACATTTTCAGTAGCTCTGAGCACAGCTGTCGTGTAAACAGACCATTAAATCGTAATGAAGGTTTTGCATTTCCACTTGAAAATGTTGCCTTATTTTGGTTCTCTTGCTTCATTCCGCAGTCCAAGGACACACCGATGAGCATAATTGGCCTCTAATGGCCCGAAGGTGTAGCGTAGATTGTCTTTCACACTTTTCTAGCTGTTTGATGGACTTGACCTATCGAGGTTATACTTTGCCTTGTAGCCATTGTAAGCTGGAATAGGCTGCATCCTCTATGACCCTAACTGGGACATGAATGGATGCATGATGGGAGTTAATGCACAGTGATTAAAAAAGTCCTTCACTGGAAACACATTTTGGATAGAAGTGTGAAATCTCCAGATTCTAGTCTTATCATGCAACAACAACAACAGGGTACATTGATTTCTACTCACTCTTAGAAACACTAATGTACTTAACTTCATCCATATTATGCACTGCCAAATGTAAGTACATGTATTCATTTTTTTTTTTTAACTCAGCATAAGAAATTTTGCATTAATGTAAAATCTTCCATTGAAGTTTCATTGTAGAGCGAGAGCATGGTCTTTCTGGCTGTGCCGGGGAAAAACTAAACTATCAGTGAAATGCAGTGAAACCTAAGTATATTAAACATGACCATGTAACCTTTTCCATGTTGTGTACATACATAAGCTGATAGATATCTCCATGTTGTTGTGTCAGCATTGATATCAAATCAAACAAACCCCAGCTTGTGTACAGAGCTCTTCCTGAAATACTCAGTAAATAAGCCCGTGGCAGTCTTGCTGTCCTCATTCTGGCTATTAGGAGTCAGCTCATTTAGCTCATTTCATCTAAGCAAGCAACCTTGAAAGTACCACTTCTCTCTCTGACCTCCAGAGGTGATAATCACTAATTGCCGTCCCGTTATCCTTCCAGTTAACTGCAGTAGAACCTGAGCGCAATGCCAATCAACAAAACTTCCCCCATCAGCACAGGACCTTCTAACAAGGCACTGACATCAAGTCACTGTGTAGGTTTTATTAGAATAGTCCAAAGTTTCCCCCCAGTTGGACTAAACATTTTTCCTGCAAAGAATCCTCAAGTTAAAAACATCAAACTTTCACTCGCGGTATCACAAGGACTGATCTCCTTTTGACTAGTTGGGCAAGGTACACCTCGAACAAGTCATCTGCCCATCGCAGGGCAAGCCTGGAGAGAGAGCGCAATCACACACACTTATAGTCTCCAGCTGACAAAGACGTGTTTTGGATTGTGGTAAGAACCCAGTTTCCAAGGAAAATCCATAAAAACACATTGAGAGCATACAGGCGTCAGACAAAAAGGTCCCTGAGCCCAAACTCGTGCTGGGAATATTCTCGCAATGAAACACGAGCGCTAACTACTCCACCAACGTGTGCTCCGGCAATGAAATCCACATTTGTCCCTAGATTTTTTTTCCATTGATCATGCTGAAGAAAAATTATAGCATTTACAGCATTAATCCTAATCAGCTTCTTGTTAGGCTCCTTTCATTTTATTTGATGTCTGCGTTAAGTCACATGTACTCACTAGTGCATTCTCACATATGATTAAACTCATTGATGATACTGTGGATGTGAGGGGCGGGGAATGTGAGCTTACTAACTACTTACCTTCTTTTAAAATAGGTCAGTAGGCGTTTGTTTGAACAGGGTGACCACGTCTTCTTTGTGAGGACAGTGGCAGAAAACTAAGACAAGCAATTGAGCAGAGGGTGAAAATTAGCAGGTAAACACATTGACACAATTATTAACAAGCAAAATAGACCTTTTTCTTTTCTTTTTTACCCCACACCTGCCTTCCTTCTCGCACACATTTTCTCTGCCTGTCTCCCTCTGTGCTACCATCCAGTTAGATACTGTTTGAATGATCACGTTCCCTGGCATGAGAGTGCTATGTAATTAACCTATGAGATTCCTGCTGTTGCAACGTGCCTTCTGCCTGCCTCAGTCTGCTCCTCTTGGTGGATTATTACTGCCATCTTCTGGACAATTATCATGCCGGGTGTTTTTACTGCAAAGAGACGTGACAGAAGAAGTTGATATTTTCTCACTAGTTTTTTGTTTTTGTTCCCAGTGATACGAATGGATTGATGTCTGTCCAGAGCAGGTATAAGTGTTTTGGTTTTTTTGTGTCTATAAAAGTGAAACTTGGATGTAGAAATATGAGGTTTTAACACACCTGTATTGAATTGCTCTGCATAAATGCAATGATGTTGCAAATAAAATGCATGAGCTGTGAGTCATTGGAATCCACTATTTAAAGACAGCATTGATTACTATAAATATGTCAAGTGCCACAGACTGGTTACCCAAACCAATTATTTCATTTACATATGCTGCATTTGTACTTGTATCCATATTGAGAAAGAATGGTTGGCATGCTTGCCTCACACAAGGGAACACGGCTCAAATCTGTGCATGGAAGCCTTTGGAGATTTTGTATATTTTCCCGATGCAGGCGTGGTGTTGTGTCTCGTCAACTATATTAATGTTAAGCATTTCATGTCCTCCCTAAGTTTAACTTGATGTCAAGTCTTTTCTTTCATGCACTTCCATTCACTGACCTTTTCCCCTCTCATTTCGCCACTGACTTCCTCCTTTTCTCCCCGCTGTGATTGTCTACTCCTCACCACATTGATTTCATCTGTTCTCCACTTGTTCTGTCAAAGTACCAGGTTTTCATGTTTTTCAAGCTTGTAATCATTTTTGATGCTTGTAGGCACTTTTTTTTTTTTTTTATATGTAATGTCAATCCTCCTTGTGAGCACTTTTTGTTATCTTTAGTTTTTAAACGTTCAGGAAAGTAAGGACTTTTAGATAAATTACGATTGTTTCTGAAGTTGTGCATTTCAGTCCACCAACTTTGTGCCTGAGGTTTTCTGATTTCCATCCACAGGTCAGAAAAAAATGTAATAGAGGTTAATTGGGGATGAGATTGTCTGTCTTTTTGAGTTTGTCCCTTGAAGACGCATCTCCAGCAGCCTGGGACCCTCAACTGGATAAAGTGGTATCAGAGACATGCAGAAATCTTTAGTATTCCGCGTGTGCCTCGCTCACTGCTTCTCTCCATTGTCCTGTTTTTGTTTCCTTAATTTCTCGCACTTGTTCTCCTCTTTGTTCTTGAGACTGCTGGAAGGACATCTCTATTGCTGTGTTCATCAGCATTCCAGATTCTGCTTCAAAACAAAGGCACTGCAGACCGATAGGCTCAGTGTGAAACTGGAAACTTTGCAGGTTCATGGAACTGTGGCACTCGATCTGCCGTTATTGTTGTCGTTGCACATACTGTGCAGCGAGATAAGTCACTTCTCTTGATAATCCGCTAAATTAATCTGCTCCTAATATTTTATTCAATGGAGACACTTTGTTATTGTGACAAAGGTTTATCCCAGTAAGGTTTTCAGGTGAAATATTCAGCTCACCAGTAATAATGTCTGCAGAATCTTTTATTGTTTAACTTTTTCTCTGCTTAGTAGACAGGTGTATTAGTATCAATTTATTTCTAATTAAGTGTGTAGTAGGAGCTTGCTAATGTTAATTATACACTGAAGCCACATTCAAGGAGTTTTATCTTGTAAGTGTGATGTAAAAATACAGTAATTATAGATAATGTGGCTGTAATTAGGTACTTCTTAAAGAACAGAGTTTAAATGAGATGTTGCTGGGATGAGAGCAGGAGCTAGATAAGAACTTACTTCTAATGCATTGTTCTGAAGTCTATTGCCCCAGTATGAGCTTTGCAACATGGCTGGAAGTGAAAAAAAATTGGGGTCATCTGTGTTGTTTGCTCATCAATGCAACCTCACAGTGCAGGCTAATCAATCCAGCATCCACCGTGTCTGTGCTCGCCACGTCCAACACCTGGAATACGCTGTGTGTTGAGCAGAATATCTTTGTCTCATTTCCCCCTTTCTGCAAATAAACCCCTACCGTGACCAAGAGCCAAACATTATTTTTGCAGTCTTGTGTTTGAATCTTGTGAGTTTTTAGCCGACCCTGCATCTATTTTGAGCCTGTATAACGAGAGTGTGAATTTCCTTGCTTTTTATGAACCCTTCATAAGAGAAAAGCTCCCGAATCAAACTTTTTTATAAGAAAGCAGCACTTTAAAAGACCCCCCTCTCGCTCCTTTTTCTTGCCCCCCTGCTGAGATTGAATACATGTAAGGGTGAGTTGGCTGACTCCGAGGTGTTTTGGCAGTGACTTTGCTCTCTTCTACTTCATTTACCCCACTCCACCTCATCATTTGCTGCCTACCTAGGCCGTCCACCTCATCAAAGCAAAGGGCCGTGATATAGCCGCCACCCACCCTCTCTTTCCTTGCTTGGTATTCCCACTCTCGTCTGTGCTGTTCTATCAATGACAGAGTCGCGCTTTGATCCGAACATGATTGGGTTTGACATGGGAGACATGCATCGTCTTGGCCTATCACATTCACCACCGTTGTTATGTCCACTCATCCATATTTCAGAGGCCCCCTCTTTAAAGGCTGAGCTCGCTCTTTCTCTTTCACTCTCTCTCACTCCACATTGAAGCAGTTTCACTTCATCACCTTTGACGACACAGTTTTTCTCTTGAACAGTTGTTGTGTCATGGGCTCCAAATCACAGAAGTGTCAAATGGGGTCATTTGTTTGAACCTGAAAACTTAGTTACATTGTAATCTCTCCTTGCAACATACAGTATTTCGATCAAATAAATCAAGGTATTTATACAAATGATAGTGAATTTTCAAAGATCGGATAACTTCAATACCTGTATCATTTCTTTATACCAATAGGGAAAACTGTATAGTAGAGCACATGTGGACTTCACATTGTGTCAAGTGCACGCACCGCTTACATAATATTAGACTTATTTATGTTATAATATTTATAACTCTGCAGTGACACTGAAAGCTATCTGACACCGAGGTTCCACTGAGGATGATGGACCTTTAGATTTCTGCTCCAGTCGGCCTTTTGTAATACGTTTCTTGCCTTAATCTTGCTGATATTTACCTGTAGGTTGATGGTGTTATTTGTATGTCTTAAAGTACTCCTTTGCCTCAATTTTGCTTTGTTGTTCCCAAAAGAGACAGCCAGAAACATGCGGTCAGACTACAGTCTGCCTGCTAATGCCCTTGAAAGCCTTTCCCCGACAGAGATGGAAATGCTCTTATTAGGACAAATTATTTAGACTTTTATGCCCCCTGTCTGCTGCCGCCAGCATCAGCGAGCTCTCCCAAACCCTACGGCACTCTGTTTGTCTGCTCAGGCTGGCTACACACTCATTCCCAAAGCCAAGCGAATATGTTTACAAATCGACCGAGTCAAGTGGGTGTGACTGGATCCCCGCGTTGTGAAAGCCGGTTTCGACCATCCGAACAGTTCCAGTCCATGAACAGAGCGCAGAGCTTTTTCACGAGCCTGTTTTTTGTGGGGGGGTTTTCACCTGAGCAGCAACGAGGCGCAGAAGAAACGAAATGAAAGAGTACAAGTCAGGCTCATGTCTAGAGACTGCTCAGTCTGTAAAAAGGTGAAATATCACTGCGTTCTTTCGATATTTTGTCTGCCAACATTTCTAAGTTACAGCACCTTCAACCTTCACAGCCTGGCTGTGTGCTTTTTCTTTACAGATGACGGGGCCTGAATGTCATTTGATGCAGGCCCGGCAGTCTGCTGAAGGGAACAGCAGGGAGAGGGAGGTCGAGTCGGGAGAATTAGAATGTATTTCAGGTCTATAGCAAGTGGTGCATTGCTGCAACTCGTATCTCAGGGAAGGAGGGAGTTTTTTTTTTTGGGGGGGGGGGTGTGGAGGAGAGAAGGTGGGAGGATTTTGCAGCGAACTGTTGCTAGGAAACACTTGTGGCATCTCTTCTCGCTCTCCTTGAAATGCCAGAACTAACTGACAGAGGAAGCCGGAGCGAAATGTCAGTTCAATCCTCCCAGGAGTTTGAAGAATGTGGTGCATGTTTCTATTTAAGTGGCCATGTTTATCACAGAGTTCTCGAAGAGTCAACACCAGCCTTTCTTCTGCCGGGGAGGAGAACGTTTAGGATGCAGACAGGCGGGCTGGAGTTTCTGCTGCTTCATTTTCATCCTCTCTTTGTCTGCACCGCTGACTGCCTGTCCTAGTTTTTCTCACTCACTCACTCACTCACTCACTCACTCACTCACTCACTCACTCACTCACTCACTCACTCACTCACCCACCCCAATCCACATTATCCTCCTCCTCCATGAACCCTTTTTGTTCCCCAATTCCCTTCCCCTCTCTTTCAAGCCATATGGCCCATCAGTGTAATTCTCTTCCAAGATATTTGATTATCAAAGCTTCCTGACAGCAGAAGGCACAGCTCTCCACCATGCCATTGAGTCCATTTCCCTGAACGCAGTGCATTGTGATTCAGAGAAAGTAACCAGTTCAGAATTAGAATAAAAGCATTCAACGTCTACATCTGCAACACAGTACGTCAGCAAAGACAGACTTGCTTGTGGAGATCGGGGGGGAACTTAAATAGGAATCAAACCGCCATTCATTTCTGGAATTAATTTCTATGTTGCAGCAGTGGCAAAACAACAGTTTCATTTTTGTTATTCATTGAATAAATAGCGGAAACAGGGAGGCTTCAATTGCACACGTGTGAACAAGATTTCTACCTTATTTATTCATTTAATTATTTGACACCTCGTCAGAGACGCTCTGGGTTCACCAACAGACGATGTCAAAGCCGCTGCCTTGAGCACACGCCTGCCATCCAAGAGATGTTACACTCTCATCTTTTGCATTCGATAAGCATGAATAACCTCGAAAAACAATTCGGACTCACTGTCTTTTCCACTTCACAACTTGCATAACAGCTCGCTGCTAAGTCTTTTAATACTCGATATCCACGTGCTTTGCGGCATTCATCCACGTAGCTACTTTACGCTCTCCCACTGGGAGAGGAGGAAATTCATGCCATTGATTGTCTTTCATCGCCTTGTGTGAGGCCTTAGAGCTAATTATCTCATAAGAGATGCCTGGCTCATGTGTAGAAAATAATGATTTTTTTCCCCCCACAATTAATTGTTTCTTTATTTTTCTGGTGTCTCATTAAGCTTGACACAAAGGCCTTCTGACTCCACAGCCTACACATTTAAAATGAGTTGATGTGCTGTTAGCGCACTCACTGCAGCGATGCATAACTTCACGCAGGCTGCATTCACAAGCCAGCTTGGCAAAACTAGACAGTATAAACCATTGCAGCAATAGCTCTTTAAATAAGACAAAAAGTCCATGTGCAAGAAGCAAGTTTCATTTCCCAATGTCAGATTACACAACTAAGAACATTTAACCAGAACCTGACTTGTCATGTATTGTCTAAGTCAGGTGCCGTATACATCCCAGTGTCATCTCGAGAGGGCCGGACTGGTTAAGTAGTGCCTGAACAACCTTTAAATTAAAACTTTAAAGTTGTTCTCTGTTGTGGCGCAGAGGACATGTGATAAAAATGTCAATTTATTTTCAAAACCAAACAATTATGACCGAAAATGACTGCAATCTCAATATAAAGCCAATTTTAATAAACAGTCTGATGCAAAATACAGTGAAATGTCAAAAATAAAAAGCGTCTCCTTTAACTGTTACACTATTCATGTTTTTACAAATTTACCCTGACAACATGATTTCTTTTTCATTTTTACAGTTTGCTTGTTGGTTTGTTGGGTCTGATTGGAGCCTCTTGCAGGCTGGGTTTGGCGATGAGCCTTAAATTTGACACCTCTGGTCATAATTTATCAGAAATGAACGATTAAGACTTCATATTTACTGCAGCAATCCAAATGCTTTTTTCCATCAGCAAATGACTTAGCTTGGTGTAACTTTTCATGTAGCAACAAGGAGTCAATAAAATCTTCCTTTTTCAGGCAGTGAATGGGTGAGTTTTCAAAAGGCCAATATAAATATTGACAGTGGAGAAATATCCTGTAGCCCAGACTTGCTGCGTCCACAGCATGCTACTTTCCCCCCAACAGTCTCGGCTTTGTGTTTTCTACCGACTCTACCTGCAGCCACATCAGAACTCCTTCATATGACTGGTAAGGATAGTTTCATATTCTCTCACTAGAAATATTGAGATGGATAGTTCATCTTTCTTCTGTCCACTCTTCAGATTACAGACATAACTTCGGAATCAGGGTGTAGCTATACAACTCATATTTGTAATGCATGATTCTATATAAGTATCAAATGCTTGTTTTGTTTTTTGGTGTGGAATTTAATGTTATTTTGCAGATTCTTCCATTGCATTCTCCTCTGATGACAACAATGCTGTTGAAGGTCGGTTTTATACCAGCACTCATGGGATGCTGTAAGAAAGCCACTATATTTTCTGTACACTATGCCAGCGCTAAATATTCTATGACACAAACATATACGTGTGTGCAAACAATATGCACACACCTATTGTGGTTTGTTAGCCACACACACACGCTCCCAGACACACAGAGTTGCCCTGCAATTTTCCATTCGGCATTGTACACTAACAAGATTCTTATTATGGAAACAATAAATGGAGTATAAATGTCTGCTTGCCCCTGGATATTACCATGAACTGAGCCCTATTAGCAGACTGTAAACTCCTGTAAACATAAACCTTGGGGGGTTTGGGCCTATTGCTGAATAGACTGTGTGTTGGCACAAGTGGATGACACATTTAAAGCATGACTGAGTACTTAATGCAACATTACATCACTGAATCTAACTGAAAAGCTTAAGGCACAGTCTAACTCTGGGGAATTGTGTTGCGGCATGGAAATGAGACAGGCATCTTGTTATTGAGACAAAATGATTCACGCAGCACACTGGACACAACTCTGCAGCTGCGCCAAAGGTTCCCAGTCAAGTTGAGTTAATAGGAAATGTGGCATTTGTATTAATCTCCTCAGGTTATCTGACCACAACTTAATGCAGAAATTACATAACAATACATTAACAATGATTTACTGCAGCAAAAGCACAGCTGGTTAAAAATAAACAAGTATGACACTGCAATTATTTGTTTTGTTAAAACATTTCTGAGTCCCACACTTTGAGAATCCCAATCATAACTGAAACTACTTCTAAGGCCAACAGGTAAACCATTTTTTTTTTATACATTGTTGACTGTTCTAATTTTAGTTTGCAAGCTGAGGAAAAATTGCTTCTCCTTGCCAGAGCCGGGCTTTGCGCTCGACTGTCTCCCAATCATTAAGGCTTTCGAGTGATAAGCAGCTTCTTTCAATCACTGAGACCTGTGTGTGTGTGTGTGTGTGTGTGTGTGTGTGTGTGTGTGTGTGTGTGTGTGTGTGTGTGTGTGTGTGTGTGTGTGTGTGTGTGTGTGTGTGTGTGTGTGTGTGTGTGTGTGTGTGTGTGTGTGTGTGTGTGTGTTCTGGGCAATGTGATTGAAATATTTTCTGTGCTTCTGAGGTTAATGAAGATCAAAGACTCATGTCTGGGCAGGATAATTAGTATGCTGTCAGAATTAAACACACTATGAATAACTGAACTGTGACTCTGTCTATATAGACAAGAAACACTGATTTCTTATGGTGTGCTCAGGCAGTGACCTAAAACGTAGTGATTTTTTTTATCTGATAGTTAAGAAAATGTCACCAGTGACACTTCAGCATAACAAAAGTAACACTGTTGCACAGTGGTTTGCGCTAAAGTGTACTTTGCATTCATATTATTTGCATTTGGCAGTGCCTGAGCAGTTAGAACAGCTTTGGCTTAAAATTCTACATTTTAAGTAATTACATCTAAATATGAGGTTAAGCCTATATTTCACTCCGACTAAAGTTTGCTTTAAGCCTTAAACCACAAAAGTTATTTCAAACCATTCTCAATTTTTAATCCTTCCTCCTAAAGTCTTAATGTTAACTCTCAGTATCTTTCATTTCTCCCACAGATGTGTTGCTCAGTTGTGCTGTAGAACAGAAAAAGAGGGGAAGTGAAGAACTGCAAAGCCATAACAAGAACACCGACAGTGACATCAAGGTGAAGAGAAATTACATAACCGCTAATGACAGGAGACCTGAAGCTGCGACTCTGAGAAAAAAGGTCATAAAGGCGGCGAAGAAGAGAGTTGCTACGGGACTGAGAGGTGACATCAGCTGCACCAGACTGGGGGGCATCTGCCAGCCCAACCGATACATCTGCCAAGGCCGATATCTGAACGACAAGTGTGCAGGAGCCAAAACTCGGCAGTGTTGCACACCGGGTACAGTGACACATTTGCATTCAGCCCATGCAAATACACATATGCTTTCCACACATATTTCAAAGGCAATGGCAATAAATAGAGCTGCAGGAAACTTATTTAGACCCACAAATTCCATAAACAAACTGCTTTTATTTGCCAAGCTTGAATTAAAAGAGTTTGTACCATTTGTGTCTGTCCAGTCATTTTCTGCAAAAAAAAATAAAAAATTCTGTGGGTGGACGGGTGTATCTGTGTCCTTCGCAATATTAATGCAAAATACATCAATAAATTACATATGAATAGTGTCTCTTTGCTATAATTGGCCTTATTTCCACATAAAACGAACATGCGGTGACATAGACTGAGTGGATGTTGAAATATAGTCTGCTTGACCTTTTGGTATGCGGCGCTCAATCTGGCATATTTTGGAAGGATTACCTCACATTTTACATTCTCTCTCTGTAGTTGGAGCCTGGAGTGTCCTTTGTGCTCGCCACCACAATAACAGAGTGAGAGCTTGTGATACACACGGCTGTGGAGCTTTCAACTCTAAAAGGTGATTCTTTTTGATCAGATTTTTATGGGGTCAGAATTAGTCATGCCGTGCATGCAGACAGTGATAATGCAGAATTTCTAGAGTTTCATGCTCTACAAACTTAATCATTATTTGTGTTGCGACACACTTACATTTTCTATTGAGTCGTATTGCATGGCAGCACATTTATTTTGTGAATAAAATTTAGTAAGCATTTTATATTCAGCCCTTGAAGCAATGGAATCTTACGGCATATCCTATTTTTAATCGCTCAAATCTATGGTCACTATATACGAGACACATACTGATGTTCTTCTAAATGTCGCCTTCGTCAAGCTTTGGAAGGCTGGCTTTATGAGGGCAGAGCCCATTAAATATAGCCAGACATTACATTTTCACTTGGACAACTTTGGTGAAATATGACTAATTGAGGGCCTTTCAAGATGGCTGTGTAATACCAGTCCTTTCTCTCACTCCTCTTGCAGAGTTAATAGCCTCCATAAAGCAGTGGATCTGGTGTGTGATGACTACGGTATCATCAATGCTCCATTCACTGGCTCTCTGGCAGGTCCAGTGAGTCGAAAAGACCCATCCGGTAATCAGTACAATGGAGTCAAACTTCTCAATGATGGTAAGAAGGACAAGATGTCAAAACAGAACTTGAACGTGAATAGCAGCAAGAGAAACAGATCCCAGAGGATGAATAGCTCGAACTTGAAACTGTATGACTGAAGGTTTTCTGATGAGAAAAACTTCATAATTTGTACTACAAACCAAGAATATGGGGTCATTTGTCAACTAAACAAAAGAAACCAAGACAATCCACAGATACAGAAACATTTTGGTGAACAGCAGAAGAAATATGTTGTGCTTGGAGAAAGAATTCATCATGGATGGATGGATGGATGGATGGATGGATGGATGGATAGCATGAGGTATACCTATTCCACTAATTTCCAAAGCAAATATCAAATCAGCAGATCCCAAGCCTGCAGGCCAGTTTATGAGTGCTGACAGGGTCAAAATAACCCCTGAAGTATACAAAAATGGACATTTAAGTGAATTTGGTGAACGGTTGGAGGTATCAGATGCAGTTATCAGAAAAGTGTTACTGATCTTGTAGGTTTTCCAACACAACTGCATTGAACCTTTATGGGAAAGAAAAACAAGGTGGCTGACTTGCATAGTGAAAAATCAAATAACCACTCACTACATTGCCATTCATTATAACCAAAACAGACAAAGGAACTGTCTCTGTGTGGGAAATAACTGGATAAGACATTATATCAATTGATGGGGATAGTCGTGGTGTAATTATGTTTAAAATTATTTTAGCCCATTAGCGCTGCTTTGTTTCCAATCATTTCCATGTATTTATAACCACATTATGCCAGGAGGAGAACACGTCATGTCACAAAGCTTTAATCATCCCAAACTGATCTCGTAGGCATGGCAATGCACACAAATTGCAGGACTCCTGTCAAGTCTGGCTCTTTTGGGTTGCTATGAAATGAAGATTCACAATAAAAACAAACCTCCAGATCTGTGTTATGTTTTTATGTCAATCTAAATCAGAATCTCTAGAGAATTAGCAGGCCTTTCAATGTTACTATACCCATGTAGTCACGTTGATATGTAGCTCAAGGGATTTAGTATATCTCCAGTGTGTTCTAAAAAACCTTATTTAAAAGTAACTAGCTGGCAGAGAAGATGGAGGTGGGTTTCTCGAAAACTGCTGTAGCCTTGCACCATTAGTGCCACAAATAAATGCTTGTAATCTATCGTGTATAAGGCCATGGTGAGGGCAAAGGCGAGGCTAGGTTATTATGGTGGAGGCAATAGGGGGGTGGGGGGGTTTGGTTGAAAAGCTGTGATTTAGAGGGATTAGTCAAGGTGTTCGAAAACGAGGTCCGAGACTCCATTGAACTCCAGGTTGCCTTTAACATCCAGACCCTTTCTCCATGTGAAACCCCATCAAAGGCTGTTCTCAAGTAATGACCCCCACTAAGGGCCATCATTACAGAACAAAGCAAATGCTGTGTTTGTGGCAAAGAAAAAAAATAATGCTCACGTATACCCTTGCGATGTACCCGTGTGTGTGTGTGTGTGTGTGTGTGTGTGTGTGTGTGTGTGTGTGTGTGTGTGTGTGTGTGTGTGTGTGTGTGTGTGTGTGTGTGTGTGTACGTGCACACATGGGAACAAATGTGTTTTGAGACCATCTTGAGCCAAAGAAAAAGGTGCAGGAATGATGAGTAAACATCATTAGTCCTCATTCAGCCTCTACCCCTAATTGAACTGCATTATGAGAAGAACACATGTACTGTCAGCTCCTTTCATCTCCGCTTAAAGCGCAGACATGATTAGACATCACAGAGACACATTACCTCGCCATGATACCCACATTAATGCTGAGACACCGATCATTAGGAGGTGGTAGGATTTAATGATGGTGTGGAGTTTGCTGCAGACTAACCCACTTTTTCTTGGTTGCTTTGTATCGACGTTGGCAGCTGGTTTGTTTTTGTCTGCAAAAGGAGGGAAACGAGATACCCAGACAGATTTTATTTACAGCTTGCGCTCGTCTGTTTGGAATTCTAAATACTGAGCTGTAACTGATGCAAAAGTTCGAGAGCATTTTTTTTTTTTTTATTAACACAGGTGATCTATTCTTGAAAACTGCTTTTAAGAGGCAGCTGTCTGAGATTAGATGAAAGAATTACAGTCTACCTCCTTTGCTTTTCTCCACTGACCACACAGTTTTATTGCAAATGATTAAACACGGACTCATCTTTCACACATGCGGTATATTTACCTGTGAAATTGCTTTTTAAAATGAGTTCTCCCAGCTCAAGTACTTCCTCTTCCACCAGAGTAATACAAATGTAATTCCATTTCACACAAATCCTTCCCATTAAATTAAAATAACGTGAGCGGCCACAACTCATGAATATAAATAAGCCTTTATTTACCCTAAATACTTTCGGCTGGTGTCGGTGAGTTATTGTTGGGATCATTTTCACCTTTTCCTGTGGCAAAATTGTAATAGTTCATATTTTATCAGGCACACAAAGGAGACAGGTAAATATTAAGGCATTTATTTGTTTGTCTCATTCAGTGCACTGTGTGAAGATCTTCAACATCCGGCCCTACCGTTACTTAGGACCAATGGCTCAGGGAGAATCCTTAGGCTATCTGTTGCCCCTGCAGGAGCGCTTCTCTAGCATCACATCGCACCTGGAGCTGCAAATGTGTGACGGCACGGATCCTTCTCCATTCATATGAAACCCAGATTTCACCACGTAGAAGTTATTTGTCCTCCGCATTTGAGGTCTTGGTTTTCATCCAAGTTACTCATTACACATATTTCTCTGTCCTGAAATGAAGCATATATTATTTAAATTGAGCACGTGGTATTTTAATATTGTTGAAATCCAAGCTTTGAATCTCCATCTGTAACATTTGCTTTACATTATTTGTTTGTTTTGGGCTTTGAGCACAGATTAGACTTGGGAGCTTTCAGCACACTAAGTTAAGTTTATTTATACAAGATCATAAAGACTTATTTCCATATAAATGCAGCCAGATTCATGTTTTATTACATTATTCGGTGCAGTTATTACAGTTTAAAATGACTGTTTAAATGCTAATTCAATCGTGTAATAATGTTGTTTATGGGCTTCATTGCATTGAGAAGATCCAAAATAATTGCACGTTTGGCAGTTATTCTGTCCCTGGATATTCTTACATTATTTGGTTGTTTAACACGTCAGAAATCTTCATTTATGATATAAGGCAAGCTCACTGGCTCACATAAGTGCTGTATATTTTACATCTAATTGGGCAAAGACTGCACAAGTCCTCTCAGAGAACAGCCACTTTAAGGTCTTGCATTCTGATATATATTCATTCTAACTTTCATCAACAAATAAAACAAATTTATTTTGCAGGTAATTGTCTGTATTTTTCCTATGATGGACTGTGTGCACCTTTTCAGCTGGGATCTGTACCAGTTAGTAAAAAGATGTCTTCCTTATGCGTACATGCAACATTTTAGCTCACAAAACTTTTGCTCAACTTAGAAGTATTTGTCCCTTTCTCAATTCATCTCTAATGGGTTAACCTTTCAAATATCTTTGTGTTACAGTTCACATCATTCACACTGAAACTAATGTCACTGACTGGAAATACTTCTGAAAATGATGACATTGCACATATTATTTTTATACTTCTCCCTTTCCGAGAGAAATATAAAATCCCAAATTCTTCCCTCGTTTAAACAGTGTATAAAAATATCCTTATATCACAAAGAAGCAAAACACTGTGCATTTCATATCCGTTACATTTAATCAAAGTATAATACAAGGTGTGAATAGTTCGAATAAGACTTTTTGTATACATTTTTTTTTTGTTTTTTAATCTTTTTATAATTCTAATGCAACGCTGTGCTTCTTCAGATTGAGAAATGCCACATCTACACTCTTCATGTAATGAGTAAAAAGCTCCAAAAGATGGGGCTATTTTGCTACAAAACTATCAGCAAAACCTTACACTGCATACAGTATTTAAATAGATCATCATTCAGACAACACCCTGACCATAATCAATGCGAGTTTAAATCCTTCAATCAGACAACTCAAAAGTATAATGCTTTTCCCATATACATGTCATAAATTGAACAGTAAGCGAGTGCTTCCAGATGAAACTTGGCACAGTTCCAACAATACACATCATCTCATGACTGACAACATTAACCACAATTAGACACAAGGAAATCACGTGCTGTTTCTGCACGGAGTCAAACTAGACTCTTCTTACTTTTCACTCCTATCTATAGCAATTTCCTTTATATTTCAGAACATCTGTATGTGAAAATATAACTGGAGTAGATGCATTCCTTTTCATCTGGAAGCAAACAACTAATACATGATAAGTTGCGAAAATTCTTGATGGAATCAGGAATTTAACAGCCCCCTTTAAAGTATTTTAATTTATTTAAATGGGTGTCAAGTGGTGATGAAATCTGAAATAAGCGTGCTTGATGAGGCCTCAAAGATAAAATGAACGTACAAAAGGTTCCAGATAAAATCCTCCGTGACCTCACATATTTGCTCAGAAATAATGGCTCTTTCTTTCCTTTGGTTTAGTGCATGCAATGTTTACCAGCAGGAGAACAATCTGTTATTCTCACCTTAATGCATATAAATGAACATGCCTCACTCCAGCAGCAATATCCCCGGCTCAATTCAAGGCTGTAGGGGCCTCTGTGGAGTTTAAATGGAGATTTTTATCACACATGCAACACTTTCTCTGCTTTCCTCCCAAAGACATCCATATTGGAATAGGTTACTGTCACCCCAAAAGAGTGAATGCGGGTTTGATCGTTTGTCTCAGCATGGCCCCACTGATTACATGAAGGCATGGCAGCCTGGTCAGAGAGCAGATTTATGAACGAATCGTGAGATCCGCTCAGAGGAACATTGAGATCTGTCAAAAGTTCAGTGTGATGTCACAAAAAGCCGATTTGGTAAGGTATTGCTGAGGAAAATTCACACTTTTTTATATGTTATAGAGGAATCAAATATATCCACAGCCTCACAGCAAAGCAGCCTAATGTCAACGCTGTGACTTTGTGATTTCCATGGCCTAAAAATAGCAAATATTGATTGAGATTTTTCTTGTTTAATTTTTTTTAATTTATTTTAGATGGTTCCTACCATGCTGCCCAGCGCACTAAAGAATTCAATCCAGCCTGCAGGAAGACTTTATAAACCATACATATGATAAATGCCCCCCCCCCCAACAAAAATAACAGTTTATGTCACTTTTTGTCCCAGGGACTTGGGTGTTTCAGTGAGCGTGGTGGACATATCACAATATTGAGACAGACATTGAGAGATCACTGATGCAGCAGAGAAAGGGAGCTGCTTGATTGTTTGTGAAGTATCATCAATACTTTGAGGGTAAATATGCAAAAGTATGCAGAAAGGCTGTAAACAGCCAGAAACAAAGCAGTTGGTTTTTGTGACATATCGACTAGATTTAAAACCCGAAAGCATCAATAAAAATAGCAAAAATTTAAATTGTACAATTCTTCTTTATAAATCTTTAATTGTGATGGTTTTGTAAAAAGACAGTCAAATGTATTTTTTTTTTTCCAAAAGATACCCATATCTCTTTTACCTAAAACAAAGGGAAACCTTTAGAATTTAGTAAAATCTTGCAATTAAAAATTATTATGCTGTCATGTTGCCACATTATTACTGGAAGAGTGTGACCATATGAACTATGTGACACACATATCAGATCTTGTCCTTATCTTTGGTGTCCTTTATTGTTTGGCATCTGTGGCACAGTAGGCTGTTATAAGCTAGGCAAAGTACATTTTTATTATCATTGTATAGTCACACTTTGGTATGACTGAGGTCCATTTGGATCTTTTAGGGAAATTTGACCCTCATCCACAACATCAATTATATTTGGTTAGTTCAAATGTTATTTTAATACACATCTCAACATTTATTTGAACATTTTAAAGGAAGATTTTGACAGGCTTTCAGGTGTGTTTTCCATAAAAAACGATGTGCAGTACACATGGATGTGTATATAACACAGTTAACAATTCCACCTTGTGTCTTGTCAATGCTAAATGAGGTCAGAGTCAAGTTGTGGCTGGATTTGAGAAGAAAGAAAGTACAGACACTTTTCAGCACAGCTCCCTAGAGGGGCTCCGGACTGAAAAGAATGGCTGAAATTAAAGACCAAAGCAATACACTGAATAAAATTGCTGCTAGCCCTCTGACAACTATGTGAAATTGTTGAAAAACGGTATAATTTGACAGCTTTAAATGTGTCTTTTACAAAAAATAATAGTTACTACTACGAATTTCTTCTGACAAACTTAAAATAAAATAAAAAGAATCTGCTCATAAAAGGCAACACATTGACCCCAGGGATTTGTCCAACTGCTGTTGCAAACATCCAGCTCCCTGGCGCCGCACAGTGGGCACATGCCCCACACTTTGGAAACCAATGAGTTGCTATGAATCTGTAAACGTAGTGCGATCCGCTTGAAAAAATCTTTTTAGGGCAGCTGGAAGAATTGATTTCAGCAGGATTCGCTCTATTGCGACCTATGCGCTCCGAGCCCGTGGTGCCGCGTGCGCACTGGACGCTCCGGGCTGCGCGCACTGCGTGACGCCGGAGGGCTGGAGGAGGAGGAGGAGGAGGAGGAGGAGGAGGAAGAAGACTGGGGGCCTGGAGGAATGGGGGGCTGGTCTTTGGAGCATAATGTAGCGTCCCCTTTGCTGCTCTCATGGAAGTGGGCGAGCTGGGATAGGCTGGGAGTTTGGTTGGAGCCGTCAGCGGGTCGGGATCAGGCACAAGGAAGGTGAAGGGAAACGGAAAAAAAATAAGAAAGAAATATTAACTTCTGGCTTGAATGTTGTACAGGAGATCTGACGTGGGTATTTTAACGCAAAGCGGGATTTGTTGAGATCTAAACGGATGACAAAGGAGCGCTGCAAACTTTCTTTCAGCCGGGTGTGATCGCTCGTAAAAGCCGTTCGGGATTTTTTTTTTTTTTTTTTTTTTTTTTAACGGAGCCGCAAAGAAGAAAGAAGAGACATCATGCCACGGCGCACTGTGCAAGAAGTAACCGTGCAAGATGTCCAGAAACGAAGGAATCCAAACAAACACTATGTAAGACGTTATTACTTGCGTCATTTCTATGAAATCTGTTGTTTTGGTGCGTGGATTGAGCAACAGGTCGAGGTTATTATGGAGTTCTTCTACTTTTCCTGCCGGGAAAAGTAAAAACAAAGAGTGTCAAGTTACACGTCGGGCAGTATGGAGCAGAAGTCTTTCAGACCTTAATATTTGTCAAAAATTTACTTCATTCTTACAAGATTTACATTGTTTTGTTTTTCGAGAAGCGTGTAATTAAAAGTGAAGCTGTTTCAAAGCGTCTACATCCCAACATCCTCAAGTTACATGTGATAACTTGTTGTTTTTGTATATAACACCTCGTAATACTTGTTTTGGGTGCTGCTAACAAACATTTAAGTAGATCTGGTTGCTGTGACCCACAAAGCTGCCTGAGTCAGCATATTTTCAAGTCACTCAGTATCACACGCGCCCATATGAACATTGTCTTTGTGTTTATGGATGACTAGGAATTGAATTCTAACCACGGTAGTCATTAATCTGTTTATTTTCCAGTTTCCAGAAGAGAGGTAAGGTATCTGAAAACACTGTAAAAGAAAAATAAATTCCAGTCTGAAGACCATCCAGACTATAATCCCTGTACAGATCGAATTCAAACCGAACAATCCAGCTTCGTCATGCCTCAGATTCTCTAATTAACCGAGAGAAACATACAAGCAGGCACTGGCAGAGATAACATTTTCTGAAGTTGAATAAGGGACGTGTCTAAACATTACCACATGTCCTGCAGCTCATGAAGTTTTGTGGTGTAGTTGTACAGTTGTGATTTTCTTCAGATATCAGATATCATGTTTTTGTTTCATTATTGGAACGTTAGATCTGGAGTGCTATGCATGATAATGTCATAGTTGTGTTACTATGTAGGAGGTTAGAAAAAGATCTTCAAAAGTTTCACTGTTTAGATTGTGTGGGAGACAAAAACGTCAAATAGACAGAGCCACACTTATCAGTTTTGTCCGGGATAGGGTCGTGGGAGACAAATTTGGGTGAATTGTCCTGCAAATCTAAAGTAACACTATGACATCATGTGCTCTAGAAGGCCAACCATGAGAGCCAAGGCCTCAGCAGGTGTCCGTGTTTGTATGGAAATGTTGGTTTGCATTCATCATTTGTGTGAAAAATAAACTCGGGCTGATGGACTAACAGACCCTGTCCCGCTGTGAGCGTTAGCGGTCAAGGACACAGAGCTCCCATGGTCCTGTGTCTTCTCCATCTGTCCCTGTGCTCTTTGGTATATAGCATGTTGTTTTGGTATCCTGACACATGCAGGCCTCACACCTTGAATCTTCCAGAACCCCAAGGTGTGCTTTGGGGAACAAACAGCTGCTTAAGAAACCATCTGCTTGAGATTTCCTGTAGAATTTCCACTTAAGTGCTTCACATGGAGGAGCTTTTATAACTAAGTTATAACTTATTGTCTTTCTATATACACAGATTGGTTGTTCGTCGTATCAGATTAGAAGCATTTTTAGTTTTTGAAGCAGTGGTTGTTGCTCAAGATCATTTCTTGTTGAGATGAGCAATAGAAGTCAAATGGACTACAACTTAATAACTTAATGAATTTGCTTGGCTACATCATGGTCCCGTAGTGAGTCCCTCCATGACCATATCTGACTGGACAACCCTGAAAGAAAGCGTGAGCCAGAGAAGGTCTGGGAGTGGAGCCAGCTGCAGTCAGCCAGACACAGCGAGCCACCAGGGAGTTTCCAATCACCTCCCCGGCCGCTCCCCTCCTCCTTTTCTTACCACAACAACATAAAAGAGCTGTTGCTTCCAAACTGCAGTGATTAGTTCAGATGTGTCCTGAAACGTCTTCACGGCTATATACCTGTCTCAGCTGCAATAAGATAAAAATAAAAGAACCGGAATCATCAGTCTGGTGCATCTGTGGAGGAGGAGGAGGATGCCCCACTCAGCTGGAAGTGAAGCAGGAGGAAGTGAAATAATCGAATATCCGTCTTGCCCCCATGTGTATAAATGATTATACTAACTGCTGTCTGGCTTGCCTCACAAAGAATTCCCAGAGCTGCAGTTAATGGCACCATGAGTCAGGAACCCCCCCCCCTGCCCCCACCCCAAGGAGTCTGTATGACCGAGCGCTCCACAACAATGGCTGTTCATTAGTTAGCATGTCTCACTTATTTCTGTCTTTCCTTTGTCAGGTTTACATCATCAAAGTGTCCTGGAGCGATGGCAGTACGGAAAGTATTTACAGACGCTACAGCAAGTTCTTCGATCTGCAGGTGAGTAAACATGTCAGCTATGTGACTGTATGTCGTTTGTTTTGATGCGTGTGTGCAGTTTATTGTCATAAAGGAAGGGAGAGAAAGTACCGTCTACATTATAAAAGACCAAGCACTTGTTGGCAGCCTCTCCCTGCTCCACCCATATGACACTAGTCATTATACCGTGCGAGAGGAGTCGGAAAATGTCCCAGTGAAGTTAATGGAAGACAGTGATGAATGCAACGACCACGCTGATGACCACAGAAATGTCTGAATCATTCTCGAACGTCACACTTGGTGTGTGTTGCACAAGGAGGCAATCTCATTAGTATCCCGGCTTCCTCTTTTAAAGGTAATGGATCTGAGGCCCTGGCTACATCGGAGTTTAGAGAGCATGGACTCCAGGAAATCCTGCGAGGCAATTGCTTTTAATGAGCATGGAGTCAATTTAGGCAAAGCATACTGTCAACCCTAATTAGATTAAATTCCTTTTAATTGATTGGGATGGTCAGAGCACGGGCAATCAAATACAGAACTCCTATGGCTCGGTGTGGTTTTCCAGAGGTCACAAATGTAAATCTAAACAAAAGCATGTGAAATATTTCATTAGCAATTTTATTAGTATGACGTGAGCTTGTAGATGCTGCCAACAAAACACTCATAAATGTGTTCGTACCACTTCTTATGTCGCTGCAGCACAATAAGATGGCGTGTTTAGCTAATAACATTATTTGTAATTTACTCAACACCAATTGGCTGAAAACAAGGAGTGAGCATTAAAGAATGCTGCAGAGATTATGTCTATTTGTAAGAATACCTTAAAAGTTTGATCCGTTTCTGAATGTTTACATGAAATTTCAGGTTTTTGTCAAAACTTGAAAAAAAAAAGTTTAACGTTTCCCCACTTTGTTCAAGACTACAGTCTGAACACTATTTTTGAATTTTAAGAATCTTGAATTTGCAATTCAGTTTATGAAATACATTAAAATAAAGCGATTATGAAAGGTGCAATAAATAAATTAAAAACTGTATAATGATAGAGATGGTAAAGTAAGTAAAATCTGTTATTTAGCATCAATACCACCAGCTTACAACTTTTAGTTGCGTTTAATGCAGTTAACTCTTCAACTTAAGGCCTTAGCGTGGCATCAAAAATACATTTAACTGACAAATTTCACTTGTACCAACTGTACTATCTACTATAAATGTAAACTTTTTTAGGTAATGTAAATTAAATGTGAAGAGATGGACATTGAGTCAATACAAAACACAAAGTGATAGATTATTTATATAGAAATTTAGGATAATTTAACTGAAAGAGAGACAGTCTCATGTCAGTGAGTGTCCTTTTCTTTAATAACATGGATTGAAAAGTGGGCTTTAAAAACCACTAATCTAAGTGAAGTAATTGCAGTATCAGAATTAATCTTCCGCATTGTGCTCATTTGCGCATTGGGACCCAGCAGATTGCTGTTGATACATGTTATAAATCCATGTTTATGTCGCCTATATTTCTACATTTCACATATGAGGCACTCAGCAGGGGCATTCCCCCTGCCATGCTGTTCAGCTGCTTCCTGCTGCGTTGACAGCCGGTGGGTGGGCTCTCAAGAGTGAGGGAGATGCAGATAAACCTAATTGGATCGATTACAAATGCATCTCCTATCTCCAGTTTGGTTTGGCATAAGTAACTTGAAGCTGTGGCATTTCGGAGAGAACAGCAGCGGATTGGTACGCTCCGAATCTCATCAGCTTCACAGTGATAAGGGGATTATACATGTCTGTTGAATTACTTTCAAAAGGACATCGTCATTTTAAGGTATCATACTGTGAGGATTAATGAGAAGTTTGAGATCATCAACCATCCTCCCAGGTGCCTGCCCTCCTGACACTGACATACAATCGAGTCATTCATCTCTTCTCGTCACCACATTTTCATTTCCTGTTATCATCCCTCTGCCTTTACTCAGTCATATCCTGTCTTTTGTCATAAGCTGCTCTGATCATCTCTCATTCTCTGAACTGATGCTGTTGTCTTCTGATTTGGGAGGAGCGTATGTTAATGGGAAATGATGATGCAGATGGTAAATGACATATGGATCTTCTGAGGTCATTTGAGCGTTTCACAGCCGGACAGGAACTGTTATTCACTACATCCTGTCTACACAGCTGGACCAGGCGACTGAGGATGTAGTTCCACCACAGCAACACATTTCTGTGTGATCACTGGCACAGACTGCTTTTATCGACTCACCTTCAGTCATGATTAGAGCAGTATATTTAACGATGCATCAAGTGTTGGATTTGAAACAAGATGCAAAGGTAGTGTCGGTATATAACTTATCCCAACAACTGCCATTGTATGTGCATTGGGAGTTGTAAAGATGAATTGCAAGGCTGTTGACTTTCTGAAAAGTGTATCTGTCAATCTGTTTTTCATCCATTTTACTGTTTTTCTCTTTTGATTTCATTAATAGCTCTTAGTTTACCTTTTAAGGGACTTTTTTCTCATTCTTGTATTTCTGTATAACAAACTGAGCAATTCATTTTCATTATGAGTTATTTTCCCCTGTATCAGCATATGAAATCATCATCCAAGTTTGACTGTAGTTTTTTTTAAGAAAGCTGGAAAGTTGTTTTTTTTGTGCCATTGGGTGATCTCTTCTGCCTGACAGTTATATTTCCATGTCCGTAACAACAGTTTCCTTGCTGCACACGTGTCATATTACCTTCACAAGCTTGAACTTCCAGCACTCCCCTTTTGCTGTGGCTACATAATATATTTCTACTCTCAATCTGTATGCTAACACTGAGACATTGTTTCCTTGATATTTTTAGATATAACAGCAGTTATCCAAACAAGGCAACACAGTGGCAGATGTTGCAGCTGGGCCTTTCTGTGTAAAGTTTGCATGTTCTCTCCCCCTGTGTACATGTCGGTTTCCTCAGAGTACTCCAGTATCCTCCCACAGTCTAAAACCATGCATGTAAGGTCATTCATGACCCTAAATGGTGTCAAAGTGGTTGTGTGTTTGTCCTGTGATGGGCTGTGTAACCTGCCTTCGCACTGAGTTAGCTGGGGGGCGACTCCAGTACCCTGCGATCCTGCACAGGATGAAGCGGTATAAGAGATGGATGGATAGATATCCTGACAGTCTGTTTTGACACGAGAACAAAAACGAAGTAAATCCTGACAAGTCCAGTGTACATCTACCACTGTATTGTGATCAAATGACTAACCAAGACGGTCTAAATTAATTATTTCAATTGATGTCAAATAATCATCGACAAACACAAGAAAGAACATCATATTGCTCGACTCTATCCACAGTTATTGAAAACCAAATGAGTCCAGGTTATAGAAAAATTCCATCAAAGCTGGACGGTCTTCTGTTAGTTTTCGATCATTCCAAGGCCTCCTCCCAGTTAGACTCAAATAGAGGGCACTGAAGCCGTGGTTCCACCGTGGTAGAGCGGGAGGATACGGTACAGCAAAGCGCACCCAGGCTCCAACTCTGTTGCGCGGTGCCACCACAGAAAGCACGGTTAAAATGTAGGAGGGGTTGTGAACAATGCAGGGTTGTGAACGACGCGGGGGCTTGTCAGGCGAAGAACGCCGATGCGGCCGGCTTCACCCGACCGCAACTCTGCGGCCATCCTCTGTGACACAGCACACCATTTCTCATTGTAAACAGCAGCGTCCCACTGAATCTCCTCCCATGACAGAGACGAGCATCTGCACCTTGTTGAAAGACCATGATGTTGTGGCGCACAGACGTTTCAATAAACCAAGTTCACAAAACAACCCATGAGCGCAAAGCGGCATATGTAAACAACAACAGGTGGGTTCACGGCTGATGAAATATTTTCATATTTTGGGCAAATTGAGAGTGACGGTCACTAAAGATCAGCAGACGGCTGTGTTGTCGCTCCTCCTCAGAGACCTGTTCCTCGGTGCTCGGTACCTCAATGGAGGAATGATAGAAAATTGTAGCGACGGGACGACGCGAAAACCCGTCAGAGGAGTAAGACTGTGGGTTAAGGGGACCACCTAATCAGATACCCAGAAACATATGCTACCGTGAAACATATGGACTATTTCATGCCAATATTAAGAAAATGTCTGCAAAATAGCATTTAAAAGGAGTTTACAACCACAAAATGATTTTGTGAGAACAGCTCAGCCACGGAGAGTTTTAGGAGCACTATGGATGTCTGCAAAGGGTTAAACGTGACCTCATAAATGAATGTACAGAGAGCTGAATTTGAAAAAAAAAAAAAAAATCACCGGCTATCTTTAAAGGCGTGTTGCAGAGAGAGCAGCCATTGTTCATGTTCTCATTCAACGGTCTGTTCTGTCTTGGTCTGTCTTAATTGGGTCTTTACGTGAATGCTGATGTTGTGGTTCAAGCGGATACGAACCAGACATGGTGATGACACCCTTTGGACGATTTAGTGACGCTCTGAATCAGCAAGAATATATTAGCTGAAATAACTGTGTTTAAAACTTTACAGGGTCATGGGCGTATAACTGGACTGGCAGTGTGACATGATGGCAGTAAAAAAAACAAAAAGTTTTGTTCTCCACTCTGTAAAGCTTGGTGGAGCTTGAAAGGAACAAAATACTTTGTGCTATGAGACTGTTGGTTTATTTTCACAGTGGAGTCAATATTTCCATTGTGTAGTTTTTAGGAACATTTAAGGATTCTCCATTTTAGTGTGCATAAGTGTTGGTATCTTCCAAACAATGCAAGGATTAAGATTAAATCCAGGAGTTTTTTTTAAGTTAATAACTATTTTATATGTAATTGGTTTGACAGTAGCAAGCATTTTCTTCCTGTACCAGAGATAACCTAAATTCCAAAATGCATATTCAGAATAGTCTTGGAATGATAGGTGGAGTCTGACGGTTTTCATTCTTCACTCAGTAGACCATGAATACTTGATGTTGAGTGCATGATGTAACTGGTATTTTGTAGAATCGACTTGACTCTGTCCAACTGCCTTTTGTTGTGTGTCTCTAATTACAGAGTAGATACACGTTTTAGAGTAGACACAGAAGCGGGGGGTTTGCCTGCACTCATGGGCAGACTCATAGGAACAATTACAGTGTGTTGGGTATTGGTTCATCTGTGTTCTCTCTCTGTCTGACCATCTCTGTGTTTATGCCGTTTTGAACGTCGAGCTATATCATCAGCAGAACGTCTGACTCGCGGGGTCAAAAGTTTGACGATTCTGCAGTTCACTGCTTTCTTCTTTTCCTTTTAAAACTCCTTTGCCTTGAATGTTACCGATTAAAAAATTGGGAAAGAAAGTTGATCTCTTAATATCACGTTTTGCTTTTGTGGATGCAGTGCGTTCT
Organism: Blennius ocellaris; assembly: GCF_963422515.1. Lineage (NCBI taxonomy): Eukaryota > Metazoa > Chordata > Actinopteri > Blenniiformes > Blenniidae > Blennius > Blennius ocellaris. The sequence continues at coordinate 10,876,016 of NC_137663.1, forward strand.
TTTCCACGGACGCCTTCTCCCCCTTTTTGATAGAACAAATGAAATCTTAGCTTAATTGTGCTGTGATCTCACCATCAAAGCTAATTACAAGTAATTTAATTACAATTATATCTGGCTTCATTCATGCCTAAAGCCTGATCTTCAGCTTCATAAAAATAAACAATCCCCCTTAATTTTCTACAAAATAGTGAGATACAATTACTGCTAAAGCTCCTCCTAATTAATTTTTCAAATTGTATTTATCACTGAATATTGTTAGCTATCTCAGAGCAGCTTTCAATTGGGAGAGCACTTAGCATTTCAGTTGTAGGAGTTAATTGAATTAGCCGAAGAACTTGAAAATCTTTCCATTTCATTGGCATGCATGACATGTTGGGCATAAGAGGGCTTGCAAAGCTCATTGGGGGTTAAAACTAGAGTCTGTCCTTTCTTCAACGCTCGAGATCAATATTTTACTGGCTTGAAGCTGATGCGGGCCGAAGGTTGGTAACTCTTCGAGACCCTTCAAAGCCCACCTCGTCCCTGGGTGTGTGGTGTTGTCACTGCCGTGTCATCGATGGAGGCCTTGTTGAGGGACTATCAAACCCAAGACTTGGTGCGAGACCCTCTGCACTGAACCTCAGCAAACGTCACAAACTTGTTTATTTGAAATGGTCCATCCATTGATCACATTCCTTTAAACATTGTGGTTTGGTAAACAGCAGTGGATTTTGCGAATTAGGGCAGGTCCACTACTTGGCTTTCTTTCCCCTGTTTTCTGTACTTCCCTAATGGACATTTACATCTTGTAGATGAATTTGCACATCTCTGATGAGGTTCATTTCCATCCTTTTTTGCTCCCTTGAACTGTTTTCTCAGGTTCTTCAGCTCCTGCCTGAGTAGGAGGCTCCTACAGTATTTGCCCATTTTCTTTTGGATTTCGCTCTCTTCTATACTTGCCTGAACCTCTCAGCGACTACGCTTATGTTGATGGTGGTGGTCTCAGTCTGGAGGTGATGATCAGCTTCCCCTTTGTTTATTGTTTCCAAGATATGTGCTTCTTTTTCAAACTGGAGACTTTCTCTTTGATGTGACAATGTTCTGACCATCTATGTCGGTTTGGAGTTGTTTTGAATCTGGAATTCGTCTGAGCAGGGGTGATCCCTGTTAGCTCTATTTCCAGAGCATTGACTATGGAACTGCTCCTTTTCCATAGCGCCTAGCAGTTAACGCTCCATAATTTTGGGTCATGTGGACATGGCCTGAACAAGATAGTCGCAGAATGTCTTGGTATTAGATTATGCAATGGAGATATCAGATTTCAAAACACTTGTGGATATAACATTGCAAATATGAAATAAATATTTAGAATTTAAGAATTTTAATTTTTCAAGCACCATAAAGCGAAGACCATGCAAAACCAATGGCATGACCAGGAGAAATAAGGAATGACTACTTTCTTTGCCGTTTGAAAATAATGGAAACAGAAATGTTCCACTATGTCACTGTAGCCTCGCTGCTAGCAGCCGCTTTGCTAAGACAAACGCATGAAGTGGACTGGAAAACCATACCATCTGCTCAGTACATTCCTAATTATTGGCAGACCTGTCTTTATTGGCCAAATTCCTTGTAGAAACTGCTGATTTTTTTTCTTTTAACAAATCAGCGTTTCCTTCCCACCCTCAGCTGTTAGAGGTATTTATGTATACCGTGTGTGTGTGTGTGTGTGTGTGTGTGTGTGTGTGTGTGTGTGTGTGTGTGTGTGTGTGTGTGTGTGTGTGTGTGTGTGTGTGTGTGTGTGTGTGTGTGTGTGTGTGTGTGTGTGTGTGTGTGTGTGTGTGTGTGTGTGTGTGTGCAGAAACTTTACATCTAATAAGCTTACGTATTTGTGTGGTTTCAGATGGAGTTGCTGGATAAATTTCCAGTGGAAGGAGGCCAGAAAGACCCGAAGCGCAGGATTATTCCATTTCTACCAGGTAAGAGTTAAGCTGTGTCATAAGCACACTTTGCAAATTGCAAATGTTTTTATATCCTCCAAATAAACAGAGCAAGAATTTCCTCCAGTTTTAAACTGTTTCACTAAAACAATCTAATTGAAGCTTCATGATGATTATCTTTCATTTTCTAGAAAAGCAGCATATTGTTTCTCTCACAAAAAGACAAGCTTTTGTCAACCTATGATTCATCGATACACTTTGAATAAACAGGACACTTGAACGGCAAAAAGCACATTCTGTTTTAGTGTCAATGCACTTTGTTTGTCTTTCAAGCTTTGGGTGTGCTAGACCAACTTTAGAGATCCTGAAAGTAATCCTTTATGAGAGAGAGGAAGAAAAGCTTCTCCCAAAAACCCCACCCATGTCTCCCCCACCAGGCTCGGATGGGTGGGGGATAGGATTTTTTTTTTTTTTATGCCCATGCATGTCTGGAACTCATTGAGGGAACACAAATGCACTCACACTGTTTGATGAACTCTGAGTAGGAGGGGAAGAGGCAGCTCTCAGTGCGATCCCCTACTGCTTTATAAAGCCAGACAAACCAGGCTAACAATGCATCTCACTGCACATTCCTGTTTACATTAAAGGCTGTTTAAAAAACACACACACACACACACACACACTAGACTCTAGAGGATATTCTCCTAGAATTCTGCTGAGAAAGTAGAATGTAGCCGAGTTATATGTCGATGGATGAAAGGAAATTTCAGGGATGGAACATTTCTCACGCCACTTCCCAGACAAATTCCTAAATCTCTCCAAACGACATTCGTCTGACCTGCTGATGATTCTCCACAGCCAAGAAAACGTTTTACAAACAAAGCAGAAATCCAAAGATGTGGACTCAGGCTAACAAGGCATGGAAGTGGGTTTTCCTTTCTGGTTTGGTTTGATCACACCCTTCAACTTGTTTTTATTCCATTGGTATCTCCACATCAGCACAGTGGTTTTTCTCTGTACATGATCTCTGCTCAGTTTCTTTCCAGGTGCACCCACCACCAGCTTGGCTGCATTTTGCTCTCCGAGGCAATCCTTTAACTCCTTAGTGAAATTTCCCAGAGGTCCAATAACACACGTACCTTAATGATTTTTTTCCCCACTCTTTTATTATTTCAAAATGGCTCAGTGAATAGAATGTGCAGGCAATCACTTGGTTATAATTTGAATACCTATCATGGGAGTCGGTTCTTGAGATGGTCTAATACATGTCATTGAGATAAGATACGTTTCATAATGTATTTTCCACCTGAGAAGTTATATTTTATTGGTTATTAGTATTTAATATTGCCTCCAATTGAAAATACCTACTCTTTGTGGGGTGAATGTCAAGTTCAAAGCATGTTGGACAGGTCAAGTAAGATTTTATCAAGTGGAATAACTATCAGTTCTCTGCAAAATACTGGTTTAAAACCCCCCACAAAAGAGCTGGTTTGATTCTCTGACCTCATTGGTTAACCTACAGTCAAATTCATCTATTGTCTGCAGGAGAAAGCAATCCCTGTTTTTCTCTCTTGAATGCGGTGTACCAACAGCAGATCTGTCTTTGTTGGCAGTCTACACTTAGTCAGCAACTTACAAAGGAAAACTATAATTACACCTCAGACATAAATCATCATTTCACCTTTTGTAGCATTGACACGTCATACATTTGTTGTTTTATCTGGATTATTTATGGTCAATATTATCCTTTACAAGCAGTGTGTGTGACAGTCAGATTTATGACTCACTGGCTCTTCTTCGTGATACAGTGGTCCAGATTGGATCGAGGATGTAAATGGCCTATGCTACTTATTGCTCCCACTGGCTGTTTGAGTGACTCAGTATACCACCTTGTGGTGCAAACATGTACTGCATGACAAAATGGGTTCATACAAGTTCATACAGATTTTGGTCAATACACTAACTGAAACAGGATGTCAGGAGTTCTAATCAAATCTCCTCTTTGCTTTTCTCAGGGAGCAAACATTGTTTAATACCTTTGGTCAGTGCTGGCTCAGTTTTTGGGTTTTTTTTTTGCCATGAAGTCTGTCCCGCCTCAGCCACAGCAGCAGCTCTCATTGCCTCCCTCCTCCCTCCCCAAGCAAACCCTTTTCATCAGCTGCATCCATGAGCTGTCGTGCATACAAAGTGGGCAGTGTTCAGTCAGTGTTACTCTCCTGACCCCAGAGAGCTTTGGAAAACCTTCAAGAACACTTTCTGTTTGACGAGTGACGACGGGAGGAGAGTGAAAAAAGGAGACCGAAATAGAAGTGTGGAGGACGTAGGCTTTTGAGGGTTTGAAATCTCTTGAGCTGTGGAGAGCAGTCTAGACAGGGTGAAATTTACAAGCGGGCTTGTAATGATGTTGCAAGATGAAATGATAACTGGGATTCAAACATTCGCCTAACCCGCTTTGAATATCTCGAAGCAATTGTGAAAACATCTTTCTATTTCTTAAAAAAAGGAAACCTTTGTTTCATTTTTCATGAAGTTTGTCCTATGACTTGTGTTTAATGAATAACAAAACGATCAAAGTAAAACAAAAAAAAAAGACGACATTTAACTAAAAACAACAAATTGCCATATTTGTTCACTAAAGGCCTGTGGGCCAAAACCAGCTTGCAAAACGGCTCTAATCTGGCCCGCCAACCCACAAAGCAAATTGTCAAAATTTTAAAGATCAAATTGGCCTATATGTGACCCCTGAATTAAAATATATTTGATATCCCTGCCATTCGAGCACTATTCTATCTACATGCTGCAGTCATTGCTAGTTTTGAGTTTTTTTAACCTGAATCAATGAAATTGCAGTTATAACAGAGAGACAGTGTTTAGAGTTGGATGTTGGTGGTTGTGGGTATTATGCAAAATGTGCTAAATCTGCATTATTTTCCCCGTGTTGTTTTAGGTCACCACACATTTATCCTTACAACTCAGCAGTCTTCATCTAATTACACATCTTCTCTTTTCTTCTCACCTTGGGCTTCATTTAATCTTCCCCTAAGACAGAAAGTAGCATATGATCATACATATTCATAATCAGACACTGAGGTGATTAGACACCATCTCTCCGTGTCTGCTGTGGATTTCATCCGCGTGGGATAACGGGGCAGAAACGTCTTTTTTAGCTGCAAGGGGAGAAACAGTGGATCTGTAGGGGGTTGATTGCTCAGCAGCAAACTCCTGTGTGATAGATTCATGTTTCAGCAGGCCTCGTTGAAAAGAAAACAGCATAGCTTCTTGATGGAAGTGATATAAGAACTCTTTTGGAATTCAGTCTCATTTTTTGTTGTTGTTGTATTTTTGCCTTCCTGCCCAGCCTGTGTTTTCATTTGAGCTGTCCCCCTATAATGTACTTTATTATTCTACTGTCAAAATCAAGTAAAAATAGACGTTAGCTCTCAAATCTCCTGCATCGCATTAAGTCAGTAAAGTTTTAAGAGGCCTATTTGTAGCCATTTCTTGCTATTGTTATTGTTATGGCGACCCAAGCTTTTCTGTGCCTGTGGTTATGCGTGCGTGGAGATAAGAGTCGGGGAGTAGCATTTTAAACTGCCGAGCACTTTTGCTTTCCCAAAATCATTTATTCATGACCGGGAAAGGCCAGCTATTCACCTCGCTCTTTACCCACCTCATTGTGCTGTCAGTGTTATTGATGACAAGACGGTATTGTGTCTGCATGCTAATTTATTAACTGAGCTTTTGTAAAAGCCACTATATCCTGACTGTCCTTCAATGTAGGGCTTGTTTTAGACATGAATTTTGAAAAGAGCAACATCTTGTATGCAACGCTGACATACATGCTCATTAATTGTGGTGAAGAGAAAACTGTAGGTCAAGACTATTGACGAGCTGCATAAAGAAGCATACTATGTGTTTCCATTTTCAAGTAAAAGTGGGAAGACTTGACTGTCTGTGCTACCTTTGCAATGTCCTCAATGTTTAAAATTTTCATTTGGTGTTCTTGCTTTGTTTCAGGGAAGATCCTGTTCAGGAGGAGCCATATCAGGGATGTGGCAATGAAAAGATTAAGGCCCATAAACGAGTACTGCCGGGTGAGTATATTGTCCAATGTAGGACTTAAAGCTATATATCCGCAATATCTCTTGTAACTAATGAAAACTACATGAAATATTTATATATCGACATCCAAGTAGAAATACGTCTCACCCATGTTCTGATAACTCAGTCCTGAAGTTTTCATTCCTACCTAGACAGAAGCTTGAACTAAAAATGTCAGAACGGAGCATAAGGGGTGAACAGAATGGAATAACTCAGTCATTCATATCCCCACTCTCACCACACTGTACAATTACAAAAAAAAAAAAAAAAATGCGTACTACACTATATGTGAAATAGAGTTTCTCTGTTATATTCTGTAACAATGACTTCTTTTTCTCTGAAGAAAAGGTTTACACACCGTCCTGGGTGTTTGGTGATCTTGCACCAGCGGGCAATTTCAAACTGTCATTCGCTAGTTTTTGACTGCAAAAGATGCACGATGGGACACATTTAATGTAAATGCTTAAACTTAGCAGTTTTGTGGCATAAATCAATTAAATGCTGACTCACCTACTGTTTAGTAGTGAAATGAGAAAGACAAGGCTGAGTTGATATGCTCATGAATGTAGGAGAGATGGAAGCTTTGTCGGGAAAATGATGCAGAGGATGGAGCTGACAGGAAAGAGAGGAGGAAGGCCAGGGCAAAAGTTCATCGATGCATTAAAGAAGGAGGACACAATGATTTGAACAAGATGATTCATTGTCGCAAGTAGTTTAGGTTAGAAATGCTTGCAGCTGTGACTCTTTGCACATTCAGGTTTTCATCCAGGGTCATTTTATGTCATGTGAAAGGTAATGAGGCATGAATAACATCTATGTTTGGATTTCAGCAGTTCATTTAAGCTTTGTAAGCCTTGTCATTTACCTGGATTGTTTAGCTTGACTAACATCAAGTAAGATTTGATTAACCTTTTTTTTTTTTTTTTTTAGTTTCCACTGTTCAAGAACAGCTTATTTTTTTCAAAAATATTGTTGCCTTTTGGATTGGCTTTGTTATGAATGATAGATGAGGCGACATAACAGCTCCCTCTGTGCTCTGTTGCACACTCTGACCTCCCTGCAAAAAGAAATGTACTAAAAGAGAATTCATCTCAAGAGATCAATAAAGTATGACTGAATTTATTGCGTGTCTCAATGATAAAATGATCTCTTTCCCCTACCAAATGTAGGGGTGAAGCTTCGTGTTGATGAAAGTACTTTGCATGCTTACGTTGTTGAACACTTAAAACCATAAACCTGCCAATAGTTCCCTAAAGAAAAGAAACCAGCATGAAAACATAAAGGTACTGTTTTTAGCCTTTTATTGCGATGTGAAACAGTTCCATTTTGAAAAATACAGAAGAGCAAGTCAAGTCAGCTTAACTGTGCCAATGGGCTTATTTTTTCTTTTCTTTGCTCCAGACAGCATATGATCTGTGTTTTAGAGTAACTTGAAATAAGTTGCCTGAGGGTGTATCAGAAAGAGTTAAAAGTTAACTCTGATGTTATCTTGTCATTTTTTTGTTGGTCATTTCTTTTTCTGAAACCACAACTACAAAATAATTTCTTATGATAGTGTAATCAAATGTCCCCCCCCCCCCCCCCCCCCCCCCCCCCAAGAGTTTCCACAGCAAGCCATTGATAAACCAAATTGAAAACAATGAAAACTAAAAAGCTGATTCACAACAAAGTGAAGATAACAGTTTTTACATGTGAAAAACAATGCACAAGACAGGATATCTACATGATCTGGGGTTAAAGGAGGGGGGGGGGGGCAGTTTGGAGGAGGAAAGGGAAGAGCTGTTGGGTCACGTATGTGGGCGCGGATGTTTATGGGAATAGGCAAGTCAACTTTGATTTGGTGGAGTTTGTGTGGAAATATATGAACGTTTGTAGAAGATTGGCCTGTTGTCTGGTGAAAGAGTTGAGAACTGAACAGTGCTCATGTCTAATTGTCCAAATGAAAACCAAAAGCAGAATTCTGCTCAGTTATTGATTCCAGACATCCGTTTTAGTGCGTCGTGGCTTTGTTGAAGCAACATTTAATAACAGAACACCTCAGACAATGCTGAGGTGTTATTCAGAGTGTTATTTAGAATGGAAATACATTTTCTTGTATTGCCTTGAAGTTTGAGCTGAGAGATGAACTGCTGGCAGTTTAAAAACATCACTCTGCTTTTTGATTTAACCGCACTGCCTCGGATCTCCTAATTCAGCTTTGGTAGTGAATACAAGGAGCTATATTTACCTCCAGAAACAAGCCTTACTGCGAGGAAAGTAAATGCAGTTTCATCCACCCCCACATGTCAGAGTTAACAAGGTGAAGTTGAATGTTTTTCTTCTGGAAGTGCTGAGTCAGCCGTTTACTTGTACAGCTCAGGCTTTAACCTGACTCATATGGAATTTCCCCGGGTTGTCAAGCCTCATGTTTTTATTCATGTAAGGAAACTCAGTCGGATAACAGATTTTTTTGGTTTTATTTCCAAGAAAAAAAAGCAGCATGTTGAATCAAGGATTGTTTATTTAAACCCGGGGTGTCAAACATAAGGCCAGTGGACACAAATCGGCCCACAAGAGGCTCCAGTCTGGTCTGCCAAGCAAGCATAGACAATTCATTGAAAACAGATTTAAAAAATATTTAACTAATTTCTTAATAGCAGACAAAAAAAAAGCACTGAAACTTCAGTTGAAATATTGGTGATGCTGCCATAGAAGCAAACCAATGCAAACTAACAATGTAAAAACATGCAGGGGTGTTTTTTTTCTTGATATTTCGCAATAATTTGCATGCAAAGATATCATTGAGATTGCCTTTACATTGAGATTGTTATTTTTCAGTAGTAATAGTTTTGTTTTGTGAAACTATAGACATCGTCATTACGTATACACTGTGCCACAGCGATGACAAACTTTAAAGTTGAAATTTAAAAGTTGTTATGGCACGATTTCAGCAATCCAGCCCACTCAAGGTGAAATTCGGCAGTATGTGGCCCCTGAACACATTTTTGTTCAAACCATGTTTAAACCATCACTGCTGGTCCAGAAGTCCACTCTGTTCAGAAAGCTGTTCTATGATTGTTAATAGTGTTTCATAACAAAACTCAAAAGGTTTTATTTCAAACAATGGCAGTCTGTTTCTAGGATCACATTCTCCTGACATTGAGCATTTTAAATAAGAAGTTTTTCCCAGTTGACTTTGAAGATTTGTTTAAGAGTAACTCATAGATTAAAAAAGCCTCTACACCCTCCTTTGTCAATGATGCGGCTTCGTGACCAGAAGGAAAATACACGGTGTGGGATACAGCAACAATATACTTTACCTTATGAGAAGCAGATCTTTCATTTCCATTACATCTTTTTCCTCGGAGAATACACACATGCACGCGCGCATGCACCGCCACACACAAGCACACATAATTACCTTAATGTTGCCTCCTGTAAAGAACACCCATAAAGTCCATTTACTATAATGTACCCCTGTGCCTCCCTCCCGTCTCCTCCCTGGGGAGAATTGTAATGAGTGGACGGGCCACAGGCTGACAGGAAGAGAGGAATAAATCTAAGGAGAGGATCGTCGCTGCAGGATGAACTCTGACCTCTGACAACATTCAAGCCGCAAGACATAAAGCTTTGGTGGTCTTCTGGTTATGACCTGTAAAAACTCTCAAACTAGCTACTTTAGCCATACTTTCATATAGATAGTTACTTTAAAAGAATTGGATTTCTGTGTCTCCCGTGCATCAAGAACCAGGACACATTTGCATTTCATTAGGTTTTGACTTCACATAGGACAAGGACACTCAGGTCGGGTTTTTGGCTTCAGTTCCGCATCCGTCAGTCCTGACGTTATATCAGCGTGTGCCAGGGAGTGCAAGAGGTAGACTCCGCTCCCTTAAAGGACAAAACTGAAACACTTAGCAGTATTAAAATCAGAGGTAGATGCCAGCGGAGGAAGCTTGATGGATAGCTTAGAGCGCCGCTTGCCAACAAATGGAGGAGTAGCTTAGCTCCCTCGGAGGTAAGAGAGAGATCGTCTCCACAGGGTTGTTGGCGGCAGTTGTTCCGTCTTCTGGTTTGAGACCTGAAAGTGGCAAGGTGATTATCTGTTGCACTGCTGGCCTTTAAAGGTTTGATTGAAAGTGAGTGCAAGAAGTAGTGGAGGAAGCAGATAAAACAAAGTGTCTGGAAAGAACCAAAAAATTGTAAAAAAAAAAAAAAAATCACCATGACAAAAAAAAAAGGCCTTGCGATAACACGACGAGCTGTGTCTGTAAAAGATCACAACAGAATAGACAGAAGCGAATGTGGCCATTTGTCTTTCAACTCCAGCCGTCTTGTCAGAGCTCATCTATCTGCTGCTCGTGATCGTCCACAGAGGCACAAGATGAGAGAGGAAGGCAGGCGAGACCGATCAATGATCGGAGCTCTGGACCAGAGATGAGAAGACAGCCGAGTGGAGTGGAGAGAGAAAATGATGCAGGGGAGAAAAAAAAACAGGAAACTGTGACTCAATGTTATTTAACTTTTACACTACAATTATTTCAGGTTCGTTGTTTGTAACTCAACCAAATAACCTTAATAGATTCCTCCTGTGAATTTGACCCTGGTCATCTTCTATGACTTTGTATTATTAGCTGTGGTTTATTGTCGCTTCACAGCATTTTAAAGTGATTTGGACTATTTTGATGACTCGTGTGTGGAGTTACTGTTTTCTTCTGAGTGAAATACATCATAATGTGTCTATTTATACTCTTAAGAAGCAAACACATGAGTCACATCTGTACTTTTTGAAACTTGCAATCTTCATATCAGCCATCAGGCTACAACACGCTTTTGTTTTTTTTTCCCCTGCAGGATCTAACATTGTTTCCAATTAAAATTCCAAGTTTTGAGTCAACTGAAATGAAGCATGATTACTATGAAAAACAAGGATTGTTGTTAAAAAACTAATGATCAACTATGACCAAGTATAGTTTTATAGTTAAATAGTTTTCAGGATTATGTCCTTTCAACATTTCTCTCCATCATGACTGTAAAACTTGAACGTCAGTTAACAAGTATTATTATTATTATACAGATTTGTTTGACAAAAACGAGGAAACAACATCTGATGAAACTTATTTTTGTGCATTATAGCATGTCTCTGCTCAAGAGAACCAACCAAAAGTGTCCTTAACATACTCTTTGTTGGAATTTCCTCTGAGACTAGATCCAATAAATACTCACATATCCTCTGTTGACCCCTGTACGTTTCGTGTGTGTTATTGTTCATGTTTCCTTCCATTTCTTGTGCATGCAGGCTCTCATTCAACTGCCAGTTTACATCTCCCAGTGTGAAGAGGTCAGAGTCTTCTTTGAAACCAGACCTGAAGACCTCAACCCACCAAAGGAGTGAGTACAGCGCATAGAAACAAAGTACCACAGTTACCCAACCGTTAAAAACCCTTGGGCTTGCACACAATGGAGAATCATTGTTCCCCCTGGATCATGTCATGTCCTGCCAGCATTCATCCTCCACTGCGCTGATAATGACCATTCATTACACCCTCTAATGAATATGATTTCATACCGCTAGCACTACTTGCCGTTGGGTGGAAAACACGCTTAATGGGTCATTTTTAAATGCTGAGTTTGCATCATCGCAGCTTGTAGATGCAGCTCAGCTTAATCACCAGGCTCCAGACAGCTGAGGCTGCACGGTTCCTCAGAGGGCGTGCAGGCCTCCTGTAAATCTCACTGGACACATCAGCATCATAGCCGGTGCTGACAATCACTATGTGCTAGAACTAAGACATCAGTGGGCAGTGAATACCAACAACCAATACACATGTGCTGACAAAGGTTTAACTTCACACAGGAGAGGTTATGGGTGGTTGTCTTTAGAGAAACCACAATGTGGAGCTCACATCTAGACCCCAGATATGTTTTGTTTTTTTTGCCAATAATGGCTGGGAAATACTACATTAGTTTTAAACATCAACTGTCATCACATACTTAATATGCTTTGCTGTGAAGTAGCGTCAACACCAGACAGAATCTTGCATCGCAACTATTCATTCCATTTAGAAATAAACAACATTTCGACCTTCTATTTGAGATCAGAGGCTAAAGTTGGCATTGGAAGACTGAAACGAATAAAGATCTTAAAAAAACAAAAAGGGGGCGGGGGTGTTAACAAAACGTGTAGCACCATGTATTCAGGCTCAAAGTATACCACTAACTTTGTGGCACATTTTCAACAAAGGTCAGCGGAAGCATATCCTGTGTGGTTATTGTCATGATATCTCAGATTGGTGAGATTACAGCGAAAAAGTTGGCATTGGAAGACTGAAACGAATAAAGATCTTAAAAAAACAAAAAGGGGGGGGGGGGGGGGGGGGGGTGTTAACAAAACGTGTAGCACCATGTATTCAGGCTCAAAGTATACCACTAACTTTGTGGCACATTTTCAACAAAGGTAAGCGGAAGCATATCCTGTGTGGTTATTGTCATGATATCTCAGATTGGTGAGATTACAGCGTCTCTAGGTAAACGATATCAAACTGGCCCAAGTGTGGCTGGCAACACGAGCAGCAGCATCAATTTGTCAATTCAAGCTACTATTGTAGGTGCCAACCAGCCACGAGCTGATGCTGACTAATTCTACACCTCACTAGTTGACAGTGGAAAGTTTCTCCATGCTTTGAGTCAAGGAGTGATTGTGAAGAAAGTAGAAGATGATTTGTTTCCAGTGTTTAAACTTTTGGAAAAAAACAAGAATATGTTTATGTAGGAGTAGGAATTTATATCATTGTAATGGAGATTAAAAAAAAAAACCCAAACTGATTCCATCTCTGTGTGGGTTTTGCAAACACTGCTACTGTGTCATTGTTAATGTTTATAGCATATTGTTCTCTCCTCAGGTGAGTGATTTCCTTACAAAAAAACAACTGCGTTTCTGCTATTGCTGTGTAAACGGGAAACTTTTTAAAAATATAAATGCAAAAATGATGCATTTTCATGAGAAACAATGTAACTGGGTCCTGAAGCTGCACCTATAATGTAATTGTACTGCTAAAAGCTGTAGAGTCTTCTATAAATTCTCGACATTTCACACATCCCTCCTGAGTGTGTCTTACGGCGTGCGAGCAGCTGGGATATCTGGCTCAAGGACAATTAACAGGGCAGAGAGCTGCGATGGGGATTGAATGTGAAACGGCTTTCCTGTAACTGCCCACCATATTGTCATCTATAATGTGGATGGATTTAATGTCACTTTGAAGTGTGCAGTCTGTTGGAGGTGGTGGCTTTACCCAGCTCGTGACATTGCCGAGGCGGGGGCATTTTATGAACGTGCCACTCACCTCAACATTTGTATTAGTGCCACAATATGTTGTCACTTTGTCATGATACAATGAATGAAATACATTTATACTGATGGCACATATTTTAAAAGATAATGATTGGCTGGTGTAAAGTTATGAATTACAAAAAAACGATGTATTACATTGAAACGAATGCTTATTTTTGGCACTTTCGCTTTCTTCTTTTTAAAGGACGCTTTGCCACTTCACCACTGGTGTGATTGAAAGAAAAAAGAAGTAAATTCTCATGACAGTTTTATATGCACATCCAGTCAACACACAGAGCCAAGAAAAGTGAGGATTTGTGTCCTCTTTGATGTGGGAGAGGTTTTCACAGTCTTGTGGCTATCTACCAGTTTTATGATTGAAATCAGACATCGATCTCTTAAATGACAACTTTAAGTGTCTGATATCAAAAAGGCGATGTTTGAAAGAATCAAAAGCCTGTCAGCAGACTTATATTCTGTGTATATATGCTGTCTGGCATTTAAACATCTCTCTCGCTCTCTCTCTACTAGCACTTATTCACCTTTGCTCACACATTTCATGTTCTGCCCCCCCGTCAGACGAGGTTGCCAAGGTCACATACCTCCTCACTCCTCATACAAAACCCCCAAGCATCTGCTGCATGAGGCAAGAAAGAGAGGGAGCATTTACTCCAGGCAAATGAATATCAAGGAAAGACCTTGGTTTGTCTTTATTGAAATTGGATTATAGCTTTCTGTTAGTGCAGCCTGTTGTTTGGCACACTGACAACGAGCCTGGTGTACAGACACAGCAGTGACAGAGGGAGACAATTTATCATGGCCTATAAATCTGCTGCACAGGGCGAGTGCATGTTAGCCTTTCTCCTTAAGAGCAAGGAGGAGAAGAGAAGGGAAGAGCAGGAGAGTTTAACTGTAATGAGGAAGTAGATGGCCACAGGGGCAGTCACAGCAGAGAAAGAAAGAAATCTGTAGAAGAGGAAGTTTTGCAACAAGAGTGAGGAAAGGAAAAGTAGGGTAGAAGGGAAAAGAAACTATATCTAAATTAAATAGATTAGCAAAAAAAGATGTCATATGAAGTTAACGTAGATAATTCAATCTTCTGATGCCATTTGTGAGGTTTTGTATTCGATGGATACTCAATTACTTTTATTGTTATGTAATCCCAGTAAGCTGTACCAATGCACTCACCTGTCTTGGTCTTTTTTTCGCCCAACAGCAATCCAGGTGTTGGCGTTATAATTTATTCACCTTTCTCATTGCCTGAGGTTATGACTTTGGGATGACTCATAAGTGAAAGTATTTGATTGATTCTTTACTCAATTTTTTCCAAATAATGCCATTATACATAGGCTCGGGTCATTGGCCGTTTCCACCATATGAACATTGTTTCACTTTACTAAAAGGACAAGTAAACACATTTATTACACAGCTTCCACTCTATTAGTCAGATTCATTGGCTCTGCTTTTGCTGGCCGGTCCGCCTTGCTTCTTTTTATAGTGCATTATTGGGCACGCTTAAGGGAGAAGATTTATTCGAACTTAAGTCTCCACAATTAACAGTTCAACCAATCGAACAGGGCTTTATGTGGCTGAGAGCGTTCCTGTCGATGCCAGGAAAAGGAAACAAAGAGTGCGCGCCAACGAAAATGATCAAGGGAGATGAAGGGGCAGAGTTAAGTAGACTCGGAAGATATGAGATGGAAAAAGGAAAATGAAGGAAGGTCATAAAACACCAGAACAATATTTAGATAACAGAGGGAAGGACAAAGTGAGTGAGAGAGTTAAATGCTGAGCTTAAGCCACCAATGAGTTTCCTAGGCATCTGGCCATTGAATCGGCTCCTGGCTGCTGCCCTGGAGTGATGGTCTATATCTGGCTACGGTCTGAACCAGACACAGAAGATGCTGTATTGAATTTAACATCAAACCAAATTTCAGTTATCAAGATTCTCTACATTCACACTGAGCAGAGACAACTTTTTTTTTCTTTCTTTCTTTTCATCTTGTCATGTGACCAATGTCCACCAGTCAAAATGTCACATTTGTTCAGAGGGAACAATCATAAGCATTTTTAAGATATGGGAATATAAAGGTAAAGATGTGCATCCATCTATTCTGCTTTTAAATTGCTTTGTGTATCTTGTGGTTGCAGTGGGCAGGAAACAGTTCCTAGCTGACTATCGGCAGAGGTGGGGTACAAAATGGACACGGAAAACACAAAGAGACAAGAGAATCAAAAATGGGGGCAATTTGTGATTAGAGATTAGCCTCAAATGCATATTTTAGGAAAGTGGGCAGAAAGCAGAGAATCCCCACGATCATCCTGAACTCAAACATCATCTAAGAGCAAAAGAACTAACATTTATTTAAAGACAGGTGTTGTCTGTCATTTAAAAAAAATCTTATTATGTTTATTTGTTTGGTTTTCTCTTAAATGTGAAGGGATTAAATTGATGTTGCGCTGCACGAGAGAATAATAATAATAGATTGGTCAGGCCCTGCAGTAAATTGCTGGTCTTTTCTGTCTTTAACAGGGAACCTATCGGGAAGAAGAAATCAGGTAAGATTCACATCAGGTAGATTGCTTATCACTTCAGTTTTGAAGAGGGAAATGAAATAATGCTGCATTTCAGATCAGTACTTATGGCTTGTATCGTTCATTGCATTAAAACAAGATGTCCTCCTCTGTTACGTTATACATAACATTGTCTCCACCTAGTGGACACAGTTTTACTGAGGTGAAGGCTCATCACTGCTCTAGTGGTGAATGTACTCTTGACTATTCTGTACATGGAATGTGTTATTCTGTGTCTTTTTTATATATCCTCTCACTTCAACTCTTTATTCTGAATGTGCATCCATGGGTTTTTTTTTTTTCAGTTTTCTTCTCCATTCATTTTCCTTTCCATCAGGGCTTGTGGAGAGAGCGACCACTTTCCTAAAGCGAGGTAGTAAACACACTGTCATGCTCGGTCGTGCTGTGTGTGTAACCCTGAGGGTTGCTAGCGGCCTCTCCCCCCCCCCCCCTTTTCCCCTGGACTGAGCTGGGGGCATTCAACACTATAGTTGGTGATGTTTCTGTACCACAGTGGCTCATATTTGTACAGTTGGTGGACTCACTGACTGCATATTATCGAAGATGAGTAATGGCTGAATACTATGCAATTATAGTCTGGCCATACTTTTAGCATTATACACAATCTGACGAGGAATGTAAGGAATGTTTGATAGAGGGATTGTTTTTTTTTTTTTTCTTCTTTTTGTAGTATAGCGTCACTAATTATTCACTTTCATCGTCTTTATGGTTCCTGAATCCCGTCATTAGGAGTGCACATCATTTTCATGGCACTTCCATTATGCCATTCTTTTATTTATGTATCCATGCTTTTTAGTGTTAGTTTTCTCATTTCACCCCTCCTTTCAACAATTTATGTGACTTCTGGTAATTATTGTATAGATTGAATATTGATTGCTTCTCACTGAATGAGGCACATGAAAAAGATAGACTGTGGTATTTTAAGCCGTTTTAACAGTCAACGTTCCAGTGTATTTTTTTCTTTTTTCTTTTTATGTTGCAAGCCTATTGGTATGGCTTTCCTGGATGTTTATTTTTTTTCAGTTTTTAGTATAAAATGAAGAAAAGTGCCGTTTCACTGAGTAGCCATCATAATCCCCTTACCTTAAGTATCTTTTTCATTATAATCAATTCCACATAAAAGTTTAAAAAGAGCCACGGTGAAAGAGGAAAGAAAAACTTGCATTGAGAGCCCTCAAGTGATTTTTGTCGTGGTGTCGTTTGTGGTGACATTGGTGGTGGGTCTTTATAGTTTCAGCCATGTTGAATCAATTAACCATCTTTATCTTTTTGATCCGTTACCCTTCACTCATGTTTTCTAAATCTGCCTTCATTCCTCTTCATTATTCCTTCACGCCATCTTCCCAATTGCATTCGCTACCTCCTCTGCCACATATGTGACTGACTCTCTGCACTGTGAATATGCCTCCTCACTTCAACAACTTTATGAAATAAGCAGGTCCTTTTTCTTTCTTGGCTTATCATCAAAATTATTTGGTCATTGACTCGAATTCGACTATCTGGCATTTAAAAAAGGTCATATTACCTTTTTTTTCCCATTGACATACAAAAAACGTAAAGGTCAATATCTCAAAACCACACAGATGCAATTTTGCAATTCCAGTTTCATGGTCATGCTATGACAACATTAGCAAGTAATGCCAAAGATCTTATGTGAATAGCAGAAGAGACAGAAGAGGCTTTTTCACGTTATTGAGATTTCAGTCTAAGCTTGCATAAAAGCGGAGGCGACAGAAACAGAAAAGTAAACTGTTCTGATTTTGGTTTTTTTTGCCCCTTGAACAGGAGATTCCAGTGCAGGGGACCCTCTCCTCCTTGACCAGTATGTGGCAGTGACTGATTATGAGAAGCAGGAGAGCTCCGAGGTCAGCCTGCATGTGGGTCAGGTGGTAGAGGTCATTGAGAAAAATGAATCTGGTAAATATCTTCAGTTTATTGTCATATTCTCAAGCTTGCTTTGTGACGGGATTGCTGGGTTTATTCCTCACCGGTGCAAAGTTATCACTTGAATTCACTCCGTGTTTCTATTCGACTCATTTAGGTTGGTGGTTTGTGAGTTCAGAAGATGCCCAGGGCTGGGTCCCTGCCACATGTCTCGAGGCTCAGGATGATCCAGATGACTTCAGTATTCCAGGGGAAGAAGGTACAAGAGGAATCACGTTTCAATCCCAATAACTGGATGTATTGTCACGAAAGCATTTGTTTAGGGTATAAGGAGAATTCATTCTTAAACAAGACTGCATATGCAATTTATTGCTGTCCCACCGAGATAATGACAGTATGTGGGAGTTAATTGGAACTTTTATTGGAATTTTGAAATTACTCCAGGACACATGCTGAGAGTATAAACAAGTGAAGTCAGCCAACTTCATCGTTACCAGACCATATACTGTAGTAAGATGTCTACTTCAGCCGAGAGGGGATGTGGTTTGCCGATTGCACTCTCTTTGGAGGGCAAGCCAACCACATCTAACATTCACATATCTAGAAATGGAAAACAGTCAATTAATAAAAATGTATGCAAGCATTTAATAGAAAGTGGCCAAATATATATGCAAAAGAAGTTTTTCTAGTGCCTCACCGAGGAGAAAGAATGGATTAATCTCAATCT
Source organism: Blennius ocellaris (assembly GCF_963422515.1). Lineage (NCBI taxonomy): Eukaryota > Metazoa > Chordata > Actinopteri > Blenniiformes > Blenniidae > Blennius > Blennius ocellaris. The sequence goes on from NC_137663.1 coordinate 10,894,548, forward strand.
ATTTATGTTTACTCAAAACGGAAATTGCCAGTTCTCTGGTGCAGTAGCATGTTAAAGTAAGGTCACTGAATAAAAAGGATTCTCAACTTGGCAAAATATCTCAATTTAGCAAGTTTGACATTCATGCATTTATTGCCAAGCACAAAATATGTGCCCACTGAAAACAATATGTTTTCAAATGGATGAAACGGCACAAAATAAGTGTGCTAGGTCTGGGAACACTGAAAGTGCTGTCATTTAGGATAGAAACATCCGCGAGAAGGCATATGTAATTTTCACTTCCTATTTCACCCCGACTACTGTGCTGGGATGTCAGTGCCTCGGAGGTTCTGGTCACTGCCAAGGCACGTGGGTCGTCGCAGAACTTTAGGAGATCTATTCAGCACAGGCTTTGGGCAAGGTGGAGCGCACGCCTTTCTTCCCCCTCTATAATCAATGTGTCTGTGTTCATGTGCATGCATGCATACGCGCACAACCATGTGCATGTATGTTTGTGTGGCTACTTGCAATTGGCGACCCAAGCATGATGATGATATCTTTATATGGAATGTGCTTTGTTTTTGCTTTTAGAATAATATAATCAAAAAAAGATTGATTAATCAGTTACTTGATCATCCATCAACTATAGTTTTATGTAGAATGTCACATTATATGAAAATAATGATAAAAGTAGAAACCCCTATTAAAAATGGTAGAAAGTCCTGTTTGTCGTATGCTTGTGGTCAGTATTTGTGGAGTGAGCATGTATGTTTTATGTTGTATGTTTCCATCTTGTTTCTCTTTACTCCACAAGATGCTGCTCAAGCCGTGCCTCATAATAGTGCAAACCCAACACGTTTTAGCAAGTACAAGTGTAATCGGGTTCATGAATGCAAGATCACACAATGTATAGTTTTTGCAGCAGTTTGAATGAGAGAAATTTGGAATCCCAGTAAGCCTCCCAACGATTACCCTCATGTGTTAATAGTTGCTTACTGAACACTTTAATTCTGTAAACAATCTATTGACTTTATGTTTCTTTTGACTTCAGAAGAGAAGTACTCTGTGATTTACCCGTACTCGGCCAGGGACCAGGATGAGATTGACTTGGAGAGAGGAATGATTGTTGAAGTCATTCAGAAGAATTTGGAGGGCTGGTGGAAAATCAGGTACTTCGCATCAGTTGTATAACTTATTAGTCTGTTCAAGATGTTGGAAGTGGTTAAAAAAAACTCAAGCAAGTTACATGTAGTTGAAATTGCATTGACATTTCAGTATGCATCAATGTGTTCTTTGATTTAGGTACCAGGGCCGTGAGGGCTGGGCCCCGGCGTCGTATCTGAAGAAGGCCGACATTCAGAGCCAGAAGCAGTCAGCAGGATCTGCTGCTCACGCCAGCACAAACGACCTAGATGGTGTTTCTAAACAAAACCAAAAAGAAAATCGAGACAACCAGAAAGAAAACAGGCTCTCGTTTTTCTCTGAGAATAAATTAAGTAAGTAAACAAAATAGAAACTATAGACAACATGTAAAAGACTGAATATATCCACTGCCTTATTCTACATATTTTCTTTTTGCAGAAGTGGGATTAAGACATAGACCTCCTCCACGCAGAGATCTTACCATTGTAAGATCGATTTACACAGCGGCAATTCCAAAGCCAGTTTTAGGATATATTTACCGTCGACGTAACCTTTATGTACCTTTGTCACATCCCACAGCCACGTGGTACAAACTTGCCCAAGCCGCCTGTTCCTCCTCAGGTTGAGGAAGAATTCTATACCATAGCCGACTTCCAGACAACTATTCCTGATGGCATCAGCTTCCAAGCTGGAATTAAAGTTGAGGTGGGTCAAGACAATGGCGAAGCAATAAGGCACAAGAAATGCGTATCGAGAATGAAAGCTTGTACATTTTGTGTGTTTACTGAAAAACAATCATATTCCTTTTTTTGTATATATATTAGGTGATTGACAAGAATGCAAGTGGTTGGTGGTACATCCAGATTGATGACAAAGAGGGGTGGGCACCTGCCACATTCATTGACAAATACAAGAAAACCAGTAATGCCCTGCGACCCAATTTCCTTGCTCCACTGCCCAATGAAATGGAGAAGCTGAGGCTGGAAGACGGTGGTTCTTCAAATGCTTCAGGCACAGATGACAGCTGGTCCAAGCCCTTACCAGATGAGCCAAGCACAGCTGCCGAGTCCTGTGCTCGGCCTAAACTGAGAGATTGGAAGTCGAGTGCGAGCAAAGCAGTGCCTACCTTCTCTGGACCGTTGCCCCCAGCACCAGTTGCCCCTCCAGTTGAAGAGAAACCAGCTCTGCCGCCTCGAAGGGAATCTATTCATAAGAGCTTTGAATTAGAGGTAGCCGAGAAACCAAGACCTGATAATTCCAAGCCTTTACCCCCCAAACCCCCTGCTCCTGGGGTCATCATGCCTCTGGTTCCACCCAAGGCTGCCCCATTCAAGCCTGACAAATCAATAGATGCCAAGAAGGAAGACAAGAGCAAAGCTCTTCACCTTCGAAATGAGATGGGTCTTGAATGTGGCCACAAAATCTCTGCTAAAGAGGTGAAGAAGTTCAATTTGAAACCCGTACCAAAGCAGCCCCCGAAACCCAAGTCGGAGGTGCAAGAGGAAAAACCAGAGGCGCCTGGCCCAGCGGTGCTCACCAAGCCAAAGCCGATGATCAGACCTAAACCTGCTCCCGCTGCCAAGCCCGATCTTGCAGCAGAAAACAAAGTCGACATTACCAACCTGAGGAGCAAGTTGAGGCCGTCCAAACCGCCAGAGTTTGGTTCGTCATCGGCAGAGGTTAACCATCAGAGTGACGCCTCAGCAACAGTCACTGGCTCCCAGCCAGGTTCACCCCCAAGCTCTCCTCCAATTCACATCCCCATGCTCAACAATGGTGAGCCAAAACTTCCCCCAAAACACGTTAACGGCCATAGTCACGACAGCTCATTCCCCCCGGCAAAACCAGCAGTGCCTCCTCATAAGGAAGTTCCCCAGAGACCCCCCGCCATGGCTCCAAGGAGACCGCCTCCTCCGAAGAAAACCGACTCATCAAGCCCGACCGAACTGAAACCTCCACCCCTTCTAAAAGAAATCCAGGACATGCCCAAGGTTGGACCACCGCAACTCAGTAGACCCCCTCCCCCAAAACCCAAAGGGTTATTCCCGGCGCCACCAAACAAAGAAAAAGAAGAGTCCAAAGTCAATAAAGTCCCAATTCCTCCCAAACCCCAGGTGAAGAACGACAAGCCCGGGCCACCGAAGGACAAGCTCCCGCCTTTACTCAAGGAGCCGTGTAAGGACGAGCTGTATCTGGCCGTGGCGGACTTTGAGGGGGATGAACAAACGGCCAGCTTCAAGATAGGTACCGTGTTTGAAGTTCTGGAAAAAAACAGCAGCGGCTGGTGGTTCTGTAAAAATGTGGCAGCAGAAGGCGAAGGCTGGATTCCTTCGAATTACCTGAGCAAGAAGCCCTAGCTGGTAAACATGCTCACCAATATCATTGTGATAAAAATAAGTCAACATAAATATTACAAGAGTCTTGCTACATAGCAGTTTTTTTTAATTTTATTTATAGGTACCTTTTGTAATGTGCATTTTTTTCATGTTTCATTTTGTTGAAAAAAATATATTCTACCTACCAGCTAAACCAGCAATAACACACAACCTTGTTGGGTTTTGTGATGTTTACTTGTTGTGGTTTTCACATTGATGTTATATGAAATCTTAGATAAAAAATGAATTGCTTTTGTTGCCGTGTACTAGTTACAGCCTCGGTTAGTCTCGCCATTACTTGGGCAACAAACTGCAGTAATTGTATTTGTCCTTGCCTTTTATGATAGGGTACCTCAGTGTTGTATGCAAAGTGCTTCAGTGTACGCAACTGTAGAGAGACTTTGGGGAAACCTTGAACTTATTTGTCTAGAATCAACACCAGAAGACGAGATTTCTATAACTCAATAAAAAAAAAAAATAGAAAATCGCTTTAAATGAAAACTGCACAAAAAAACACAGGGCGAGTTCAGTACTTTAACCTGGGCTTTCAAGTGCTACTAGCAATTACTTCACAATATATATATTGCCAAGTAGAAGAGGAGCTATTTGTTATATTTAAGACATGCATATTATGTTTTCTACTATTGTACTGCTTTTTCTCATTAACTGTAAAATATATGCAGTGATTTTAACAGTTGTGCACTTTCAGTTAGTTCAACAAAGGAAAATTAAGGATTTGCACAGTGGGAAGAGGGGGAAAGTGGAATTAAATGTTCTCGTGTTATTCCCTTTAAATACGTCATGTTTTATTTCCTCGTCCTCACTGTAAGTGTGCAAAGACAAGGCTAGATTATCCAAACTGACAAGGTCGGAATATTTTGTGAATATTTTCACATAATTAGTTTACACCAAGAAAACCAAGGCTTTTGTAAAATGTGAATGGCAGAGCAAATCTGCATACCTTACTTTAAAATTGAAGACCTGTAGTGGTTTGTGCAATGATTTACAGTATTGCAAGTGTACATTCTGTTCATAAACAAAGTTTGGTGCTCAGATAACAGCAAAGTATGACCATTGTATAAAAAATAAGGTTTTACATTAATGCTTGACTGGTCTCAAGCATGGTCAGTATAGCAAATTATTTTTATTGTACAGTAATAAGAGTCATATCTTAACTGTTGTCACTTTTCAATGATGGCCCATAATTAACTTTTGTTGTACTAATTATCAAGAAAAAGGCCTGGGAGGAAGTTTAGCTGGTTGGTTTTTGGAATTTGTATGAAGAAATGCAAGATATATCACATTTGTGAAATGTAATCCGAGATTTTTTATTTCGTTGTTAGACAATTAGCATATCTGTGAACCTGACTTGAACTAATAATGGAAAAAGAGGTATGTCCATTTCCTTTGGAGATAATTAGACAAGGCTACAAGCTGTAACACAGATTCTGTTCTGCTTTTAGTCGCTATGATATTAAACCAGCTTACAGCCATATTTTACCAAGAATTGATGGTATGTTGCCAACCTGGGGAGAAAAACCCCCCCAAAAAAGCAAATTAACATCATATTTGATGTGTCCCAGGGCAGGAAGGTGCTGCAACAATTTACAGAAAATGTACTAGTTGATGTCATCATTTAAGTATTGTAAACCTTTTACTTTTTTTGCTACGCATTATTCATTACAAGTCTGCTTTCGCTTTGCATCAATAAAAGTTTCTGATTTTTCGCTACAGGTGTTATGTGTTTAAATTTGATGTTTCATTTTGTTCATTTGAATTAGTTTGTCCATCAGCAAGAAAGTTTTACAAAAAATGTAAAATTAAGTTTGTCCAAAATTGAAGGTAAAGTAGTAAGTAACCGACTTGGATTTCAGATAAAACACAATGAATTGAAGGGCCTTTAGTTTTGAAGCAGAAATAGGAAATCTTGGGGATCAGCTTGATGTAATTTGAACACTTTGCAATTCATCAATTTTTGTAGCGTCAGTCTTGATCAATTAAACTTTCACTGTAACACACCAAATTAAAAACAAGCCAGTTTCAAGAATGTACGGTGTGGAAGTTAGACATTTGTGTTCAAATGTAGGGAATAGAAAGTCTTGAGAAAAATAAATACCCAGGTAAAGTACAGATAACTGAAAGATCCACTACCATAGAAATGCACAAAAACATTTATCTCTTGTCAAACATTTGCAATTTGATGTTCAGTAGAAAAATACAAATAAATGAAAATTGTACCAAATTGTGTCTAGTGGATTTCAAAATGTTTGCGTTTCATGGTGACCTACCTATTGGAGGTAATGCTGTGATCCCTTTGCCTCTGATGGTGGCAAATCCTCCACAGACACACAACCAGTTTGTCACATTACTGCAGGCCAGAAACCATTATGGACACACCATGTAGAGTTGCCATAGTGCTAAAAAATAAATGCCACATTTCATCCTTGAGAACAAAATTATTTCATGTGCAGATGAGCAGGTATTCAGAACTGTAGCTAAACTTCGAGAAACTGTTGAAATCTATGTGCCAAAAAAATCTAATATTTAAAGTGGTTCTTTTAACATAGGTACACCATGTGCAGCCCAAAGATCACAAATCACTGTGAAGAATGTAGTGATGTGCACACTAATGATACGTCTTGTGTAATTGTTGAAATGTCAATCTAAACATTGTAGTGACTCATTTTAAATAAACTTTATAAAGTTGAAAGGTGTCATGCTAAATAAATACTGTTGTTTGGTATAATTCATCTTTCTACATGTGATGAATAATGATAATTCTGCTATATAAAAGTCCCACACATGGGGTCACTAGACTGTGGCATGTTTGGAAGTGAGAAACAATTTTGTCTTGGTGTCCTACTAATAGCCTTAAGTTGAAAGAAAATACATTTAATTCTTAGTTCATTTGCTCAAGGTTAATTTCCAACAACGAGCTTGTATAGAGTATTGATAGCAGTAAACTGAAGCCATTTCTATACCTACAGCATGTTTTGTAGTAGTGCAGCAGTCTTTAGGGGAGGTTCTTTTAGCAGAGGCATCTTCAAACGATGGTTTACATGTTTTATAATTGTCATAAATATATATCTAAAAAAGCTTCCTGTATATGACTATAATGTGCAAATGTTTCATCTCTTGCTGTATTATTTAGGTTGTAGCCTCTGGCAACCTCCAGAATTACTCTTCTGGGGAAAAAAAAAAGGTGAAATAACTGAAATATGATACACACAATGTGGCAGATGTAAGGACATTCCCTCCTTACAGGCAGAGCAAAGGCTGTTGACAGGAGCTTATTTTATCCACAAATGCATGATAACTATGCAACAGCTACAGAACATTGAGCTACTGGCACCGCAGTCGTTGCTGATGAACGACTTTCACCTGTGTAGTGTGAGTCAGACCCTGCAGCTGCAGATGACTGACACTCAACTTTCGACCAATCAGCTCTAAGAAGAGACCAGCTGAGCAGAGGGAGCAAGAGAGTCCAACACAGATAAAACTGACTTTATTTAGCGGTTATGGTACAAAAAATACAAATTAAAAAATTCCTATACCAGCTATATTTTAGTGATACTGGATCTTAGTTCTTCTTTTGACCCAATTGTCCACAACATACTGCTTAACACTTAAAAAAAAACTATTTTTGACACTACATTAAATTGATTTAAACTTGCAAGTTAAGGATCACTCGATATCAATAGGAAATTACTGATCTAGAGTTTCTAAAAATCACTTGAGAGTTCCTCAAGGCTCCCTCCTTGGGCCTCTTATATTTAACAGCTACATCAGGGGTGGAGTTGAGAGACCATATTCAGCCCGCTTTCATTTTGGGTTGGACTGGTAAAACAGTGGCATAATAACTTCTAAATTTGAGCTTGAAAGTTTTTCTTTATTGTGATGCAAACTGCACATGATAAAGATTTTTTATTTTCACAAAACCATACTGAATTGTTATTGAAAATTGCTCCACTCTCAAGTCATTTTAATAAAACCTCTGGTCCTAAATACAGTAAAATGCCCTGCAAAACATTTTCCATAGCCATTACATTGTGCACGTTTTTACAAACTCACCCTGACACCATGGCTTTCATGGCAGCCTCCCCAGTAGTTCAGATTGTTCTGTGTCCACATATTAGGAACGTTTCTATAATAAATAATAAATAATATTTCATTTGTGGCTTGGCGGAGGGATTTGAGTATCTTGTGGGCCGGTTTTAGCCCACAGGCCTCGTTTGACACGCCTGATCTACATGCCCTCTCAAATCATTCTATCATAAATATGCAGATTACACATAGCTCTATGTATCAGTCAGTGAATGACCACAGCCCCTTATACCTGCTGAGTAAGTGCATCAATAAAATAAAGGAGCGGGTTTGTCAGACCTTTGCTCAACCAAGAAAAAAAGAGGAAATGGTTTATGGCCACCAAAGTGGAAAGTTTAAAGATCACCACTAATCTTGCTTCCATGTTAGTCAAGGTAGAAATCTGGGGGGAAATTGTAGACTCAGACCTGAAATTCAACAGCCACACCAGGACAACAAAAACAGCTTGAAATTGTTGCAACAATTATACGATTTCTGAATAACTAATAACTTGCAACTGAAAATACATTAATATCTAATAGCTCATATCCAAGTTAATATTCTTCAGATCTTACTGCAACTGTGTAAAGGGAACACTGGTTTGTCAACGCACAATATTTGTTGTAATTGTTGGTCAACTAAATGGTATTTGATTCTATTGTAAGTACATTTGGATTAAAAATGCTAAATATATATTAAAAAAAAGTCTCCAACACAATTCAATAATTAGAAAATCTGCATTTATTAGGAGTTTTTGTTTTTTGTACAACAGTGGTTCCTTCTGACGCAGTTTCATTCACACTCACAACCCTGACACTCAAACTTGGTCATGTAAACTGAGGCAGACAGGAAGACATACATGAAGTCAAACAGAAATATTTATACATCAAATTTAAATACCTCCAAGATACTGTGCGAGAGCACAAGAGGGAGATTAAGCTGTACCCGATTGTGGACCTGATTCAGCGCAACTCTGAAGGCCAAAAAGCTCTAATACACACTTTCCATCTCTCATCAAGGCAACAGGGTCTTTAACTGCCAACTTAAACAGCTCCAGGCTTCTTACAGCAGATTAATCTGTTGCCGCTATTTAGAAATAATATGAAAAGCTGTACTCCAAAAACCAGATTAGACACTAAAAGGTTGTAAAATCTATTTTGGGGGGGGGTTAACTATACATATTATTTCCCCTCTCAGTGCAAAGGAAGGCAAAGTTTAAGAAAATATACCTCTTTAAGCTTAGCAAACACATACCTGTGATATTGCACGTTGGTTAGCAGGCAGTTTATTTACCGCACACAGTTCAACAATTATACAATTAATACAGACTTCCAAGTCCCCTATTGAACATCCATCCAAAAACACACAAACAGTATTTTACTTTGGCTTGGTCAGTTCCCATCCAGTGTGACTGATATTACAGTAAAAATCCAACAGAAAATGACAGCAACATTATCCCAAAAACAATTCTTCTTCCCTTGTTTATTAAAGCTTAACTACTAAATACATAAAACAAAGCAATCATTGACTTCCAGTAAGCCTCAGCCTTAAAAAAAAAAAAAAAAAAAAGATGCACAATTAGAAGCACATGTTTTACACCTCGGGTTAAAGAGAGAAATTAAATTAACATACACAATACGAAATCTGACTTATGGTTTGCATCAAAATAAATAATGCCAGACTTTGGTGTCTATGTGACTCGTGTCAAATGGCACGGCAGAGAAATGTGGGAGAGAAAGAAGAAAATATGAGCCTGGAATATATGTAAGACAGCACTGACCATTTGGGATAAACAATCATCTCAACAATTCTCATTCTTTCCCATCATAGAAAAATAAAGTCCTGGGATAACTTTTGTTAATATAACTAATTAAAAGAACCAATTTTGGTACCAGCTCACCCAAAATAATAATAAAAAAACAAAAAGCTATTTATGCTTATGTTGCAATAGTGAGCATCAAGAGTTAGCCTTAAGGAGATAATGGAAATAAAAACACTGTAAAGGAGCAGATATATAGCATGTGAGATGTGTGGATCAAATACTATAATAGAGCATACATTAAAACATAAATATATTAACTAAATTCATAATGAAACCGAAAGGAGGGAAAGATTATCTGCCATTGCTGGTTGAGCACGTTAATAATGAGGCAGCGGATGATGTAAACGCATGCCAACCTCAAGGTTTTTGTTCTGATAAGTGGAGACAAGAGATTGTGGAGCTTTTATGTGTTGTAAGACTCTTGGTAAGGCACAAACTTGGAGAGTTTATTCGGAGAACTTGGGTTCAGGCAATCAGAGGTCTCGGGCATCTTGAAGAAAGCCTCCTGTTCCCTCTTCTTCATGTTGAGCTCATCTTCGAGGGCCTGGAAGGGTGGAGACCGAAATATGTGTGAGGCTACCTCTCCAAAAAAACATTTATTCAACATGCAGGACCAATATTCAATTTATTCCCTTATTTGTTCCCTTTATTTGTTCTTTAATGTTGTGAAGGGAGATTGTATAGTCCTGTGTTTTATGTGATACGATAATGATCGAACCCCAGTCTACCAGTGGTGACCCTGAAACCACTCATTGCCTCTGTCATTCACACATGTATTAAACTGTACTCTGCCTTCATTGTTTACATATTTGCCATCCCCCCCCCTACATCATTACTGTATAACAACCCAAACAAGACAAAAGGTTACACCTACTATGCAATGGTGTAAACAGTTGATAAAATGTTCTTGGCATCTTGCCAACAGCAATATGACACTGATAATTTAGACCTTTGAACTTTGTTTATCAACATAAGGTTAGAGATACACTAGACAAGCAGAACCAAGAAGTCTGAAGAAGGATTATGCACATAATGAGCTTTATTTGCTTATAATTATTTATAATATAGAAGATAACTCCATTAATTTATTTGACTCCCTTCAGAGAGATTCCTTCGACTCCTCCTCTTCCCTTAACTACTCACACCAGGAGCAGCGGGCTGCCGCAGTGAATTCACTTTTGTTTGCATTGCTGTTTGTTCATATGAGTTAAGTTTGTACAACACATGTACAATATTTTGTTTTAGCACATTTATGATGCTGGCAAATGCTTTCATGTTAATCCATTTGACTTCTCACTCAAAGAAATGTATCACTCATCATACATTTTTCAGTACTTTAAATGTGGCTCAACCCTGCTTAGGTGCTTTGACCATTTGGTGCAAATCAAAAGAGAAAAAAATATTAAAAGTTAATTATTTTCACACTCAGGCATTCTTAAAATGTCATTGTGATAACTACATCTATAATTTGAGATGCTGTATATGGATTTTTATGAATAAGATAGAAAATGAAAAGATTGTGTCAAATGCTGAAGTTTATGTCTAATGTAAAAAGTATATGTAGAAGTTGAAATACAATATGGAATAAAATGAAAAAAAAAAGTTAGGGTTAGTTTGAGTGAATTTGTTTTGTAGAAAGCAACCACAGAGGCCTTTAAACTGGGATTTAAATCACAAGTTGTTTGGAGACATAGTTACCTTCTTCCTTGGTTTCAAATGATCCCTCCAGTCCTTCAACAGCTGGTTGTGCTGCTCGTCCAAAAACTTCAGCCTCTGAGTCTCATTCTCGATGAGCAGGTGACATTTCTCATTCTGTACAGGCGAAACAAGCTCATGTAAATTTTCTCAGAGAGGGAAAAATAAAATTCTACAAGATGGTAGCAGAATGGAAGTTTGGCTTCACCCACCTGCAGCTGCTGTAGCTCTCTGATGTTGCTTTCACACTGACCAACCAACTCCCTCATCTGGTTCTCATGTTTTTGCTGCTGGTGCAGCCGCTCTGCTTTCTGCCGCTTCTCCTCCTGCTGAGAAAACTGGAAAGACACCAAGAGAGTGAGGTACTGAAAGATTAACTTTACAGTTAAATAGATGAAAAAAAAAAACCAACTGATAATAATAATAATTTTAAAAAAAACCCTGCCCATGCTACCATTTTGATCTTGTCTCGGTCCTCTGATGAGCTTCCTGTGGAGTTAATGCGGAGGCTCTTCTTGAACATGGCCATGCGGGTCTTCGCCTCGCTGCGCTGAATCTTGGGCAGCCGGCTCTTCTCTTGCTGCTGCCGCGCTTTATGGATCTCAATCATTCGCTGATTGTAGCACTGCATCTGCTCTTGCTCCTGTGGCGAGATGGAAAAGACCATTCTTAGCCCATGATCGTCGGGACACAAAAAAGGATTGCAAAATATTGATTGTGTGTGTCATCCACTAGTTTACCTTCTCGTGTTTCTTGAGAAGTTGATGCCTCTGGAGAAAGTACTGATCTTTCATCTGCTGCTTCAGTAACTGGTGTCTCTCATAGAGGTTCTTCTCCTCCATGTCCCATAGCGCAGCTTCACGATCTGAACATTAAAATGCGATGAGTCATAAAAAAGCCAATAGAAAATCTCGCAGATCAAGCCGAGAACCATTTAATGATGGTAATAATGGCAACTATGTAAAGTGCGGTACCTCGGATCAGCTGTTGCTTCTTGTCCAGGCAGTCTCGCTCCATCTCTGCTATCTCCCTCTTGTTGTTAGAGATGATCTTCTGCAGTGTCGAGTCCAGGTGAGTCTTCTGAGCCTTTAAAAAGTTCTCCTCCTAATCCACAGGGAATTGAGAGATGCAACGCAATTTGAAAAAAAAAAAGGGGGGCAATAATAAGTTTGTTCCAAACGGACTGGAACATGTTTGGATCTTCTGCGTCAGGTTAAGTCGTGATAAACTGGTTGTTGACTGAACGACATACCTCTCTGAGCTTCATTTCTTGGTAGGTACTCATTTTCTGCTTCAATGATTCTTTACGTTGACTTCTGGGCAGTTTATCTACAGACTGCTTTACCTAAAGACAGAAGATTCAAAACATCATAACTAAAATCTTAACAACCCCCCTCCCCACCTATACACATTTTCTAACTCAGCCATATTGTTTCTGATGTACCTCTTTTTTCAGGTTCTTGAGTTGGTCTTGAAACTTGTGGTGCTCTCGGTCCTGCACTGCTTTGATACGTTTGGACTCATCCTTGAGCTTAACATTGTGATCTGACTCCATTTTCTCAATCGTCTGCTTCTGGTGCTTTTCCAGATTTTCTACCTCTCCGTCATAGTACTTCTTCTTGCTCTATGACGCCAAAAGGAAACAAAGCACACAATCACTGAAGGTTAACAGCTTGTTGTATGAGAAGCCACTTTGGCCGGATGATGAAAGTGAATAAATTAAATTTCACGACAAACTACAATTTTGTAAATGAAAACTTTTTTTTTGCAATGGCCTCAGCAAAATACGGGTGCGTCTGTCCGTGGCTCACATGCATGTCTTGATCACAGCGTCTCTGCATTTGTTCCCTTTGCGATTCCAGTTTGGCGTTGAGGGTAGCCTGAGCACGGTGCTCTTCCTTCTGCATCAAACGCAGCTCACGCAGCTCCTGACGTCTAAACACACAATTGAAAATGTTAAGCACACAAATGCATGTCAGTTATTTTAAGCTCTCTGTTGAAGATAAGCAAGTCTCATGACATCTTTAGAAAAACTACTTCTCACTGGTAGGGAGCACAGTGCTCCTGCAGTTAAACAAGGATAACCTGTCACAATAAATTTGTTTAAGCATGCCTCTTAAAGTACCCCTCTAATTTATAAAATTTGAAGTCCTGATTTGTCATTGCTTCAGTAACAGATGCAGTGACATCTTCTTGCCACTAGATGACAACAGCATTGCACAGAGACTCTGGCTGCAGTAGTATGGAAGATATTTAAAGACAAGACAATGTGACCATGTACATTCTTGACTTGGGATATGTGGATTCTTTACAATAAAAACTAATAGTCTCATTCAGCACTTTAACCTTGAAGTGACTTCAGAGACTATTCTAACCTAAACCCATAAACTAAATTAGTCTTTTTCCCAAAACAATTGAGCTATTTATGTGTTTTACCCTCTGGGGGAGCAAAGCAGGATACCTTAAATAGTGACTCCACTAAGACCGACATTCAACAGGCGTTTACTTCATGTCAAGAATAGACTCACGATACCATTACTTTCATTAACAGACAATGCTGCAAGGACAAAAACGAAATCTAAATGCAGTGTTTCAACATACCTCAGGAATCTCATTTCCTCGTCTTTCTTCTCATCATCCCTGATGATCTTAGAGGTGGTCACACTCACTTCCACACCATCAATAACAAACTTTCTGGTGCGCTTCAGAGTCTTGCTTGAAAAGTCCTGGCAAAGAAGATCAAAGGCCACAAAAATGTACATATTACATTCACTGGAGTTTTACGTTTTTCTGCAGGAAAACTCTCGACAATCTTTGTTCTATAGGTACTTGGAACTACTTTTGCTTTCAGCTTCAGCCAGAGTGGCCAACAAAAATCTCCAAACTCATTATCTCGATGCCTATTTTTTGAAATTCCTGTCATCAATCTCAATTGTCACAGTATTTTAGCTCCTTCGGACATAAATAAGCTATAATAGTTAAATGAATGTTTGTTTTTTTTACTTGTTAAAGTAAATTTTGTATCAGGGCTGAAGAATAGCAACTGTGTGTCTGTGACTGTGACAAAGGCACCAATATTCCAGTCAATCAGGTTCGACTGCAACAAGCTGCTCCATCTGTCATCATGCAGGAAGAACATTTAAACAACATGGCCTCATCAACAAAATATGACACCATGTGGCCTGGCTGCTCAGGAATCTATAACCAACACGTGTCTTATTTACTCAAATCTTGCGCTTCCCTTTTGTGAAAACTTGGATTTAAAATGCTTTACCGGCTCCTGGAATTAACCTGATGGGTTGTGAAAAAGCCTAAATCTTCATCCATGAGTTCTATAACAGGTCTTACAATCATGGGCAGTATGAGATTGACGTCAAGAACATATGAAAAACATGAAAAAGTTGCCAAAAGGAAAGCAAGAACATAATGACAGACTGAACCCCTTTTGATATAGTAAGGAAAATATATTGAGGCACTGCAGCTGAGAAAACAGACTTCATCGAGGTTTAGTGAGCCTTCCTGTCATAATTGATGAGATATTTGCACTGTTCTGTGCGGCTGATTCCATTTCCTCCAAAGTGACATGTACAGTGGCAATAAATCTTTTCCTTTCTTTTGACGCACTGGTAATTATACACACTGACACCGAAGGATGTGTAGGTTATTCAGTTGCCTAGCTGCTCAATTGCGTGACGTGCGACTCTGCCATCTTCCAATTACTTTTAATTCATAGGATTGCACACGCAGTTGTCCTCCACATAAAGATGGATTCATGAGCACATGCACACACTGATGCTTTCGCAGTCCTTCACTCATGCAGAAAACTGCACTTGCTCGATACCCACACAAAGCTTGTTCATTCTCTCACTGGAAAGAAAACAACTCGACATGTCATTAACGGACATTACTTCATGCCCAGTCAGTGGGGCTTCAATCCTGATCAGTCTATAAGCCACCAGAAGCCACTGAGTGACAATGAGCTTCATAGAAATGTCCGTCCACAATAGTGAATGCTGAACTGTGCCCACACAAAGGGCACCACTGGTCCTGATGAATGGAAAGTGTTGCAATTTTGGCTTCTCGTCTGACTTCCGAACATTCCTCCTCATAACAGCTGTCCAGGACAAATTTGTTGATTAAGACAAGATAAATCTTCCTTTGTGGGTTCAGAGAAATAACTTTTGGTAATGGCCAATAAAACTTTCAATTTGTGTCAAATGTTTAAGCTATTTAAAATGTTTGCCAATGATTCAGTACAGGCTCGCAAAATAAAGCCATATCCACCTTAAGTACCAGTTCTAAAAAGGAAATAAATACATTACAACTTCATGACTCAGAGTTTAAGAATCTTCGTTTGTATCATTCTTTGTATCATTCTCAAGTGCAAACTTAATGGGAGACAGGCAGCCTTCTGTTTCAGATGGTTACCACCCACACCCCAAAACACAACACAATGCACTTTCAGTTCCTCTACAGTTCCAAAGACATACTTTTTTCCAAGGAGGAGCTTTTCCTTCAGAAGTACAGAACTGCATCTCTAAGTCTTTAATACGGCTTTATTTCACTCTAAAGCTGTGATTGACTACATTTATCTTCGCTGCTTTAAAAGGTTTTTTTTAGGGTCATTTTCCTTATTCTACTTGGCATTCAGATGAGGAGTCTGAAGAAGTGAATAGACAGAAAAAAGGCAATCTTTTTTTTTTTTTTTTCGACTCACCCTTGCATACAGCGAGATGCTCTCCTTGTGCATAGACATGTCCATGGTCTCTGACATCATGCTGCCTGCCAATGAATTGCGCTTGTCTTTCATTCCACCGTTGATATAGGGCGTGATTGTCTCAATGTTTCCCCCTATCAATGTCCGCTCCGGGGTACCTTTGGTGAGGTGGTCGTTTAACCCAGAACGTGGTCTTGGCACTGGTGTAGGGGCGGGGGACGAAGTGGAACTGGGGGTAGGAGTTACGATAGGACTTGAGCTAGCAGCTGGTAACTCTCCATTCGCTTTACTGTCGCTTTCTTTCACCGGGAGTTTAGGCAACTCTGGTTTCCCTGAGTCTATAATGATGTCAACATGTTCTTCAGAAGCCTCGTTTTGAGGAAGAGATGGTGGATGTTCAGTCACCGGGGTCCCTACAGCCACCTTTGGAATGACAGCAAGTGTTAGAACTAAAATGATCCAATAGAGTGATTTTGGCAACATATTCTTACAGCACCTTTTCCTCCTCCATCGTGGGTGTGCTCTTCCCATCCTCGATGCCGGAGTCTGAGCTGGAGGTCTTGGTTGAGGCCTCGCTCTCACATTTGTCAGACTCCACCTCCTCTGAATCTTTCGGAGGGGGATCCTGTCGTGGCACGGGAACTGGGAGCCCCATGACCGGGCCTGGCTGCTCCACCGTTGGCGTGTCTGGCTCGGCCTCCTTCCTGGGTAAAGGTATCGGCGTGGTTGGGGAGGGTGTGGTGGGACTCGGAGTGTCCGTGGACTGGTCTCCTTCCAAACTGGTCTGACTCGTCTGGCAGGGCTCCTTGCCTGTCGACTGAGTGAACAGAGCAGTGTTGTTACGCACTGATGTGACAAAACGGGAAAGTCAAAACACTGAAGTGGCTGGAGGTCGCCCAAATGTTAATGTGTTCAACCTTTGCTTTTAGTCCAAATGTTAATGGACAAAGTCATTCAGGCTTTTCACCTGCAGTGAAGGAAACCTTTAGTTTAGCGGGAATGCTGAAATTCCTGCTTGGGACATCCATTCAAGTACTTTTACCTGGGACAGAACCGACTTTGCAATTAGTAACATGTAGACATATAGAGAAGAAAATCAGCATCTCCTTATGATAATAAGTCAAAGTGTATTGAAAGATTGTGCAATTCCTAGCAGAGATATGGCAGAAGTAGGCAGCAATCAACCCGTTTTGTTTAGTATGGAGCAACACATGTTTACAATCTTTGACCTTTCTGCTATTGAACCACAAAAGCATTTATGCTTTTATGATTTTTAAAAGCACAACATATAATTGCAAGGTAATTAGAATAGGAAAAATAGCACATTGAGGAAAAAAACAAGTTAATTATTTCACAAACATGTGCAAAAATGAAGTCATTTGGAAACAGTAACCCCTTGATACATACAAATGTGGCCCATAAAATTATCAACTCACTATCATATGACTAAAATATGGACAAAAACATCAGTGGCCAAAAGAAGCTTCAACTTTTAGCTGTAATGATATGAATTTAAAACGTGAGTCTTACTTTCCCCAGCAACATTCACTTGTGAAAATGTTCAGATGAGTTAGACACAAACACTTTGGTCTGTAATTATAAAATCAACTAATTTGTATGCCCACAGTTCTCGGTTAAACTGAGCAGTTCTGCATTCTAAATACCATTTCCACTTGAGGTAAATAACACCACATCTCTATGGTGCTCAGCCTCCCCACTGCCTCAGCGAACATTGTGCGCCGGCTGCGTCTGATATATAGGAAGACATAAACAACTGGGTAACTGCTTGGCTGCCTTTCAGCTTCTTTGTAACTGTAAGTGTCAAAATGTTGCTGTATGTGTACAAGCATGAACGTCTGTTTGTGGAAGTATAACACTCAGATACTGAGTGGATTGATGGAGTCAGTGAAGCCCACATTCTCGGATCAGTCGCTTGGATAGCCACTGTTTTTCAAAGTAAATAAATATACTTAGTGAATGTATATAAATCTGGGAGTCCAAACAATAGTAGTGCAGTAGCAAACTGTAATTTATTCAACTTTTTGCGTTTTAAACCTTGCACTGTGCAGTAAGTAGTGGTAATCTACAATCTACAACTTCAAACAGTTGAACTGTTCTTCAACAGATCTTTATTGTAGAAGAACTGTTTTATAGGCTTATAATGTGTAAAACTAGGAAAGTCGACAATTATTCTGGACCTTAACAAAGTCATAAAGCAAAAAGAATCATAAAAATCCACCAAATAAAGCAAATCCCACCATTAATAACACATTGCCATGAAATCCTAATCCTAACCTGAAAGTATCAAATCCACCTATCAGATTGTGTTGAGATCCACATCACTTGTTAAATCTATAATAGATGCATAAAAGCAAAGCGATGGAAATAAATCTAATAATATCTAAATACCTAATTTTCCACTTGTCGACATAACCCCAAAACTTGTCAAGTAAACTCTTAAGTTACTAAAGTTGCAGGATGTAAGGCCTGTCAAACTGTACAGGATCCAAGTTATTCACATCAATAATTGGGAAGTCGTCACATAAACTGTTGACATTAGCAGAGGAAGAGATAAGCGGGGAAAACAATCTCCAAGGAACAAAAAAATCCATGATCAACACATTTGTTTTACTCTGGCACCATGTTAGTAATTTGTGGGAAGGATCTACCACAGATCCTGAATGGCTGTTTGGAAAATTTACAGTGTTAACAAAACAATAAGTGACTCACTCCATGTAAGGTTGTGAGATGATGTTCGTTTCTATACAGGAGCGAGGCCAAACACGGCACCTATATTTAAACATTGTGAGGGTGTGCGTGAATACTTGTGTTCCGGTTTCTGTTCCTTTGTTTGTGCAGAGGGCAGACGGTAAACTGCACTCTAATAATACTTTACTTTCTAATCATATGTCCTCTGAGGATGTTTAATTGAGCGGGAGGACTAACCCAAAAATAAGTGCACTGATCACCAAACAAGGATTTTCTGTGAATTTTCAGTAGACACAAACTAGCAGGAGCATTTCTTGTCTTTAATCTTAATGGCACTAACTTTCAGGCTATTTCTTTAGAAAAAAATAGATTAACTGGAGTTGTTAAACAAAGCGTCGCTGCTAAAGTGTGGGCCAGTGGTTTTAGTGGGAATCAAATTACAACCGTTTAAGAGAAAAGTGAATGGAAGAAAGGGGAGTCCCCGGCTTTTTTTGTAAAACAATGACAACAAAAAGAAAATAAATGAATTGAAAAGTGAAAAAAAAAAAGAATCCAGGTTTGGTACCCCAGTGAGCTCCATGGCGTCGTCCTCCTCTCCTTCCTCTCTATTGTCTTCTATTTCCTCCATGACCTCAGCCTTCGCCTCGGCCACCAGCTCTCTGAGTGGACGGTTGGACGTCACAGATCTCACGAAGGGGTGCTGTGGACACAGGTCAGAGAAGAGAGGAGGATATTTGGGTTTAGAATCAGTCAGATTAAGGATTTGTAACAATTCTTTGGAAGAAATTGAACAAAATATTAACAATAATGTAAAAGAGAAGGAAATGATATTGATGAAATAGTGACAAGATTGAGGGTACATTTTATTATTTCATTAAAAAGTTTAAAATACAAACTTTATGATATTATGTTCACATAAAAACTTCTAAAAAGAAAACAATTTTCTTTCCAATGGATTAAGCTTCCAAAATCATCTTTTAAAAATCAGATATTGGGGTTTAACTTTGAGTGTGACTCGCAGCATGAGATTAGATTTAATCTTAATGTGTGAGAAGTTAAAGATCTTTTAAATAATCTGCCTGTACAAAGAGAGAAGCCGAAAAGACTTCCTTCAAACACAAGTCTAACAAAATGTGTTGTATGCAATAGAAGTAATTATGCCTGGATCAGAGTAAAACTACTTCCACTACAAATAACAATTACAGGATTGTTAAAAGCGTCATAAAGTCACAACAGTGTCTATAAAGCTGTGGTCACAGTAAAGCAGATGAGACAGTCTTGAGTTAGAAAAGACTGAAGCTGGGAAAAGATGAGGAAATTACACAGCTCAAAGGGTGACCAGTGGAAAGAAGATAATAAAACCAAACTCTAATGAGGCAAAGCTGTAAAGAAGCTTTCAATGTTGTATACATCTGCCACTGGACAGTTCCTGAGCAGCAACAAAGATACAGCCTCTAAAATGTTAAATGCAATAGTTAAATAGAACATCATCCTCTGAAAATAGCAAACTATATTTCTATCCAACATTTACAGAGAAAGTATCTGTTGAACCCAAGGACACAACAGAGAATAAAGCGCCGAGTGCAGCTGAGATAAAAGGCTGGCCATCAATTATTCAGATGCTCTACACTACTGTGTAATTTAACTGCAGCAGCTGACAAAGGGAAAGGGCTACAAGTGGTAGTGAACCATGAAGTTTGCACAAGTTGGGAGTGTGCGTGCGTGTCTTGTTGTTGCATTAGCATTTAGCTTCTCAGGTGACAAACAAGAGTCAGCTATTACTTAATGAGTAGTGTACATGCTGAGTGACATTCAACCATCAGCAGATCAATCGTGAAAATAGAAGTGGAGTATGGAAAATATTCAAGCTAATAAAGCTAAAAAAGCTTTGTAAAAACAGTGACAACCAGAGGAAGGGTGCAGATTTGCAGATTTTTTATATAGAGGCAACAATGCTGATATTTTCCACACATACATACTACAATCTAAGAAATAAATGCTAAAAATCACTACTCACAACTAGACTTGTAAAAACAATTACAAAATCCATTCCCGCTGTACACAAAACTGTAAATTAAAACTGATCACACAGAGACACAGTCCAAATAAATACCACTAAGCCTACTACTTTTCATTTTTGGCTCGCCGGCCATATATGTCCTCTCGCCGTCGCTGACTGGGTCAATGGGAAATGATGTATCGAAAAACAAATTGTGGAAAAGATGCATTCGATACAAACAAAGATAACAGCTTAATTTTTACAGTATACACTTACTGCTTGGAAAGCACCTTTACAAGCTTTCACTATACAGAAATATCACAATGAGAACTACCACAAAAAACATGCAAAACAACACAATAACATCCCTGACCGAGTCATTGAAGATTCTGAGTTCGGGATCAAATGGTTAGAATGTCTAACGGACTTGAGAAATGATCATCCCCGCTTTTACATTCTTCAACATTTGGCCAGGATTCTCTTGTTAAAGAAAATAAATATAACAAATAAATGAGGATAGCAGATAGCTTCGAAGTTGTCAAATGACTAAATAGAGAAGACCTCACAGACTCCAGCTAAACACAGACATGGCAATTCAAAGGGAGAGGGTAAATTCAGTTTGAAAAAAACAAAAAAAAAATTACAGACAGCATGGATCAAGATGTGGATCTGTGGCGCTTATGTCCTCTCTTAAGTTTTGCTTTCATTCTAACTAGAGAGATGAGAGATTTGCCATGCATAGCTGGGCGTGAAAAGGTTAAATGGGAACAATATGGGTGGCTGTAGAAGGGCAGGTTCACCTGTGTAGCAGAGGGCAGTGGTGGTTGGGTGTTTCTGCACGGACAAATTGTCATTTTAAACCCTGAGTTGGTTTGTTTATCACATCTTTGAAAAGAGGTTAAGATTCTGGTTTGAAAGTAAAGGGTGCAATCAGATTGAAGTCATTGCTGGGCTAAAGGTGTTAAAATTGACCTTGTTTTGACCCAACACGAGTAAAGCAGACAGGAATCCAGTGGAACAGAAAGATTGATGCTAAAATAAAATGCTTAAAACCTCAAATAACTGTTCCTGTTTTCTATAAAGCAGCATACTTTTTCCATGAAATCCACACTGACTGACAGTATTAAGCTTTGACCTCTTATTTCCTGTTTTAACAAAGTCACACACCTCATATTTTAGCCTCCACTACAGAGACTCATATCTAAGATTCATGAGAAATCTCTCAGTTCACTCGCAACATTTGCTTTCCACATGAATTCATCCCACTGAGTGGAAGTCACCAACAGTGCATGTAACAAAGTTTTAGGTCAGACTTCAGTTCGCTGAAAGTCATTCAACAAGTCATTGCATAGCAGAATAAAATGGCATCACTGCACAGCTATCTCCAGCCGTTTGAAGCAGCAGGCACGATAAACATCTAAAACCTCCAGCACGGCACCAAAAAGCTGACCGCGCCCGTCTCTTTTCCCCCCACTGGAGAGCACATGCAGGATTCCCAGTGGGCTCAGGGTCTAGAAATTTCATCTCTGCCTCTCTCCAATTGGCCAGAGATGGCAAGCTGAGGGAGATCCAGACACACTATTGGCTGGGAGTAAAAATGTAAATAGCTGGCATTCCCTCAGCTGTGGGTTACAGACAGGAAGCTGAGGTTCTGCATTTTAATAGACAGCTCTTGTTCTTTAATCCACACCCAGTTCACCATTTCTCACATTCCTCGTTTTTGGATTCTGGACTTTGACAAGCATCCTTACATAGTGGCATGCTTTTTTTTTTGAGAGAGAGAGGACAACTGTCATAAGCCACTCCTTCAGGAATATTCCTGATGGGCTTGTGTGTAAACATTTGTGTTTCCCTTTCCTGTCAGTGTCATTGCACTGGAAGCATAAAGAAACAAGACAGGCAGCTATTTTGAGGACGATTACTCTCATTTTCTCAAGTAACGAAACCTCCATCGTGAAACCTCTCAGATGATCCTTGAAGCCGTGACTTTCCTTCACTTAACTTTCTCAGCTTCTTGTGTAATCCGACTCTTTAAATGCTTGTTTGATTTGTTGCCCACTTTTGTACACCTACTGGACTGTTCCTGATCACTAGTCTGTGCCCTCCACAGGGCGCGGCTCACTTCCCTTGCATAGATCACTTCATTCAGCTCCAAAAATAGAAGATTAAATTGCTGTGTGTGTATGTGTGTATGTGTGTGTGTGCAACTGCGAGATAAAAAGTAAGACAGAGGACAATGTACCACGGTCTGTCAAAGTTCAGCTGTATTATAACTGCGCACACTGCAGCAGGACTCACCTCCATGAGTTGCACTGCAGTTGGTCGACTCTCTGGGTTCTTGTCCAAACATTTCTTCAGAAAATCACTAAACTCCTGCGACCTGTTGGTAAAGGCAAAGAAAACAATATTACACAGGAGAAACACACTGGTGTTTTAGTTAGTCTTCTCCCATAATGTGATGATTCTCAGTTAGATCTTGGGCTTTTTGTGTGAACGTTGCCTGCAGGGGTTTTCACCTGGTACTCAAGCTTACACACATCGTCCAAAACGTGTGTTGCCCGTCGGTCTGAAATGTGAACGTGTGTGTCTATGTGTTTGCCCTGTGATGGATTGGTGACCTGTCCCTGCCCTCGTCCATAGTCAGCGCCTCACGACCCTCGGTTGGATTAAGCAGTGGAGAAGATAAATGGGTGTGTTACTCAATCACACAGAAACACTTGACAAAATAAAACCCATGAACAAATAGGATTCTAGATAAGGGAAGTTGGGACATGCGGATTGTCTTTTTGCACCGCTGTGGGAGTGATGAGTCAGCACACCAGCCCACATCTTCTTTCAGCACCTGATAACTTTGCTTTTACTGTAATAAATGTGTTGCTGTGGGACATTCTGAATCATGAAACTGATAGCAAAGTATAGTCCGGCATTGCACAATTTCAGAGCTGTTGGTTTTAGGAAAGGGAAAAATTAAGGTGAGGAGAGGGAGGACAACCCAACTCATCCTCTACAGGACGCTGAGCGTGCAGACATTTGCTAATACAATGAAATTAAACAGCAATGTGACATTTTGACAGTAAGACATAGAGCCCTGTTGACACAACCTGTCATAAGCTGTAACCCATGAACCATGAATTTATGTCAAGGAATACATCCCTGGATTGTCTTCCCAGAAGGGACAAATTATAAGACACAGCTGTTGACCAGCATGTAACTGAAATTCATGTTCAACACACCCTTACCATTTATGTTGTTGCTCCAGGGTGGGGGGCTCCGACTTGGCAATCTTCAGCAGCACCCTCATGGGGTTGAGCTCGTGGTGCGGGGGTTCGATCTGTGCGAGTTCGATCAGAGTGATACCCAGAGACCAGATGTCGGCTTTGTAGTCGTATGGGGCATCCTTCATCGTCTCACACATCACGACCTCTGGGGCCATCCTGGAACAAAAACACACGTTAAATATATGAGCGTTTGATTACACAATGCTGGATTCCTCAGTGGAAACATATTGCCTTTCATCCTACATTTCCTCATTTCATGTTAAACAGCTGTATAAAATATGCATCAAAGTGGCTTTCACATAACACAGACGACATTGTGTATGGAAAAAGCCAAAACAGCATTTAGATTAGTCATACGAGACCCAACTACGATCACTGCGCGATAAAAGCAGTTTACCCTGTTTTTTCATTGCAGACTTGTGCGAGGTCAGATTGAAAAAGTTCCTCCAGAAACTGGAATATTTCTACTGAGTTTCAGGAAATGTGTGCAACATGAGGGCACGGTTACATGTTCCTTGAGCTGCGAGGGCAATTGTGATAAACTTTTTCTGGTTAAAAATTAACTATCTATAATAGATATAAAACGATGAGACAAGGTTTACTCAGAAAGTGTTCCAGGATTGTTGTGACAACAATGTCGGGTTAAAGCCCTTAGTGAAACGACTGGGTTTAGGCATGTATACACAACAGCACATTCTTTAAACTAGAGGTAATGCTTCAGGGTAAAATCTTGATTTTTAAGATTTTCCAGTTTCAAAATCCCATCTGGCAATCGAGTCTTTATTGGATCTCAATAGGAAATTTGAAATGGAAATGTAGATTCCTGCTTCGTTTCAACGGGTTATAGTCTATATCAAACTCACCAGTATGGAGTTCCAATGAATGAATCCCGTCTCTGTAAGGTTTTGGTGTTTTTTGCAGACACCCCAAAGTCAGCTGCATAAATAAAGAGAAAAAACAGGTGAGAATTGCCTGTAA
Source organism: Blennius ocellaris (assembly GCF_963422515.1). Lineage (NCBI taxonomy): Eukaryota > Metazoa > Chordata > Actinopteri > Blenniiformes > Blenniidae > Blennius > Blennius ocellaris. The sequence continues at coordinate 10,919,326 of NC_137663.1, forward strand.
AAATGTGTTTTCCATTTTGTTTAATAGTAGATATAGGACGGAGCGTGCTTAAAAAAATATCCTTTTTGTTGTTTCACATTGGCTTCGAGTTGTCAAACAATTTGTCACGATCTCATGACAAGTTACCAACAAGCCATTCTGACTCTTTGACATAACCCTCAGATTACAGGGAAGCCATTTTCACTTTGGCTGAACAAGTTTTCCTCCTCTTTGTTAGAGTGTAGCACGGTCATGGTACGGAAGTGTTTGGCAAAAGTCCTGAGAGACTTGCACACAAAGCAATAGACTCACTGCTACAATTACAAACTGTACAAACTGGCATTTTCTATTACTGGGACTGAAATGACTCTTGGTTTTGTGGACTGCAATTCAGTTTTTTTGGCTTTCCAATGAAACAAAATTACTTGGAATGGAGTAGTTTGAACTGGTGCATGCATTTTTACTTAATTAAAAGCAAAGGGACGGATAGCAATACTTTATTTAATTTACAAAAGGTTTCTTAAAATAATATCTAGTTTAGAAGGTTTTAGGCGCTAGATGCTGATGTAGTGGGTAGCACTATGAACTGGGAGTTTTTTGGGGTAACAGGTGTCTCTAAATTCCCTGCATTTGTTAATCTGAGAGTATGTCTCTGTGTTCTTATAGGTTGGCAACCTGTCCCGTTCCTTAGTTAGGTAAAAGATGTAAAATATGGATAGAAGGTATGTATGTATGTATGATTGATGCACCAACACTACTCAGGTCCTAAGAAAGCCAGACACACCGATGGAATCAAAATATCCGGAAATCCCAATTCTATTGAAGAACAAAAACAATATAGATTTACATTATATGAAACTGGTATGATCATCATAACATTGTGCTGCGTTGAGACCCAACAAGTTTAACAAATCACACAAGCAATGTTCAGCGTTATGTCACAAGGGGTTTAATTGCCGTTTTGTTTGCATTGATGTTTCGTTAGATAAGTTTGATGGCTGTAAACGAGTCCAAGTCATGACACGATGATCTTGGAGAGGCAACTCCCTGTGATTATATCTAGCTTTAGTGTGTGAGGAAAACAAACAAGAACCTTGATGGAACATAAAAATGAGACCAAAAAAAGCAAGAAATATAATAAAAATGTTGGTGGAGGACCAATCCGAAATCTAAATGGGAGCATTGCAACAGCGCAAAATGAGAGAGTTGAATATAATAAAGAAAACCAGTCGGAATACAAATGTTGGGACAACATCAACACAACATTTGCCTTCTTCAAAGCTGAACACAAATCCAAAAACGAGCAGCCTTTGGGTTAGATCCAGCCGTGCAATGTGAAGAATGTTGAGGACTCTTCACAGGGCCATAAATGAAAATATGCAGAATTCACTTTTCCCACACAATGGTTGCCTATGATCCTCAGACAGGAGTGTGGGGCCTCTGTGCGGCATGCCCGTACGCTAGAACAATGAAAAGGAGCTCCAGAAACAACTTTCACTGCACCAAAAAAAATGCAGGCTCTATGTGAGAATCAGATACACTTGCATCATTCTGGCAGTGGAATAGTTTTCTCTGGGAATGATTAAATGTTTAAACACTTCAATGTCACACTTTAATGGAAATTCTTTTCCTTTGGCTCTCACTTAGTACACATACTTGTAGTGCTAAGTATTTGGTCATCCATTTATCCAATGCACAAGGGACATTGTTTAAATATCCATATTTCTGAAGGCATATTCTGTTCTTGCTTGCTGTTTGCATGTGTGAACAAACTGAGCACCCTAACAGTGGTTTATACTTCTGAACATCAATTGCTCACCAAGTTTGATGTCTCCATCCAGCATGAGAAGGATGTTACCAGCCTTCAGGTCTCTGTGGATGATCTTCATGCTGTGAAGGTAGTCCAAGGCCTCCAACATCTGGCGACAGACCACCTTAATCTGAGGCTCCGTCAGCCCTCGATCCAACTCTAAAAAAAAAAAAAAAAAAAATCAGGAGGAGGGGCAGAAGATAAATTATAAAAACAACAGTTGTGGTGAAGAATAGAGAAGCAGGCTCAAATCATATTAGGGATTCATATTTAGTCTACCTACAATCAAGGCATAGCAAATCCTTGAGGACTGAACTACTGTGAGAACCACTGTGTGAAACCATAACATGGTACAGCTGTGATACCACATGAGATAATGCTTCTGTGAAACTAATCCCAGATTGGAGGAACGTTCACACATTCAAACGAAGACCTGCCCTGTAGACGCTTTTTGAGTTTGTGTTTGGTTAACTGCAGAGGGGCGCAGGCGGTTACGGCGATGTGGATTAGCCAGTGAAAACACGCCACAGGGAATTCCCACACTCCAGGACTCCAATATGTCGGCCTGCTACAAAACGTTGGAAGGCCAGTTCAGAAGAGCCAGGATGGTCGTCAGAAATTACATCTATTGTATTAGGATACTTAAATCTATGTAGAAAAGATCTGTGTCTATACAGTTCATCAAAGTCACGACAGAAAATGTTGTCGCTGCTTCGCCTCAGGTAAAAACTTAGGTAGAGAGGAGAGTAGAGACTCTAAAAAGATATGCAGAGAGGAGGACGTACCGAGCATTGTGGCATCCACAGCGCCTCCGGGGCAGAACTCAATCATGATCTGGGGGGGGTTGAGAGAAGAGAGGTTGTGAGATTAACCCCAACATCAAGTTTTACGAGAGTTTTATGTGGCAACACAACGGCTCACTCCATCTGAACCAGATGCACAAACACTTGGACACTTATCACATGTTTTTCTTAATCATCCCAAGCTGATGCTGTTGATCTAGACACATAGTTTCCTCTTACAAAGAAAATTGTTTCGTTTTTTTTGTTTTGTTTTTTCAAAACACATTTCAATGTTCTGTGTGAAAAGTAGATTCTAAAAAGATGGCTAAAAACTGACTAGTAACAGGCATTACTTTTACAGTAAAAACATACTTTTTGGTTTACACATACTTGTTCCAGATATGAGAACTGGTTAAAAATGAAGTGATTGAACACACTGGACAAATCGTGACATAAATAAAAGATAATAAATCTTAAAAGAAAATAAATGTTTTGCATGTCCTTCCCCGACAATGGCAGTCTTTCACACGTACGCAAATCTAAAAGGGAAACTGTTGAGGAAAATATCACCACAATCCTGTGCAGATCAGCTCATTCATAATTTTAAAATCAGGTGTGTACATGTACACTACAAGCAACTCACAAATGACATAATTGTGGCATTGTATGAAACACACTGACAACTAATGGCTCATCATCTTTCTATTCAAAATGGCCAAAGATCACCTCCAGTCATGGAGGTGCCTGCCGTCTGAACTCAAATGATATAATCACCGCGTCTTGCCTGCTATGACAACGTTGCCAAAGCAGCAGTCGGGCACTGGACAAGGCGTGGAGTTTCAGTCTGGACAAAAGACAGAATTGTAAAAACAAGCGATACTTCCGAGTGCAACGAGGCATGACTACCTACATGCACATGCACAAGGACACGCACTCTACAGATAACCAGAAGGTGAAGAATGTCGAGCAATAGGCATCCAGCAGCAGGTGGAACAATGCTCTTTTGTCAGGTTTTAGACCGACACACCAACTCTGTTCAGGTTTCGTCATGTGCTGTCAAGTATGTCTCACTTTGTCATCTTTTATACCTCTCAACTGACAGCAGCAGAAGCAGAAAGTTGCTCCAGTGTGTTACACAATCCTTTGCCTCCATCCAACTCTCTCTGCATAGTATTGAGCTGCACTCAATTTAAACCAGTTGCAGCTCCAAAGTATGTAAAACATTAAAAATTGTTAAAACAGAGAGGTTATTCATTGTTTTTAGTAAAACCAGTATCCTAATCCTGCAGGCACACACAAGCAGTAAGACTTAGTACTGGCCAATCTAACCAGCAGTGCATGACTCTACTCCGTCAGAGACAACTGGTTTGTTTTGTCATCAGTGTCTATGTAGGAGGTTCGTTCAGCCTTCTTGCAGGAATTCAGGATGACATATTGAACTGCGGTGAAAAATGTGCCCCAACTAGTCAGACTGCATGTGAAGCATTCTCACTGAGGGCTGAGCGCACGTAGACTCCAGCGTTCTTCATTTCAAACACAGTTTCACTGAAGTATCAATCAACTTGTAGTTCTGTTTATTTTAATTTTAGAAAAGGGGCCACGTTTATATTCTTTCTGTATGACTGAAGAAAACTGAAGAAAATCGTATTGCTATTTATAAGTCTGACTTCACGTCTGAATCAAAACCTAAAATAGCTTTAAAATAAAAGTAGCAAGCGTCGCTGACACTGTAGTGTTTCTGTACCCGAGCGCTCTGTAATTTCTCCACCTCATTTTGTCAGAAGATGCTGGAAAAAAGGGCATTTCGTCAACAAACACTTGCTTCAAGACTTTTTCCAAGAAAAAAAAAATGGGAGAAATACATTCACCTGGTGTAAAACCACAATCATAGAGCCACATTTTTGTATTAGGTCACTCCATTAACATGACTAATGCAGGGGGTGCCGACACAGCCGTTCCAAACCAACATGTTCTGAGGCATTTTAGTATTGTCTGAAACCTTCAAGGAACCAAAGATGGTGCCATTATGTCAATGTCTGTTGTCAATGACAACGCTATAACAAAGAGACATTGTCCTTGCTGTGCTGGCTGTGAAAGCACTATGAAATCTAACTTATGTTTGGATTAAGTAATAATAATAATAATGATAGCAGCACTTTAGAATGTATGAAAACAGTTCCATCGCACTTTATGTACTCCTTATTAAGTTCCTTTTACAATCAAAAGCTTTATAATTTGTTTTCTTACCTGCCACAGGGATTACAAATGTGGTCTGGTCACTCTATACTATGTCTGAATTTCACGTTTTACATTTTTGTTTTTTACATGTTTGACAAATAAATTAAAATAAGGTAAAATCATGTCAGAACCTTCTTTGTCAAACTAAAGCTTTTAAGAAAAAAAAAAACAAGTCCCACTGATTGAAATGCTTGTGGTACTTAATGAAGACTCTCATAAGACCCATAACACAAATAGTATCAGCCTTTATGAAGACAAACTAGGTCACTATGACTCATTAATTTTACATGACAGCAAATAGAACAACCGTCAGAGTTCAGACAAGCCGCGTGACGTTTGTTGGCCAGTGTACGAGATGAAAGCCAGCTCTCTTTACAACACAAACAAATGTGGTATTTTATTTCTAAGGCAAAAATGAATGATGTTCCTATTGAAACAGTATCTCCTTTAGTCAGATGTAAGTAGAGGAACAATAAAAAAAAAAGTAATTTCTATGGTTAAAGTTTTATTTGAGTGAAATGACCCTTTAAACAGACTTGCTCATTCTCACTATATCAAGTGATGTCTTCTCTGTTTATTGCATTGTTGCCATTCTGTTTTACAGTCTTCCTCTCCACTCTCTTTATCTGTTGCTTCGCTCCTCTCATTGTGCTGACTTTTGCAGTCTTCACTCCACGTTAAAGGCCCTGTTTTTCTCACGCTGTGGGCCTGGCTGCCTCAAGAACCAGATTGGACCTGAAGTGGAACAAGCAGCCTTTTTCTCCGCCCCTTACCGTCTTGTTCACTCGTCTTTCTCCCTCCATCCCTCTCAGACTTGGGAGAAAGCGGAACGGGTGGGTCGGCACTGGAATCCATCCAGTTACCCTGCCCGGTCCACCGCGCCAGTGGTTACTGAGGCATCACCACCAACCACTGAGCTAACTGTTGAGTTTCTGAGGCGAGTGCACTCATGTTGTGCAGTTTGTAAAGAATTGTTATTACATACAGCAAATGTTCATGAAGAGATGCATCTACGATGGTCCCTAAAACAAAAAAAATAAAATAAAAGCAGATGCCTTTTTTTTGGCAATTGCAGAGAGATTGAGTGTAATGATGTCTAAAACATAGAAGATAGTGAGAACTAACAAAAACATTTCTTCAAAATGAGAAAGAAGCTAAACTCCGAAGCCACACAGATGGCATCTTGCTTTCATGCAAGTGGCTGCAATGTTTGTACTTTGTGCTATTGAAGCATACAGTAGCAGTGCCTCCCAGTCCAGCCATGACAGACGGGAAGTTTTCATCTTCTCCACTCAGGAATTTCAGCTATTGCGGACAACAGCCGTGGGCAGCAATGGGACTGTGATACAGTTGTGTATGTGTGTTCTCATTGTGGATATTTTAAATTGCATTTTTTTTTTTTTTTTTTTTGTCTGACCTTTTTTGCTGAAGTCATTCTCTTTTACGTAAAACTCTGACAGCAGGACAGGGAAAGGATGAAATAAGTTTGACTTCTTCATAGCCCTTTACAGACATCTTAAACTACATATACGTGTTGTGTATTGTATGGGTATGTATATAATTTATAATATATAATATTCATAGATATTTTTTTGTTGTATGCATAGTACTTAAATTGCCTGGAGTGAATCAATAATAACTAAAACAAACACAACTAAATGCATATAATCAAGTAAGATATGTCATTGAGAGTTACAGGATAAATTATCACAGCCGAGTTACAGCAAATGCATAGTGGTCATCAATGCTCGTAGGACTGACATCAAAAATTAGCCATGAACCAAAACCCTGGTGATGCTTGGATTACGACTGCAGCCAGAGCCTTTATAATTACTCAGCTAATAGCTACTGATTTTTTTTAATACAAACAATGCAAGACTGAACTTATGGAGCAGTTGCAGCTGTTCATAAATTGTTTGCAGTCTTATTCAATCACCTTTGCTGTTGCCACTGCTTAAATATACATTTGTGACAGTTACGGGTTCTATTACTGTTAAGAAATAACCTTGCATGGCAGTTTTTTTCAATGTGAAGAGACACACTTGTCAAATATCATTTCTATATACTGCAATTATGGTAAGATCGCAACATGAGAGATTAAAAAAGAACAGCTATCTTTAGTCATAACGCCGTTTTGCAATTCCTCAGATATTCGAGGTTGTGCTCCAGCTGAGGTCACTATTATTTGTCTTGGCAAGATGGAGTGGGAGATTACAGAGTGAGCTGAAAAGTTTACACTCGACCCAGTGTGCGATTGTGGGGAGAGAGAAAAAAAATGACCGGAGAGCAGAAAAACTGTAAACTGAAATGGATCCTCATTCCTGCAGTTACATCAGGGTGAGGACCAGGTCACTTTCGATGCCCGATGTCACTCTGGGGACTTTCTGTCATTCCAATTTATGCAATGCAACATGTCCTGTTATTTTCCAGCACAGCTTTTATATGTGGGAGAAACAGACTCTTGAGATATTGTTGCAATAAAAACACTAACATGCTACATCCCACAAGCCTGCCAACATCTATGGATGAGAGGTTTGTTTTTCAACACTTCATTGCTGATTGTTCAGGTTTGTGTGGCCTGGATCGGTTACAGTTTGGAAAGGTTACAAAGAAAACTCAGTTGATTGACACAGAAACTCCTTAAGGCGGTAGAAAAATATGAGGAAGTTGTAACGGTGTAGATATCAGATGAGATTTATTTATTAACGGCATCGGCCAACCTGAATCCATGACTACAGTTTTTATAATCCTTCATAGGAAGATCATATTTGTTGAAGTTATTCTGAACTAAATGTGTCCTCCTATAATGTGGCACTGTATTTCCTCTTCTTTCCGTGTGCTCTCATAAAAGTGTTCAGCACGAGAAAGGAAACGGATGTCACTCATGTGGTTCACACATCAAGCCACCTTCACCTACCCAGAGTTTGTTGTCATGGTAAAATGCGTCAAGCAGCTTGACGATGTAGCGGTGGTCACATTTCGCAAGGATGTCGATCTCAACCATGTAATCCTCCAGCTCCTCTTCACATTTTGTCTCAATCACTTTGGCTGCAGCCAGAACTCCAGTGTCTTTGTTCTTGGCCTGAAAGACAAAAGAGAGACGATCATCAGTCAAACATGCACGAGTCTTGAAAGATCTTTGCTTCATTTATTTCTCTTGGGTGAAACTATTTCAAAGCAAAACTAGAATAAAGTATATCAGTTTAATCGTCCTGTGGTTTCAGTTCCTCGGGGAGAAGGTGTGGCTGTGTGAAAGGGTGTAAATCTGTGACTCTACAGTGAAATGAAGGGTTTAAAAAAAAAAAAAAAAAAAAAGACAATATAAAAACAAAAAAATCAATAACAGATATTGTCAAGATGTTATTCTAAAATTCCCAGTTTAACCTTAAATAAAACCCATTGTGCTACATAGGCCTCGAGTTTGATCTACCATGCGCACCCTGAGCGTGTGCAGAAGTGTCCTGGGATACATCTAAAAAATTTTTTTTTAAAAAGCTAAACTCCAATGGCCGTTGACCACCTTGCATGTCAGTCGTCTCCATTATTGCGTGTCAATGGATGCATGTGGCTAACAGTAAATTGCTCTGAGACTGCCAAAACAAAAAAAAACGTGCTATATAGACCAAGTTTTTTTTACCATTTCGTTATCAATTGTAGCCAAGAAAGCAGACAGATAACATTAAAGTACAATGCGGTCAAACATAAAACATGAAAAGAAGCCACCGGACCACAGCGTAATCAAATATATTGAAATGGCAAAACCAGGACTCATACTTTGAATTCAAATAGTTGTGAGGAGAAAAGGGGAAGTAAATTATGCTATGTTGTGTTGAGAAAAAGCCAAACCTGATACAGAAACCAAATCCAAAGGCTTCACATAGCAGCAAAAACACAATGTGTTTATTGTGTGAGACTAGGCTTGTTGAGAATGCTGACTGAAAAGATTTAGTGATTAAAGAATGTCAACCATCAGTGTAACATGAGTGACGTGTTCTGATGTGATTACATGACAACACCCACACAGACAATCCAAGACCTAAAGTACAGTCAGCAACAACACTTAAAATATGATTATCAGAGCCACGCCATTTTCAGGAATCTGTCCATTAAACCTTTTGTAAGGCTGTCAAACTGGAGATTTATTTTGAATGAGACTCCTGAAACTAATCTGTCGAGCAACAGACTACACATTTGGTTATTGGGCAGAACACATCCAGTGTTTGTTTTAATAGACAAATATATATGCATAAATTAACAGATAAGTAGACTTGCTTTTGTGACTTGTCCTTGTCAGAAATGGGCCAAGGTGTGTATTGAGAGTGTGTGTGTGTTCAGCCAGTGACTGGCGGAACATGACAGACTAAACAGTCTGGTGGGGTCTGATGCCTCCATGTTGTACAGGGGCTGTGGGAAAACATCTGAATCAACAGATCAGGCTACACACACACACACACACACACACACACACACACACACACACACACACACACACACACACACACACACACACGACTATGTGTGTTTGCCAAACAGAGTTCAGAGAAATGACCCGCCCCCGCCACTGTAACCTACAGTGCAAGTCAACAATCGTCTCCTCCTGCCATCAAACTGTCAGTCAGTCAGTTGAAAAGCCTCGACAGTAAACACTGAGACAACAGACACTTTCACTCCTCTGCAGCAGCACTGTTGTAAGCCTCAATAAAACTCTTGTCTGCCATGCAACTTTCGCTGGGCCACATGTACCAGACTCATGTGTGTGTATGTAAAATTGTTTGTTGGTGCTCGGAGATCTTTGCACAAATACAATTATAGGAACTAAAACTTGTCAGAGTTTTCCACACCTTTAATTTATAAATGCATGCCTGTTACAGAGTCAGACAATTCCTTTTATGACCCCCCCCCCCACTTTCTTCAAGGCATTCTTCCTTTCTCAACATTACAAACAATACAATTCAATGAAAGTACATCAATTGATGGAGATGAGAAGTGATCTACAATGGTCTTAAATATACATTTAGAAAATAAGACTGTTTTGTCATTTTACCTATAGAGAGCTGGACATTCTCATTAGGCATCAAAGACAGTTAATCACTCCTGAGAGCACAGGTGTCGTACTCCGGTCCTCGAGGGCCGCAGCCCCCCACGATTTGGATGTGTCCCTGCTTCCACACAGCTGATTCCAATGAGCAGCTCGCTATCTGGCTTTGTGCTGAACTTGGTGATGAAGCATCAGGACATTCAGTGGAGGGAGACGTGGAAAATGTACAGAGCTTCGGCCCTCGAGGATCTGAGTTTGACACCCCTGCCTTAGAGAATTCATTTGATGAACAGAAAACCTTTAGTCAAAGTCACTTTAACAGCCAATCCCTGTAACCCTGCTTCAAAACAGCATTCACACATACACACACACCTTTACATCACAGTGGGGACATGGTCAAGGAATGCACCTCTGGTCTTCACTGGGGTTGATGGGGGTGGGTGGGTGGTGGACCAATAATGCCCAGAGTCACGTGTACCTCTATGTTCTGCCTCTTCATGTGACAGCGATGGGGAATGTGTGACGTCAATGAGCCTCCTCAAAAATACAGCATATAAACGTGTGTTTATTTACACTGGATGTTCACCTCATCTGCTGCATGCATTCCACAGAGAGGAAATAACTTTGAAATACCTCAAGGTATCTCATATGGGACCCCATGACTTCCTAGAAATTAGTGCGACATCAGCGCACGAGTTTACGTGAATGTTTGTCTCAATGTGTATACAAAGCAGTGAAATAAGGATGCTGTCGCAGATGGGCCTTTGGCCCAATTCGCATCCCAATATACCATCCTCAAACAGCAGTTACAAATAATAACAGTGCAACAAGGCTTTTTTTTTTTTTTTTTAATGGGTTTCAGGAAACTCCAAAACTTGTGAGAAACTATGTTTAAAAAAATATGTTAGAGATATAGAAAAAAAAAAGATTATTACATAATACAAGTAAACAATCAAAACCCTGAGGGAGTAGGAACATACTGTAGCTGCTGCAGCTGTCCCTCGAGAGAAGAACAGCTCACTGTTCCAAACCAGCAGACTCCTAACTTTCTAACTTTATCCCAGAACCCAACAACAGTCTTTGGCATTCTGGAGCTGTAGTTTCTTTGGTTTCCATCGAAGGGATCATGGTGTGAGTGAGGCAATCAAATTTTGATTTGCACATGATCATGACAAGAAATATACTTTCTATAAGCTCAGGCAGAGCTCAGAAACTCCTAAATGCTTCCATTTTAAAGCTTGTGCATTTGTGTGCTCGTTGAGTGCTTTTAAAATCAGAGGAAAAAGGGTCAAAAGACTTTCATGGAGCCAATTATCAGTTATAATGAATAAAAAGGTAGGCAACCATCGAGAGAGGCCCCGTTTACGCGACAATGTTTCAAGTGAAAACGCATCCTTTTCATGTTTACACGACAACATTTGAAAGCAATGGCCATTTACACAGCAAATGGCAGAAATGTAGAAAACAATGTAGTTGTCATGCTGGGCCACTAGGGAGTGCTGTTGGTTGTTTTTGTAATGAAACCACACACACAGAGAACAATATGCTAACAATGGCAAACACGCAAACATTTGTATGGATAGACAACAAAGTTGGTTTGCTATAAGTCCCATGAGAATATGGACGGGAAGTCATGACACTGAATGCAAACGTTGTTGTGATTGTTCAACTACTTGCGTATGTAAAGGAGAACTATTTACTAGGGCTGTGGTACACATGTGCAGTAGCATCGTTTTCAAAAGGGTGCGTTTGGATGGAGAGGTGAGCGTCTTCAAAAAATTCTCTCTTTGGAGCCATTTTCAAAAAGCTGCGTTTTCAGTGGCTTCAACCAGTGTTTCCATGTAAATGCAATCACATTTTTCCATTTTAACTTGAAAATGCTGTCTCGTAAACAGGGTCTGAAATTAGCAGAAAAGCAGATATTCTCTCGCCGTTTAATATTGTAAATTTCAACCAGGTGTTCATTCTTTAACTTGGCTATCTGAATGAACCAGTTAAATGACTGCTTTTAGCTTATGGCTCATTAAACACAAGTCGTTTTGTTTTCATGAGACTGAAAGTTCAAAGGTCTCACATTGCAGCTCCACTGACAATTTTGCCAAAAAGCAGCTGACAAATTCTCAATAATCAATCACCATAGCTTGACACACCAAAGTTCTGTGGCAGATTTAATCTTTTCATTATTCTAATCTTTATCCACATTTTTGACAACAATCCCAGAGTTTTGAGCCCTGACATCAATGTTTGATTTATTTGGCAGCGTCTAATGCACAATAAAAATGCTCTCTTTTTCTGTCTCCTTCACCACATTTGTCTGTCATCGCATGACAATCTCATCCCATTTGTCAAGTACAGTCATCAGTAACTGTCTGAAACTGCCGCTTGACGAAAGGTTTAGAGCCGGAAAACCAGATGTTACTGGCATATGTGTCAGCAGAGCAAACATAATGCAGGTACTGACAAAGAAAGTAAACACAGACACAAAAGCGCACACCGCCAGTGTCCCGTTTGTGTAGCTTTGAGTATTCGGGTGTACATAAAATGTATTCGCTGAATGAGACGTGCCAGAAAGACATAATGTTCAATACCAAGTGGTGACAAAGGTATTAATGATTACTCCGGGTGTGTCAACTTCAAACCTTACAGGTGGATCATTCTCTAGTTACGAAATGAGGCTTATAATAATAACAAGTATATAACAGATGAAACCATTGTGTTTTATATTTGTCAAATATGAATGTAAAAAAAAAAATATATAGAGAATCGTTTTTTGCAACAACAGTCTGATGATCTGAAAACTCTCTCTGGGGTCATTCACCTCCAGGTTAAATGAGCTTACCACATGCTGACGTGTATTTTCAACTTCTTCAATAGCCTCCACACACACACACACACACACACACACACACACACACACACACACACACACACACACACACACACACACACACACACACACACACACACACACACACACACACACACACACACACACACACACACACACACACACACACACACACACACACACACACACACACACACACACACACACACACACACACACACACACACACACACCACCCTTCAGGGGAATGTGTGTGTAAGACCTTTGCACCATCATAAACCTGTAAACTGCCCCACCTCTGCAGGCTCGCCCCACGTGTCTGCGAGCTGGAATGTGGTCTTCAGCTGAAGCACAACCTTTAACAGCAGGCGCCTGCTGAAGCCATGACCTCCAATCCGGATGAGGAGGGTGGTGCCCGGGCGAAGCATGTCAAACAGCTTGCTGTACATAAACTTTTGGCCCGTTTTATAACAAGGATTAAACCGAAAGCCTTAAAAGTTTACCTCTGTTGTCATGCTCCATTGATGTCAATTTCACAACGTAATAGCTAACGGTTTCAGTCCAGACACTGAGGCCCCGTTTCCGCGACAAAGTTGAAGTGAAAATGGAAAACTTTAAGTGAGTTGTGAGTGTCCGTTGACACGCCGACGATGCTCGGAGCTGCTGAAGATAACTTTTCGAGAACGTTCCGACTCCGTCTCTGTGGAAACGGAGGAAATCGCACCTTTGTGAAAACACTGCTACTGCACACGTGCACCACCGCCATAGCAAATAGTTCTTCTGCACATGCCAATGCTTAGGTCTGTGCACGCTCCATTTCATTACAAAAACAAACAGCGCCCCACTAAAGGCCTAATATGAATACGGCATCGTTTTCAGCGTTTCTGCCATTTCCATGAAAACAAAGGTAGTTTCAAAACATTGCTGTGCAAATGTGAAACGTTTCTGAAATGAAAATGCAAAAACAATACATTTTCAGGTGAAACGCTGTCGTGTGAACGAGGGTCTTATTTTTGGGTTTTATTTCTGCTTCGGAGGGATGCCTCATGTTCAAAGTACTATTTTTATGCCTCACTTGCACTCATTCACTTCCAGACATCCTGTAAATGGTAACTGACCCATAAATGGCTTCATGCATTATCAAAGAGTGAAATGGCTAAAATGTTAGAAACCAGGAAGTGATGAAAGCAAATTGTAGATTGTTTTCAACAGAGAGGTGGTTGGGATTCAACGGTCTCATCTAAAAAGCAACAGATTTTATAAAAAATTATATGAACTACATGAAAACACAAATCTTTAAAACACTCATTGGTTAATAAGTCTTATCAGGGGAAGTGCCAAGCTATTGCCATATGCAATACAGACTACATTTAACCTTGAGGTGAAAAGTCACTAAAGCAGCAGGTCAGTAAAGCGCAGGAAGAAAATAAACCTTGGCTGCACTTGTTTTGTCAGTAAATTCATACAAGGCCGTCAAAACCACGAGTCACATGACAGCGAGACAAACTTCCTGATTACAGCCACCAGAAAGCAAGTAACAACACATTGGTGGGGTTTCACACTCACTGCCTGCTCCAAAACCAAGCTCAGACAGGTACTTCAACATACCAGATTAAACTTCACACAAACGGCATGGTTACAAAGCGCTTCAGTGGTAAACTTCAAAAGAGGAGGAAGAAACTGTCTCAGAAGGAAATGTCACAACAAAACGTTACAGCAAGGGGAGGTGCACGGCTAATGAAGGGTTCAAGCAAAAAGCCTTAATCATGTCATGATCACAGCTTTGTGTTTAGCTGTACTCAAATAGGCTAAAAAGCGGATGCAGAAAGCCACATGGAGCCTCGTGTAGGTGTTGGTTCACGATGCCGTCACACGGCTGAGAGCGACTCCTTCCATGCCGAGTCCCCTCCCACACAGCAGAGCTCTTATCAGCCCCAGTGGGCCCAGCTGCTCGGGGAGATTAGACCCAGGGAAACCCAGACTACCAGAGGCACTGTCATATTCATTTCACATGGAGCTTGTGGTTTCACTGCACATGAAGGAAGTGGTCACCTTCACCCAAGCCCACCTTTCCATGGACTGTGGTTCTTTCTCATTAACATATTTTTGTCATTCCTACATCTGCCACTGTAAGAGAAGATTAAGGCTTGAGCATTGATTTCCGGCAACACCTTGAATGCTAATGGAATGGTACAGTATTTAAGGCTGTGTTTATTGACTTTCATCAAAAGCACTTTGAGAATGAATTTCCGTTTTGTTTTTTATCAATTTTTACTCCAGACAGCTAAAGACATTTTGAACATTAAACAACATTTCCCATCAACTGAGACCAATATTGTCCGTGCGTGTTCAGAGGTGTCTAAGTAAAGTGAAGACAAGAAATTCAAGTCCACTTAAGACCAACAGGGAGGAGAGTCAATGTGGCCTTCATCCCACAATGGAAATTTGACAGAGCGTTAACTTGCAGACTGTGTGTGTCTATGGAAACATTTCGCCGACAGCAGCAGCAGGGCAATGTGCTCAGCGGCACGTGGCTCATTAATTAGTGAGAGGGGACCACACAACTCCTCCGTTTTATGCTTCGACTGCTGCCGCACACCTTCACACGGATGCACAGACTCCTTCCAACAAGTGCAATCATGCACGCGCAGACAAAACACAGGGGATGACACAGTGGGTGTACAGGAAGCGGAGCAGTCGCCTGTCTTGACGAGGAGTATGAAAGTCACTTGAGGGACAAAAGCGAAGGTGAAAAACCAAAGAAAGAAATGTCACAGTGTTTCCGTGTGAACGTCTTGCCACATTTTAAGCAGAATGTGAAGGATTTCATATACACACCAGCAAGGACAGGAACATTCATCAATCCAACTTTTTTTTGTACCACTTTACACAACTTAGACCATCACGGGGTAAACAGAGGGAGAGCTACAGTGTGCAATTAACCTTGAATACACGTTTTCTGACTGTGAAATTAAACCAGAGTACCTGGCGAAAACATGCAGATTATACAGAGAGAAGCCGTTAATCCCAGACTCAAACCGTCTAAGGTAAAAGTGTAAACCACGACACCACCGCTACAAAAACTACTCGTATGAATAAATCAAAGTCGGGCTGCAACAAAGAATTGATAAAAATCGATTAAATTTGATTATGAAAAGTGTTGGCAACGAAATTAATTGTTGATTCGTTGTGTCGTGCGATCTACATGACATTCAGGCAGCGTTCGCTCTCTCGGGAACAACAAAGTTGCGGCACTCGGCCTAACCGGCTGCAGATATATTGTATACATCTTTGTATGGCTTCAGTTATGTGCTTTTAAATAATCATAACATATTTGATGTTTGGTTCGTTCAATATCAACTGGTCCTACAATTTCATCGATAACTGATTCATCGATTAATCTAAAAAATAATCGACTGATATAATCGAAAATAATCGCTAGTTGCAGCCCTAAATCAAAGTGCAATCTAAATATCAAAGAAGTACAGATTGGTCTCTCAATTTTTTACTCACTATATATAAAAATCTCAATTAAATGCTAGGTGTTGATTCCTCATTTATTTCTATTCCAAGCCTCAAAATCATGACAGTAGTGCTCAACATTTTCAACAAATTGGGATTGGGTCAGAGTTTGCATCAATGTTAGCAACGTACCGACAAACCACACACACAGGAAGGGTGGCTCTGCATAGCGTGTGAACACTGGCGTTAACCAGCTGGTTGACAGTGATACTTTAAACTCAATAAATGGAAAACCTGAGATGTAAACAACAGCTTGGTCAACTGACATTATTATTTGGGTAATTTGTTTCTTTTTTGTGAGCAATAAAATTATTTTTTTTAAATATCGAAGAAATGTGAATTTGTTAACATTATGACACCGATTCTAAAATGTAGTATATGAGCTGGACGTTAACTCGCAGTTATTGAACTCCCCCCCCCCCATAACCTTAGAAATATAAAAGCAATGTTTTTAGTTGGAATAACTTCCAGAGACAAAATGTAGTAAAATGTTATCATAATTCAAAAATAACGTCTCGCACCGATTCGCAAGAAGGTTTGAGAAAAGTTAAAAGGCTATACTTCAATCCCCATTGCAGCATGGAGACTTAATCTGCTGCAGACTGACAGTAATACGAATGTGGAGTTACACCTACAGAATAAGACTCCAGAGATGCAACGAAACATAACAGAGCATCTACTGCATTGTATGAAATCTTTCTTGCAGTGTTCCTCCGACAAGCGCACACAACACACTCAGCTCCATCGGTCCTCAACACTCCCTCTTGAGCGAGTGAATTGTTATTCTCCCAGCGGCGACATTAACCTTTAGAGAATCCGCCTAACAGAAGCACTCTGTACTCTCCACAAGTGCTGCACAGTTTCTGAGGTCTGTGCTTCATCTTGAACTGAGAAATGTTAGGAGCTGTATGAGCTGCTGCTGCCCGTCACACATCTACAACTCCTGCACCCCTCCCACCCCCCCAAAAACCGTCTGATAAGCAGCTGATTTCACTTGTGAAAGAGACATCCATTCTCCTCCCCTCGCAACTATTCTATCAAAAGACTTTAACGATGGAAAAACATGTGCAAGTCACCACTTGAGGCCCTTCCCTCCCACAGATGAGCTGATTACTCTGAAGTTTGGGAGCTGCAAGAGGAAGTCGCCCCGTGATGCAATCCCACGATTTCCTCTCTCTCGGCTATCGCCTGCTCCCACTCTGCCTCCCATCCCTCCCTCCCTTCCATCTGACAGCTGCAGGTGTGGAGCTGTCCTCCTTCAACCCACTCAAGGAGAGGAAACTGGATCCAAAGCACAGGCTTGATATTTGGAGAGCAAAAGACAAACATTGCATCTTAGAACGCTTGCCAAACAACTAAGTGGCACTTAATGACACCAAATGTATCGAGACACATCTGTGTCATTAGTTGGGCTCGATCTTTAAGAAAAACGACAACAACAACAAAAAGTTTTATTTCACACTGTGGATACTTCTTGAATTCTTCCACGTCGGTCACTGTTAGAAGCAACACAAAAGCTTTGTTTGCTTTTCGTTTACAAGTTGCCAGATTTTATATGGGTTTTTATAATGTATATTCCATCCATCTTCCAAACAACTCTATCCAAATTAAGGTGGGGGAGTGGGGGTGCAGAAGCTGATCGGATCACAAATCCATATACTTACAATACTTAAGGGCAGTAAAAGAAAACAAGAACACATGGGAGATAGATAAGTTACAAAGTCCTCACAGAAAGGCCTTGAATAAGATTAAAACCTGGGATATTCCTGAAGTTAAGCAAAACATAAATACAAAAAAACCAAGATATAGCCTAGGAATTTTTTTTTCTAGAAACACCTGCAGCTGGTTTTTTTTTGTTTAAACTTTAACACTTAACACAAACGTCCTATTCAGCCAAGCATTGCATATGAAAGAAACGGGTTGTGTGAGAGAAGGGTTTGGCGCAGTAAGCTTCCGACCGCCTCGGCTATTCCGTACACTTTCTAGTAAAAACAAAATATCTAAACAAGGTGGACTCCTCGAGAAAAAAGGACTGCATTTTCTGGTGGCTGCTGGATCCTGCTGAAGCATCACTTCTTCCACTGAGGCCCCCAAGCAGCATGTCAAAGACACGCACTGTGCTCCACTGGGTGGTGCAGACACAGAGTGCCTGTGCCATGCCGAGGAGACAGACCAGCAAACACGTCCAGATGAAATCCTCGCTCTGAGCCAGAAAAACTGCTGCTGCAGAGCTTTGGTAGCAACTAATAAAAAAGTGCTTTCATTGACACTGAGTTCACTCTGTGCGAGAGTTCTTTAACCTGTGCAGCTGTTTGAGAAGAATGGAAAACCTTTGTTTCTAGCTTCTTCCATTGATTTTACATTGGCTTCAGGATGAGTTAAAACTCTTAAAAATTAGGAAAGTGGCAAAAAAAGATACTCCAACAAGTCATTTAGTCAATGTAACTTCCGGAAATGGGCAGATACTGCGTGGATCCAGATTTCTAATCACAATCTTTCTAAACGTGTTTATTCCTAAATGCTCCATGACGCAAACATTCAGTCTCACTACTGTCTCACTTTGTTTTCTATAAATAGTTCTCGACCAGCTGCATATTTGAGATATTCGTCATAACCTTCACAATACTGGAATGCTAAAGGATCCACAAGTGATCGGAAGTTGTCCACATCCCAAACAAATGAGCCATCCTCCAATAAAGGAAGGTAAATATGTCAAACTTGGCCTTGATGAAATGACGGTGACTCCAGAGCAGATGGGGTACACTGTATATAATATTCAAGAAACATCTGGATGACACTCAAACGACTAGTTAGTGAGTTGTTGACAGTTTGAGAGGCCTGATCTCGATATATACACACGCATAAGTTGAACAGTAATATGTATGATCACTGTACAGGTGTCACACTCACCTTGTAGACTTTTCCGAACGCGCCGTCGCCCAGTTCGCCGATAATTTCCCATAAATCGTTCGGATTGATGTCCCGATGGACGTGCTCGTACTGTTTGACTTTCTTTTTTATTTCAATAGTTGGCAGACGGAAGATTTTGCTGAATCTAGCGAGAGCCATCCTTTGCGATTGAGGGGGGAAAAAAATTACTTGGTGAAAAAGAAAATAACTAGTCAGAGAGCATTACGCACGCAAAAGACGCGCAGCTCCGCTTATCTATAGTCTTTACTTCCTCACGTCCACTTTCTCTTCCGAAAATAAAACAAACACAAACTGTGCTGGTTCAACGAAGTGATTCTACTCCATCCATGTCGACCCTGCTCTCTGAGGGTACGTTGTTTAAAAAAAAAAAAGAAAAATCCAGATCTCAATCCGCTGGTGCGTCCTGGATGCGCTCTGACCACCTGCCGCTCAAAAAGCCGTGTGTGTTAGTGCGTATGTAAGTGTGTATGTGTGTGGAGGGGCGGTTGACTTGTTGATTCAAACTGCGCGAAAATAGCCCCACCTCGTAACTCAAGGGAGCTTCTCAATGCCGTCATGGAAATGTAGTTCAATAGACAAGAGCGAGACGTCGTCATAAACCACGCCGGTGAGGTAGAGAGGACTCCATGTCCGGGTTGGCGCGGGGCGTGTCCCGCAACTTCACACAGCTGTGTCATTAAGGACGCGTCTCCAGGAGCTCCGTGGACACTTCTGTTCTTAGTGTGAACTCGGTTTTTTTTTTCTCTCTCTCTTTGACTACAACGTCTATAGTGTCAGTGGTTAGATTTTCGTTCCCTTATTGCAAATTAAAATGTTGAGTTAATCAATATCTTGGCTCATAAATAAAGATAGACTATATAGGCGCCAACAGATTAAAACCCATGTGCAGTGCACTGGTGATGTGGTCTTTTAGGTTCCTCCTCTATTGCACCACTTGAATGGGTAGTGCGACAGTGCCCCCGAGTGGCAAATAAAACAAATGGACCAATAGCACACACAGCTCCTCCTCTGTATATCTTTTCTATCCATCACACCTTTCACAGGGTAAAATACAACCCAGAAGTGGTCCACAAATGATTGGTTAACAGTATTAAAAGGAAAACTATTTGCAAACACACATTTGCACATATATATTTATTAACACGTGTGCATAAAACCTATGCAAAACGCACATAGAAACAAAGATTTACCATAGATTATAGAAGGAGAGAAGATCCATACACACCCAGTTTTTTTTTTTAAATGGTAAATGATGCAAAAGAAAATAACAAAGATCACACAATTAAACTGGGGAGTACAATACAGATACAAAATGCACAGCCCATTTACTAATGTTAGTGTGTACACACACACACATATATATATATATATATATATATATATATAAAGTGTACTCTGTATGGATAGCGCTACACCTGCGTAAGATTAAACAGTGATATCATATAACTCAATAGACTGAATATTTAGTCTGTCCTCCAAAGCAATGGTGATGGATATTTTATGACAATCTATGTAACATCCAACCAGTTTATATACGGCTTTATCCAACTTAGGGTGGTGGAGTACTGCAGCTGATCTCAGCTGACTGTTTTGGAGTCAGCAATTAAGCTCAAGCATTTGTTTTGGAACTGTGGGAAGATACAGAGGAAACCCTTGCATACACAAGGAGGACATGTAGACTCCACAGCTAAAAGTCCTCAAGCACAAATCACAGTTATCCTCACTGTAAGGTATACAATATGGGTGGTTCTCTGTGCTCTGTTTTCTCCCTACAATGACTTGAGAACTTATCTTTGATGTACTCTGCCTTTTGCACTGTGTTGGCTGTGATAGTGTCCACTCCTGTCACCTGAATTTAGATTAACCACATTTGAGTCCAGGGACAGGGGCCACACAGCCTAATTTCATTGTGACTGGGCCAGACCAGTAAAATTGTGCCATAATACCTTTTACATTTAAACTTTTTCTTTGTTGTGTGAGTATATGTGATGAAAATGTTGCTATTTTTGCAAAACAACATAATGACTAAAATCACTACAATCTCAATACAAATACATTTTAAACACCTTTAAATACAATAGTAAAATGTCTCACAACTGTTTTTGCAAACTGTGTCAGCATGGTTTTGAGGCTAATGCTCGTTTGCTTTTTTATTTGCTATGAGGTAGCAATCTTTCCTGGCAGCATCATTGATATTTCAGCTTGAGTATCAGTGTTGTCCTATGTCTGCTCCTCTTGAGAAATTTGTTTCAAAAAGAAAAAATAAATCAATGTTTTCTTTCAAATTGTTGCAATTTGCTTGGCGTTTGACGAGCCGAGCCTCTTGTGGGCCGGTTTTGGCTTTCCCTTTCCCTTTGAGCTTAAATTGTCTAGTTTACATCAGGATTGAGGCGAAATGAAAACAAAAATTGCTTTTGATTTCACCTCTTTTTGACCAACACTTTAGATGTACTTTTCATTTGATTTGAAACTAAGCCCTTGCATTTTGTAGAAAGACAACAGACTTAGCAATAAAGGAAAAGGTGTCTTGCTTAATGGCATTGCTTTGTGTTTCCAGCTTTAATGATAGAACTGATTAAACTGTTCTGCACCGCAAAAAAACAAAAAACATTTTTAAATGACTTTGGCTGGCTTCCTCGACACAAATTGACTGGTGCTGGGTTGCTGCATTATTATCTCACCCTGATTTGCTCCGAATAATGCCACAGATTGATAAAAGTAGAAGACTGAGCTGCCATTCTTTGTACAAATGATTGTTGCTATCATCACAAATGCTGTGTCTGTGTGTGAGTAATTGCAAGTCTAATTCTGAAATATCAGGCTGTGGACTTCAGGTGATTTTTCCCTTCAGAATGCATAAAGCTCTCTGGAGTGAAAATCTATGACCTCAATTTACTATCTCATTTGCATGACTAATTTCCTCCCAAAGTTCAATGGAAAGATTAGACAGCCAATTAAAAGGCTGAATTATCAATTATGGCCAAGGAACATTAGTGGTGATGGGGTGATGTCATGCTTTGCTTTCTCATCAATTCAGCATTCAGCTGTTTTAAATGGTTTGAAAAACATCTTTTGTCATGTTGTCTTTCCACAGCAGCTCCGCTTTATTTTCCTCCCTCAATAAGATGTGCCAGCTTCAATACATGTCAGGATTTTCTAATTGTCGGGACTGCATAGGAAGCCTCCATCACACAGTGGAGGGTTCTCTTTTATAACATGCTGATGTTTTGTAAACAGCTTCCTCACGTCTCTCAAATCCCCCAGTGACAGTAGCCTGCGGTATGGATGTGAGCTCATGCAATTCGCAGCACGCCTTCCAATTCATATTTATTGTCAGCATTATGCGTTTGTTGCACATTTAATAGTGATTTGTCTTTTTCCATTTTTTTTCCAGTTTGTGTGCTTTTATAACTTCTAGGCATGTTTTTCTTTTCGTTTTTTAATTCTCACATTTACTGTCTAATTGTCTCTATATAGATGTCTCTATATAGGTTCACCAGGTCTAAAATGTAGATGAATGATGCAACTGGATGCTTTTCTCCTCTGAAACAAAATTTAAAAAAACATTTCCGGGGAAAAAGATTGACAGAAGGCAGCCTGATTAAGTAGTTATTTTTTTTATACAAAGGTTATAACTTGAAATGTGTTACAATGAATTAGACTATTTCTCCACAGACAACCAGGGTTCTTTTCCAGGGTGGATCTCAGTGGAGGTCTGCATGTTTTCCCTGCATTGGTTTTCTATTGGTACTCCAATTTCCTTCAACAACTCTGAAATCATGCATGTCAAGTCTTTAAACTGTTTAGTCGTGCTTCGTAAACACAGTTTTGTGGGTATTGCTCATATGATGCAGGTTCATTTTAAAGTGAGTGGTCAGTTTAAAAGGACTAAAATTACGTTTCAGGGGTTTTAAATTATTCTAGATCTTGTTTTATGATTCTGAGCCTATCTAATAGAATTCAAAATGGTTGTTTTTAAAAAAAAAAAGAGTAAACGGTTTTTAAACAACACTTTGTAGAGTTCATGTCTGGATTAAAGAACAGTATTTGAATGTTCTGGTTCTGCCTGTGAAGAGCCAATTATGTTTTGATGAACCCTGGTCAAGTTTTAAAAGTTTTTTTCCCCCCCATAGATTCCGGATTTCAAAGTGTGTGTATCAAAGTGCAGGTCAAATGTCCAGGCTGTAAAACTTCAGGAAGTCAAGGTTTAGTTAAGAGAGTCCACATCTATTTGCAAGAGTTCGGCTCTGGTTCATTCTGTTGCTTTTTCCTTTGAAAGGATGTTCAAGGTTCAAGTTAATCAGTGACTTTAGTAGTTGGCAATGTGCACAAGCTGAACTATGGGGTTATATTTGTGCCAAAATTCTGAGCGAGCGATGGGAAAATTTGAGCGCAAAAAAATTCATTGTGCAAGCACACTAATAACATTTTGAGGAAATATTTAAATTGCGCAAAGACAAACTTGAGATTGTGCGCTCAAAAATCATTTCTGCGCTCAGATTCTTCCTCTGCGTGCTCGACCTCTCTCTCTCTCGCGCTCAACCTCTCTCTCTCTCGCGCTCAACCTCTCTCTCTCGCTCGCTCAAATCTCTCCATGTCCGCGCTCAAGTTCTGCTGTGCGCTCGCTCAAAATGTGCAAAGCCCAAATGTGACAGACACGGTTGTCCACCAATCACAGAAATTTGGGGCGGGCGTTGAATTCTGATTGGTTACTTCGGTTTCTGGAAGTGCCTCATAACCGACGAAGAAGAAGAGGGAAAAACAAACTGCGAAGGAAAACAGAAATAAGGAAAACTAAAGATAATGATCCTGGATTACAACATGTTTTCCCCCGCAGTTTGTTTTCCCCTCTTCTTCTTCTTTTTCTTCTTTGTTGGTTATGAGGCACTTCCAGAATCCGAAGTAACCAATCAGAGTTCAACACCCGCCCCAAATTTCTGTGATTGGTGGACAACCGTGTCTGTCACATTTGGGCTTTGGACATTTTGAGCGAGCGCACAGCAGGACTTGAGCGCGGAGGTGGAGAGATTTGAGCGAGAGAGAGAGAGAGAGGTTGAGCGAGCGAGAGAGAGAGAGGTTGAGCAAGCAGAGGAAGAATCTGAGCGCAGAAATGATTTTTGAGCGCGCAATCTCAAGTTTGTCTTTGCGCAATTTAAATATTTCCTCAAAATGTTATTAGTGTGCTTGCACAATGAACTTTTTTGCGCTCAAATTTTCCCATCGCTCGCTCAGAATTTTGGCACAAATATAACCCCATACTGAACGTCATAAGCAATAGGCTTCAGTCCCTTCAGTCCTAATATGGAGTTAATATAATAAAAAGAATGGATTATCATCTATTTAGATGGAATTGACATAATTATATGTAGTAATACACATGTAAATCTTGTGTCCTGCTACTTTACATAGGTCTGTCATTATTAGGACATGACCAGAGTTCACTGAGACTCTCTCACTTTGCTCTGGTATGGAAGGCAGTGTTACGGTAGAAACATAAATTTCATTTCGACTGTAAAGGTATTGAACTCGTCACATATCTTTATTAAACTACTGTTGCTTGGTCTGCAGAGAGAAGTAATTTCAATATGACTGGATCCACATCGGAGACCCACATATGTGTGACTTTAGAGATCAAACGTGCAGGCACAAACATCCTTGGAGCCATTCATAATCTGTACAATAAACCCTGCTTAACCCTTTCAACTCCCTCACTGACCAACCCACCAAACAGCAGCGTCACGTCAAATGCATCTCATCAATAACAGTCCATTTTCTTTTTGTCCTGTCCAGCAGCTTAGTCCTCTGTCATGCCCCTCTTGTTATGAACGTTACACATTTTTCATTCATTCTCAAGCTGCATTGACTTGAAATTACGGTATGTTATTCAAGCCAGTGTGTAAAATGACTCATCATCCCTCTGTTCCACCTGGAACCATACAAAAGTTATCTTTCAGAGACAAATAATTCACACTAATTTATCCTTTTTAAAATGAAGAGCACAATAAAAGAAATGTAAAAAGTGTTGGGTTTTTTTTTTTCATTCTGAATGAATTCAGCATATTATTGAATTAATCTGTTTTGTTTAATAATGACAGAAGAAACATTTAGACATTGCCACATATATCGACTCGTCATTTTGAGTTACAAAACAAGAAATTCAATGTGAGTCAATGACGATATAAGGAACTGTGGCACAAAAGCAAATGAAGCGAAGGTTAAAATGATCCGCCAAAATTTTAAAAGGGCAACAGAGGTGATTAAACAGTGGGGTAAATGTTGCACCTCCTCTAGGTTTGTCACCAGCAGCAAGTTTGTTATCGTGAATTCAAGAAGTCTACTTTCAACAACTTCAGACAAAATAATTTTTAGAAGAAGAAAAACCAGTTTAGTAAAAGCAATATGAAATGTAGTAATCACTTACCTGTCAGAACTGGAAATATAACAAGCATCAGAGCGGAGGCCCATTGTATCATAGTAAAGGGCCACGAGATCGACACATTTGTAAAGTTCATGAGCTCAAAAGAAGGGAGAACTTTCCTAACTGACAAAAGTTGACCAGATATTGGATGATAACAAAGAGTTTGAACCAGAGGCATCACCACGGTGTAAGTGAGCTCTCCACCATGGCCAGCATCTCAGTGTAGCTCAGCACCACAGGCATCAAAAATGAAATAAATCACAAATTCAACTTCACCATGACTCTCTGACACCTACTGAACTGACATAACATGTGTATGTTTGTGTGACCAGAGCAAACATGCAGCAATATATTCATGCAGACAGCTTTTTCTACACATATTGTGCAACTGCAGAAGATGATAGGGAAGGATCAGTTGGAAATCAATCGTTTAATATGAATGTATAACATCTTTTTAATGCATTTCAATTCATTTTCACATATACGTATGCACACATGCATGCATGCACACAGTTTAATTATTTGCATGTCTTTCTACTGATGAATCAAAGTACTCTGACATAACGTGCACAGAGAGAGGAGGAACATGCAAACTCCCAATAGAAAGTGAGACCTCGGAATAAAGTCATCATACAATATGAACATACAATACAGCAGCATATAGAAAATTAATAACAATGTCTAAACTTTAAGATTAGCTGTACTTCATTACTGTTCACCATGTAGGATTTGTAGGCCATATGTCTCGTGTCTTAATCAGGATCACGAGGGGCCCGTGTGACCTACGTGACCCTGCAAGATAATCTACAAAACAAGATTTGGTGATGAGAATGTCTACATCAAGTCTCATTTCTTACATTGTGTATGAAAGGTCTTTGGACCAGTGATATATCAAAGTTTCAAAATCACTCTAATCTCATTAGTGCATTCATGTGAACTGCTGAACTTTTTTTTTTTTTTTTTTTAAGTACACTTGATGAATAATGAATAACGAATGCTTGCAACAGTTTGACATTTATGAACTACGAAAGATAAGTGAAACCTGTAATCTTTAGAAATCTAAATTTTGCGCTATAATATAGCGATATTTTTTTGGAAACGTTATTCCGGTGACGTCTTATCTGTAGTTAATGCAGACATGTGGCGACTATTTTTGTCCAGTAGGTGGAGATGTTTTACACATATTAAATCTCAAACCCTCCTTCACCCAGAGGTGAGCAACTTTGCTAATGACACAATTTTAAAAACATTTTTTATTACTACGTCGGGTAATTTGTGACAAAACACTTCTATTAATAGCATATATTACTAGTAAATACTGGAAAATACACTACGTTTCTAAAATGTGAGTTATTTAAATTGACAAGCTTCAAATGCATAAACAAAACAAACAAAGAGTGACTGCATTTGGTATTTGTTTAAAATATTATTGAAATGACTGTCCTCCTCTGTCACTATATAAGCTAATAATAAATACATCCAACTTATAGACACTGTGTTCAGGACCTGAAAATTAGATCTCCAGTGTATAAAGATCAGACTTTCATACATCCTGGACTTACCAATGACTGGTTATCTCACAGACAACTGAAAACTCAACCTGTTCTGACAAAACTGGGTCAATGTGAGCGTCCCGCATGATGAATACCTTCACTGTGGCTCTGTCCAGGTGTGATACGATGCCGTCATCACTCATCACATCCACAAGTCCAGCGGTATTCCCGGGCCGTCCGATAAGGGGTCGGCCTGGTTTTGAGTGATGCTCGTCACCTTTCACAGCCACTTGAGATCTTCTCTGTATGAAGATAAATGATCCGAGCAGAGTTTGTCTTGGCATCACATGACGACATAAAGAGAAAGAAAATGTACAGTCTGCACTGAAAGCATTTTTTTTTTTTTTTTATCATGGCCGCTCCCTCCACTCAGTCATTCTCCTCACGACCTTGCTCCACTCAATTAACAGAGGACACCAGTGACTATGCAGTCCTCCTAATGAATGGATGTGTTTTACATTCAGTGATTTAATGGACACAGAGGTTAATGTACGATGGGAAACCGGACTATAGAAATATGAAAAGACAGAACATTCCAATGCAGTAAAGATATATATTCTGGCTTCAAAGACCTTGCTCTTTTAATGTACACAAACGGCATCTTTGTCCTTCGTTGTCTACTGCTCTTCAGATCCATGTGCCTTTTCAGTAAGATGATGATTCAGTATGAGCGTCACTCTTTAGTGGTTTGCTCAGGACACCAGTAGTGACTGTGAGGTAAACTAGAGTGCTGTGAGTCATTCATTTTCCGCCCATAACTTCATCTTTCTGAAGAAATGTGAAGAAGCATATTCAACATCCCACATGAGAATTTATCACTATTTATGTGCACAATTACACTTCAATTCACCAACTTTGTTTCATTATACAGAAACTTTTGATGCTATTATCTGTGAGCCCAATACTGCACTAATAAGATTGTAAAAGATATACCATCTGACCAAATGAGCATAGCGTTATCCATTCATAAGGTTTTATCCAGTTCATCAGTTTATTATAAGGCAAACACAGAGAGACAGACCTATGAGCACTTAAGAGTTTGAAATCATTTGACAGTCTTTGGACAGTGCCAAGGGAACAACGGTATCTGGGGAAAACCAATGCATGGACAGGCAGAACATGCAAACCGGAAGGACGGACTCAAACTATTTTTGCTGTGAGGAAACAACCACTACACCACTGCATGGTTGTATCGACACCTAGGGAGAATAAATACCATAAAACTCAATAAGGCTTGCGATTGGACATCGGAGGGGCATTAGCGTGCTTTGTTCTCCCTGTGTAATTACTATTTCCACATAACTCTGAAGGCTATAATAAAGCAGGAGGCTCAGCTGCTCTATAAAGAGACTTCCTCTCACTTGGGGCACCAGGTCAAAGCAGCCTGTCCTCAAACTGCCTTCCAAAAGTGCCCATCTGCAAGGTAGTGACCACACATCGGGTCTAGGTGGCGCTATTCTTAAGCTGACCATGACCTTTGACTTCACGGTGTCGACAAGAGAGGAAATGTTATAACTTTTATAGGGATGAGAAGATCATAAGAGGTGAAACGGAGTATTTATGTTTAAAAAAAAATGCAAAAAGGGGAAATAATCGGATTTGTGTGATGAATTAACTATCATCTCATCACTTTGTGCCACATATTGTGATTGCGCACACAGTAAAGTGACTTTGACCCACACATTTCCATCCAGTAAAGCTTAGAATTGTGAACTCTCTGGAGGGATCTCTGTAGAAAATACCGAACAGAGGACACTTCGTTTTCCTCTTCTTTTTTTTTTTTTTTCCCCGATGCGTAAAAGCCAGGCAGGGAGGCAGACAGGCAGGCACAGGGAAGCCTGACAGTTGCAGCCAGTGGAACGTGCCTCTCCAGACGCACGGCGCTCGTGCATCAGTCTGCGATGTGGAGGTCAGTCGCTCGTCACTGTAACACGCAGTTTCTCTTCCCAGCCTCTTTTGTTTTGGTGTTTTCCCACCTTTTTGTCGCCTGGATTTTCTTGTCGCATCAGTCACGTCGCGGTTATTTTTACTGTTATTTTTAATTTATTATTATTTTTTTGTCGGGTGGCAGGTGTCCCGGTGCGTCGTCGTCCCGACACCGGACAAGTGATGCTTTGAGCAGCACTGTTGCGCCTCTCGTCTCTGCAGCAAACCGGGGCTAGAAATGGTCTCATGTTCAGAGGTAGGTGTCCACAGCTTGGATGCAGGAGGGGTGTGTGTGTGTGTGTGTGTGTGTGTGTGTGTGTGTGTGTGTGTGTGTGTGTGTGTGTGTGTGTGTGTGTGTGTGTGTGTGTGTGTGTGTGTGTGTGTCTGTGTGTGTGTGTGTGTGTGTGGAGGGGTACTTTCTATTCAGCGCGTGTTCTCCCATTTGATCAGATAAAGAGGCTCCGAGCACAATGTCCTCTGCGGGGAGCTCAGCACTGCAGCTCCCCGCACTAGTTTTTGAATATTTCATTCAACCCAAGAGGGGTATTCAGATAATCTGCTGTGACCTTATCACGCAGTCTGGAAATGGCATTCATCTATGGGTTTCCCCTAAAGGCTCGGACGTAGTCAGTTTACCTGTCTAACCTGACGCATCAGTTCACTCCCTCTTGTAGACAAGCTGTCACTCACTTTTACAGATACTTATCCTCAGAAATCAATGTATCTTCTTGTTATTTTGATGTGTTCTTACACTGTTAAATAGGTTAGCTACTTTTTTTTGTGCTTGTCATCCTCATTTTTCTTGATAGAAAATGTCCAATATGAAATCTGTCTTTTGTTTGTCTGTCATCCTGTAGAGGGCAGCCAGAGGGATTTCCACTTGCAGTACATAACACCCTCAAACTATAAATCAAAAGCCTCCAATTTTGTGTCTTAATGGGAAAAGGGATCATACCATTCATCACAGCAGCACAGTGCTCCTGTGGGCCGTGTTTAAAAATGTAATAATTGATAAATGAAGGTGAAGGGACCTGCTTGTGTGAGAAGTTTTCTTGTCACATTACTCATTTAGTAGAGTTTTAATCAAATCTACTATTGTCACTGGTGCTCTACTACTTTTAATGGTCCCTCTTTATATTTTTTTTGACGTTGCACTAAATAAAACAGATGTAATCAAGCCTCACATGATCTACCTCTCTGCTTTTTTATTCCCTCCCTCCATCTCTCTGTCCCTCCTCCTCTCTGTCTGCTGGCTGGTCATATTTCCCTACCTCTCCTCACAGGTTAGACTCTCGCTCAATAGAGGGTCACAGCCACAAGCACCTCATCCACCCTGCTCCCGGCTGGCAGGAGGCATCTGCCCGCCTTCCTTCATATGAGCAGCAGCCAGGAGAGACAGAAAAGTGCTGTAGTGGTCCTGCCTGTGTGTGTATACATGTGTGTGCGTGTGTGTCAGCGCTTCAGTGCCTTTAGCGTTCCCCCGAGCGCCTGAGCGTGTGTGTGTGTGTGTGTGTGTGTGTGTGTGTGTGTGTGTGTGTGTGTGTGTGCGTGTGCGCGCAGTGATGTGTGGAGGTGTCAAGGTGGAGAGTTAAGACAGGACCAGTTCAAGTCAGCAAAAACGGACCATGAGCACGTGAGACTGTGTATGTGTGTGTGTATGGGACTCAGTGTGTGTGTGAGTGAGTATGTGTGTGTTTGGAGTTAGTTGTTGACCAGGCTATGAGTGCACCTCAGAGGGAGAGCCGTCCACTGCTGAGTTGAGTTGAGCAGAGCAGGGAGATCTGTACGAGGAGCAGTCATGGGGCTTGGGCAGTCCAGCAAGGCTCCAGTGACCGACGATACAGATGAAGGTGAGTCATAAAACATTCATAAATGTCTTTATTTACTTTCTCTGTTTGGGCAATACATGTTGCAAAAATAGAAAGGGAAGTTATACAAAACCTGAACTGGCGTGCTGTGAGCAGACCGCTTGAAGAAATGCTAGAATATTATCTGCAGGTTTGGTTATAGACTGATGAAATGCTGACTGTAGTCTTTTTGATTAGTTAATGACCACAACAATACATTTAATTATGGATAGGTGCAAATAACAGAATACAAACTTTATCACAAAACTCAAATCTTTTTTTTTCTTTAGATATGTGGTTCACTTCATCACATTGAAGATTATTTTCCATTTATGTTTTGAGCCTCTCCTGTTGATTATCCTTAAAATTTCTTTTAAACTGATATAGATCAAGGTCAGAATCAAAAGGAGGCATTGTTTGAATTAATCTTGGTTTTTTTTTATCTTTTGTGTCTGCTGTAGTAATACATTGTGAATTTATTGATCAGAGTCAGACTCTGAATTTTCTTCCAGTCTGGCTGAAATCCAACGCCTTCATAAGTCAGTGCTACATGAGCCAGTAATCTTGCTAGAAGTAAAATAAGTTGCCCAAATGTATGTTTTTTAATCTTCCATCAAAGATGATCTTGAATATCTGTTGTTGGTTTCCTTACAGTTCCAACTATTTTACAAGATTAACAAAGTTGTGTCAATCAAATGCCCAAAATAAATCAAATAACATTTCTTTCATTTCTGTCCATAATTAAAAATCATCATTATTAATGATTGATGCTTAATCATCTCACAGACTTTTTTGAAATATGTCGGTCATAACAGATCATTTTTGGAGGGCTGATTTAAAACGGTGAAGATCTATTTGACTTGTGAGCTCACAAAACAGTGTGGGCGATCCCACGTAGGGCAGGGGAATAATAAACACAGAGGCACATCATCCTGAATTAGGAAAAGTACAGGTCACTGGAAACAAAGTAAGAATAACCCCACCACCCCCACTCCACCCCCACTCCCAAAGGATACTCCATCTGAGGTGGCGGCAGACCAGATGGGTGCTCCTTTACTTTGTTGTTGCTGCTGCTTGACACTGTAGTGTGGCTATTATATGACTTTACACATGATTGAGAAATGTGTGTGGGGGGGGGGGGGGGGATAATGTGTTGAGATAAGTGTAGATAAACATGGAGAAGTCAAAGACGTGGCAAAAGATATCAAACAAATGAGCTCAGATAGTGATTTAAACAGTCTTAGAAAGCATGTAAAGCAAAAAAAACAAAAACTAACAACTTTTGCACAATTTAAATATTGAAATTGGGAAAATAACAGCCAGTGTGATACCTATACAGTACATCATCCATTCATTTCTTTAAGTAGCAATAAACATGCAAATTGAGTTTTCACTTCACATTTCAGGAGCGACAGCTCACCGCCTCTTTATTATTAGTACAGTAAACATTTCTGAAGGTTGACGCTTTCAAAAAAGATTATTAGCGGACGTAAACACTTTGAGTGGTAATCTTCACCAACCACCTTTGTCCTTGAGTCCAATATGTTCATATTTGTTTTGTTTAGCAGTTTCTACAACACAGATTCAATATAGTATACACATTTATTCAGAAGAAGAAAAAAGATTCCCTAAGATGGATATAAATTTGACAATGAAGCAAGTGAATGTTACAATCCCATAAAGTCATTCAACATTTTAATTTGTAACACTTAAAGTATGATGATCATTTTATTGGCCTATTGTAAACAAATGTTAAAAAAAGTGCGAGTAATAGTCATTTTCTTTGTTGGTTTAAATGCAGACCCATGTGCATAGTTTACAGTTGATACTCTCAACCGACCTTCATTGATTTACACGGTGGTGTGCGCACGAAGGTGAACTCTGTCAAGACATGTTCATTTCCTCAGAGGATGAGACGTGTGCACGTCAAGTGTCCCCCATGTGCCACAAACGTTTGCCACTTAGTGCAGCCGGGAGTGTCTGGTTAATGGACAGGTTCTGTTTACTGCTTGCTATACCTTATTCCGTGCTACATGGACCCAAGGGTTGTGTTTCAGTCGTCGGAGCAACAACGCAGAGCCTGATGTTCCCGCAGCGGTGGCTACTTGAGTGATTTACTGGCCTCCGTGTGGGAGAAATGAGACAATCAGACAGAGAAAATGAGTGGAGGCTAGAGCTGCTAAATCGGATTGTCTTTACATATAAATGCAAGAACTGTTTG
This sequence comes from Blennius ocellaris, assembly GCF_963422515.1. Lineage (NCBI taxonomy): Eukaryota > Metazoa > Chordata > Actinopteri > Blenniiformes > Blenniidae > Blennius > Blennius ocellaris. The sequence goes on from NC_137663.1 coordinate 10,952,439, forward strand.
CAGGAGAACACAATCAGTGCTTGATATGGATATATCTCTTAATAAAAAGCATTATGATGATTTTTTTTTCTCTCTCTGTTTCTACGCTGCAGCAGTCAAGTTCTTGTATTTCTCTGTATATGTTGTCTGATAATGGAAATTCAAATTGTAATACAGATGGGTAAGGTATGCCCACTGGTCTGAACTCAGTGGAGAAATAAAGCAACCCCATTTGAACATTAAACCAAAAACATCTGTGGTGCGTGAATCATGTACCCTGATTTTCCTTTAGAAATAAACATTCCTATTTTTTCAGTGACACCCGTGGGCCAGTCGTGAACAATCACATGTAGCCGCCCCCCCCGGGCAGTACAGTGCCCAGGTCTGACCTAGAAACTTCTAGCATCATGCTGCGACTTTCTTACCCCCCTACTGTGATGTATTCAATCAATTTGTCTGCAATGGCAGATTTTGGTCCTCCATTGCAGTCAATTTTAGGTCAGGACTCTTTTCAGGACAGTCTATTTTTGTTTCTGTTTTTTTTCTCCCAACCATGCTGAGTTGCTGTTGCTGAGAAAATGTCCTGGTAATCTTTTGATTTTATAATTCTTTTGATATTTTTAGTTCTTGTAGTATGACAGACAGAAAGCTGCCCCGCAGTATAACCAAAACCAGGTCTGACAGTGAGATGGCTAGATTTGATCCTCTGTCTTCCTCCCACAGTCCAAAGACATGCAATTTATGTGAATTGGTGATTTGAGTTCATTGTGTGTGTGTGTGTATAGTCAGCAGGGATTGAACCCAGCGCCCTGCTATCATAATTTAGATATAGCGGCATTGAAGATGGGTGAATTGCCTGAATGGAAATTCTGTTCAAGAAGCTGTAACGGGTGTCGATGATGTCATTTTGGTCATCAGCTCTCGTTTGAGATAAAAACATCTTTACCCAGTCCAAAGTGAATCACCTCTGCAGCATTTATTTAAAAAAAAAAAAAAACTAATTTCACCAACACGATTATCCCAATTTAAAACAATTAGCACGTGTCAGTCAAATTTAAATTGACCGGTAGGTGAGTTTCGTTCTTCATATGATTTCCTCTGCTGATTTAAGCCATGACAAAGCTGTTAATATGCCAATTCCACTCATGTGTGGACTTCGATGATTACACGGTCTATAACTCACGCGTCCATCATTTAATACATCACCTTAAACCACTGAGAGTACTCCTGGTAAACAGATGAGTCTCTATCTGGGTTCCCACCCTCTCTTTCTGTCTGCATCTTCCGCCTCCTTCAATCACAGAGCTCTCCCATCTCATCCAGGACGCAGCCGTCCTTCCCCCAAAACCCATCAGGAGAGAATGTCCAAGGTTCTCAGCACGAAAATGACCATGTTCATCTCAAGTGTGTGTCTGAGAATATGCTGAGTTTACACAGTGGCATATGGGAATCTGTGTATACTTGCAAGTCCATTTTAAAGGAAGGACTCATATGGATCCGATCAGAATTGGCTTGTGTAAACACTCCAGCACCGATAGTGTGAGAGGAGGAAGCGCCCGTGATATGTGACTAACAGAGCATAACATTAACTGTCACATCCAATAGATCTAGTGACTGCTGGCTGAAAGTGTGAGTGTCTGCGTGTGCACGCGCATTTGTGTGTGTGTACGTCGTGCTACTGCAAAAGAGGCCGGTGATGTTTTGAATTAGTTATCAATGTGTGTATTTTGAATGATGATTGTGGATGCAGTTGTGTGTGTATGGTTGTGTATCTCTGAGATGTGTGTGTGTGTGTGTGTGTGTGTGTGTGTGTGTGTGTGTGTGTGTGTGTGTGTGTGTGTGTGTGTGTGTGTGTGTGTGTGTGTGCGTGTGTGTGTGTGTGTGTGTGTGTGTGTGTCGTCTGATGAGTGTGCAGAGTGGGCAGCAGCTGTTCCAGCGTTGGGGAAATAGCAGAGAGGGAAAACCTTCTGTCCTGGTTGTCATGACAGCAAGAAACAAACAGCTCCATCCGCTTACAATTGCCGATAAATTTTGCTGATAGATGGATGGAGAGAACGAGAGAGAGAGAGAGAGAGAGAGAGAGCGAGAGAGAGAGAGAAGTGCTATGAGGCTTGTAGGAATATCAAGCTTCAAAACATTTAGGAAAAACATGCAAAACATGTTTGCGCTGAAGGTCCTTTCAGTTCACAGCCATCTGATGTAAATGGCGTGCTACACCAGTAGACATCTATCTGCTTTCGCTTCAGTAACATACTGGGACAATAAGTTTAAGGGACACCTCATAATTAACCTACTGTTACTTGATTGACATTGAATTCTTTCCCATTTCATCCACATCCGTGACCTAGTTTATTTTTTATCAAAGTAGACGTTTAACTTTTCTGTAAAGTTGCACCTTTCTGTAGCAAATCATGTGGTTTAATTCTCATCTCCAAAAGCAAGCAAATTAAATCCATACCAATTTGTTAGTGGTGTAAGATATTAAAAAAGAAAGAAATAATATATCTTATGTCCAATAATTGTATCGTGCTCTATAGTATACACAATGTTTTAGCACCAAATGTCTGTTTCTGCTTGTAATAGTTTAACAAATGATTATTGATTTGCCTCTTTTCTTTCTCTTTACAGTCAATTTTGACCATTTCCAGATCTTAAGGGCTATAGGAAAAGGGAGCTTTGGAAAGGTAAGTCCATGTTTGTGTCATCTTTTCAGACTCTCAGAAGTTATTAATATTGCAATAAATGTACAGTAAAAACAGGCCTGATCTATCGATGTCCCACATCTAAAAACAGGCGTTAAAATGATATTGCACAAGACTGATCTATTATAACAGGAAGTAATATGTGTCTGACAGACAACAATAACAGTGTGTAAACGCTGACTCGATAAGGTAATTAGTAATTTCTTTTTCAGTCAGCCACTTGCTCGAGGTCTAAACCGTCTCATTTTTATTTCATGTAGAGCCTTATTAACACGATGCGCGACATGTACAGTATTATCACATACACTGCAGTGAAACTTTATGGTTTAATTTGCTTGCGGACAACCGACAACAAATCGCCAGTGATGGCAATCATGTACCCCCTTGTTGTTTAGCCATATAGTGCGGAGTAATTCAAACCGGCACTTACAGTACATGTAAGCACATATAGGGAGGCGTGTGCACACTCACATGCACATGCCCACACAGCAGCATCACTGAGCCCAACAACAGATAAGCAGTCGAATCACAGGCGATTGCAAGCTGTTCAATGGGAGGCGTGATGTGATCAGGGTTTGGCTGATTAACTGTGCCAGCTGGTCCACAGATCACTCTCTTAGATAGCAGTAATCACTGGCTTATTGACGCTTGTGGCACAGACAAGCACAACGACAAATAAATATAGGGTATTACACCACTGCACATCAAAAATATGCACACGTCTTTTCACAGATGCGCTGTCAGATGGGAAATAACCGTGAATATACAACGATGAGTTTGATGTTTACACCCAGTAACTGCTCCCTAAATTGCTCCAGGCGCTACACCTATTTGGGAAGACTTTGTAATATACTGGTTGCGTTTTAAACAAATTTCCACGATTGTCTGCTGACGTGCAAAAGAAATCCTAATTAAAAAAAATAACCTCATTGTTCACATCACTGAAATACAGAATATACTGGTGTGAAAAGTTAAACATCTTAAGAGAGGATTAAATTCCTGATCACAGAGATTAAAGATAAATCCTTCCCATGCAAAGTTTCCTTCCAACCTTGCTAGAAGGACAACATTTCTGCTTATTGCAGCACAGCTATAAATACTCCATGTGTTTGTGCGTCCCATGCAATAAAGCTTGAGACAAACATGAGGACGAATGAAGACAAAGACATGGCTGAGCATTGTGGAGAGAAACTTTTTTTTTTTTTTTGTCTGGTTCATCAGCAGATACAGAGAGCTGTTTCGTGATAAGTGAAATGATACTTCTCATAAATACATCAAACAGATTTGGAGACACACCACTGTATTAAAATGATTTGTATTTGTCAACACCTAAATAATGAATCCCCCATACTGCCATTGTATTAATATCCAGAGGGGATAGTCATCAAATGTTATCTTAAAATCAATCTTACTGATTATGATAGATTCACCATTACTTTATATAGGTGTATGAGCTGCTTGAAGAAGTTTTCTCGCAGTGTGTGCAGTGAAAATGTCCCTTTATGTGATGTTATCAGGTCTGCATTGTACAGAAGAAGGACACCAAGAAGATGTATGCCATGAAGTACATGAACAAGCTCAAATGTGTTGAGCGGAATGAAGTGAGGAATGTCCTGAAAGAGCTGCAGATCATGCAGAACCTTGAACATCCTTTCCTCGTCAACTTCTGGTAGGCTGTCATGCATGAATGAGTACATGAAAGTGTGGTTGCATGTTGCTATTTCAGCCTGTAAGGTTTTAAAAAATATATACAGTATATTTCACTTTTATTCAATCGTTATTGGCCCAAATAATACATATAAACATCATTGGTTACAGTTACCTTTTTTGTGTTAAACCTATGCAATTTAGTTCACATAAGGGCTTGTTCCCACTTTTTGGATCAAACTCAGAATGCCTTAGCGCTTTCTACTAAAAGCTTTCATGGGAAAATTGAGCTTTCAAGACTTTTTTTGGTTTTTTTTTACATTCATGATGTATTAAAGTGAATCAGTTGGGAATGTGGCACTTGCCCCAAATTAGACATAATTTATAATTTAGAGGTGACTAAAAATGGCAACCAAATGGCAAAAAAGTAAGAATATTCCACTTGATTTCTGTCTATGCTGTGTTATTATGGGAAATATAAGTGCATTGTTAGTGTTCTCACTGATTTTACAAACCATGCAGCACCTTTCTTAATATTTATTACAAGTATTTCATCATGGTACCATACTATGGTTAGTTTGTTTGGAAATGTTGAAGATGCCAAATATGGCCAGAGCTTCTAAGTGACTTTAATGGATATTTCTCAATTCATTAAATATGTAAGCTAAAGAAATATGAATGCTTTCATCTTGCGCAATCCATATTCACAAAGGTTTGTGGTTCATACAAAGAGCAATTGGAAGATTTGTTTTCAAGTAGTGCACTCGGTTTCAGTCATTTAATTTTTACGGTGATTGTATTTCCTCATTAAACCAGTCAATGCACAAACACAGAAAAAAAGAAAAAAAAAGAAAAGGGCATCGAGTACTCGACCCAAGCCTGCACACAGTGGTGGACCTGGCTGGTTTTATGCCACTTCCACCCAGAAATACATTTCTCTGAACTGTCTCAGCAATAAAAGAGAACGTCTGTGTCCGAGCTGCGATGTTGCTCTGGTTTTAACTGCAGGGGCTGACAGCTGTCTGCGCAGACAAGGGGTGCAGGCGCAGACCGGGCCCCTGTTGAGTTTGCGCCCTGGGCAATTGCCCACTTCACCCATAGCAAAATCCGCCACCGCCTGCACATCCTTCTAAGGTGTTGACCACTGAAGAACGCTCGCAGGTCTCGATCCGCGTCATCTCATCACTTTTCAAGCTGCTAAAAGGAAAACGTAGTCTGCTCACTGATCCAAGCGCAACTTTTATGGGCCTGACTTTCCTCTCTTGGCAGCCTCCCGTTTGCCTCACTGCGTTTAGTGTTGAGGAGAATCTTTACCTCAACACAGTACCAGCCCTTTCAAACTGTTAGCGCTAATCTCGGGATGAGTCATCAGGTACTTTTAAGCAACTCATTCATCGTAATTTGAAAGCCAAAGTTTATTGAACACCAGGAATCGTACTTTTGAGATGCCTGATGAGTGTGGCTTGTTAAGTCTCCGTCTGAAAGGGATCATTAATTCTTGATAAGCACTCCCGCTCTGCATGGTTTGAGAGGAAGCCACTCTGGGTTTTTTGTCAAGAAGCGAGACAGCGAGAAGGGGAAGTCTGCCCAAAGAACAGCCGCCACAATCCCTCCCGGTTAGTGAATACGAAAGCACCTTATTTATTCATCCTTCTTTTGATTTAAGGGTCTCGATGCTGTCTGACGTTTCTCCCTCCAAAAACATACAAAAAATCAGAATAATTAAACACAATTATTTGATTTCTCCCATCCAAAGAAACAAACTAATTGTTTGTCCTTTGTGGGAATTAATGAGAAACACTGGACTTGCCCAAAAAAAAGGGGCACAGGAGCCCAAAAGTGAGTGAAGGTGGAGGAGTGACCAGAGAAATAGAGAGGAGTGCATTATACAGACTCATCAGACAAACAATGCCAGCGCTTGCTTTCTTGCTTGATTGCATGCTGTGTTGGACAAAAAATAAAAGTTGGAAGTTAATGCTGTTGGCAGCGTAAACCCCCATGGGTGGCAGCGATTTCCTCCAGAGATGTGCTTCGGTCAGCGGTGTACCCAGTCGCCCACTCTCTCCCCAGCTCTCTCTTGCTCTCTCCCTCTCCCTCTCCGACTGTGTTGAGTTGGCACAAGTTATGATTGTCCTGAGGTAAGCGCTCAAGGTCAGAAACAGAGCGAGATTACCTGCAAGCATACGAAGTGCAATGAGCCGCGGCTACACATGCAGAAAACTGTCTGCCAGCCTTCTCTCTCTCTCTCTCTCTCTCTCTCTCTCTCTCTCTCTCTCTCTCTCTCTCTCTCTCTCTCTCTCTCTCTCTCTCTCTCTCTCTCTCTCTCTCTCTCTCTCTCTCTCTCTCTCTCTCTCTCTCTCTCTCTCTCTCTCTCTCTCTCTCTCTCTCTCTCTCTCTCTCTCTCTCTCTCTCTCTCTCTCTCTCTCTCTCTCTCTCTCTCTCTCTCTCTCTCTCTCTCTCTCTCGTCTTCTTCTTCCTTTGTCCTCTTATCTTTCACCTCTTATTCATTTTCTCTCACCTTCCTCTTTTTTTCTCTCATCCCACTCTCCTATTTCCCTTCTTCACCACCTGCTTCACTTCCTTTTTTTTTTTTTTTTTACCCCCCCCCCCTTGCTGTCACTGCACTTGCTACTGGGCCTGACCTCAGATGTCTGCCTGCACACTGTGCACAGCTGAACAACAATGCACTTTGTATAAAGGAGAGTAAAAAGGCATTTGAACTTCTAGACAAGTCTTTTTTCCACTCCTTCAAAGCGTGATGGGTGATAGAGAGTAATTACTTCGAAGAAACAAAACTTTTGGTTGGACTAAAATCAAATCGCCGGTTTGCAGCCTGTTGTGTTTACAAATCCCACAGTGTAAGGGGAGCCCTCGTTGGTACTGCAGTGTATAGGAGACAGACTGTAAGAGAGATACCAGATAGTATGGGTACTGCTTCCTCTTTTACTGTGGACTGCACAGCTAATTGTGTTTGCAGATAAAGGAAATGTATGCACTGAGTAAACATTGTGAAGTATGCTTGATGTGAATTTAACAAAATAAGACATGGAAAATGTTATTTGTCAAGTTTTTGACCTATTATCATTTTACGAAAAGTGTCTTTTTTTAAAATTCTCTCTTAATGCTTCTTGTTTGCATCTGCATAATAACTGTGTACTGGTGATATTCAACTGCACAAAAAAAGCACATTTATTCTACAAAAATGATGTTAATGTTACATTGTTATTGCAGATTTTTGCTGGAGGCTTTTGTGCCATTTTTGTTGAATGCATTGCGATCAAAGAAGATTGATTTTGTGGACAT